>NC_041372.1:10845819-11151663 GCF_900634415.1 Cottoperca gobio
TTTTTTTTTTACATTTTGAAAATCCAAAGCAAAGATGAATGACGGCTCGGCGAGTGATGTTATTGATTAGACAGGTGTATGAAAGGTTTATGCAATGCTGGGAAATAGATTCTCTGTGGCTTAGATTACTGAAGTCATTTGTTACAGTGGTCAAGTGAACACAACTGAAGGTATTGTGAGCAAAAAAATAGGTTTAATGAATTTCCTTTTATCTTTTTATAATTCTCATTACCTCAAACCTTTCCTACCTCCTGACCTATTTTCTTGCTCTTGCTAGTCATAGTGGAGCTCTGTTGTTGCCAAATACATGCAAATTAAACAGTAAAGGTCTCCAGAGATGGTACTTAAAACTACTTCTCACAGGTAAGAAAATGCTAATTCTAGGTATGAAGATGTACAAACGGTATCATATCTTACAATAAATACAGTAAATGTGTCAATGCACGTCAATAATACGTCCGAGACATATCATCTGGCATTTGCCCCACACGAAAAACCTACGTTTGAATGCGTTTTTTTATTTGCCTTTTAATGTTCTATTATAGAACATTTTAGGATGAGCAAGGGCAAGAAATTCAAAAGTTTGAGCTCTGGCTTTATCGGCATCTACAAATCTCCCAACTTGTAAATTGGGCGACATGGGAAAACCCTTGGCAATACATTAGAAAAGTGTTCGAAGCCAAAGCATCCCATTGATTTGACCTGTGTGGGCCTTGCAAGTATGAGCCATTAGTATATTCTCAGATGCTGTTTTCAGATTTGTTTGTGCAAACGAGGTCCCACGATGATTGCTTGGTAAACAGATCCAAGTATTTTTTTTACAGCTATCAATCTACTAGATAGCAGGGACACCATAACCCGTCCTTGGGCATTCATACTTTTTCTTCCATAGTCCTTATTTTCATTTTTGCCGAGTAAAATGTTCTGAGCATTTCTTCCTCCCTTTTCGCAAATTAAATGTTGAACAGACTTGTTTTGTGAGTGTTTCAAAAGCCTTTTATGTTTTTTGGTTGCTGCTTATTTGTCAGACAGCGGCATATTTATTTTACAATAGGCCGGTGACGAGTGCAAAGCAAGCTTCTTTTTCTTGAGGGATTCATGTTCTGTTTGTTGTGCTGATGCACTGGGTTGATCGTCGACTTTCATTTCTTACTGAGGAGAGGATCTAGACATGAGTATTGATAGAAATTGCACAATATTCAAAGTTTACTCAGCAGATGTCCTCTTGACTAATAAATAATACAGATGCTGTTTACAGTACACCATGCCACAATGATGTAAAAGAGTCAAGTTCAGTGTACTAATACTACTCCTTTGAAGCCACTTTCATTGTGCTTTTATTTGATTTTTTTCTAATGCTGTGCAAATATAGTTAAATAAATCACAGTATTGCCAAATCACATGTTTCAGTATATCTATAAAAGTTAGTAAAAAACGATCCTTGGATAACTATTCCAAACCTTTTGGTATACCATAGTAGTGAGCAGTGATGGACTTTGTACTCACTTTTCGGTACTTGTACTTTTTTTTGCTAGCAAAAATATTGTAGTTTTTATGGCACCATGTTTATTTGATCACTTTTAAAGATTGTACACACCAAACATATGATACGCTTATAAAATGTGATGCATTATTGCGGATCAAACAACCCAATAGTATATAGCTCTACAATAAAAATGTTATATACACATTAATGCACCTGTAAATAATAATCCAATAGTACGACACTTTGCATATATTGCTTAAAAAATGGAAATAAAACTTATTTTTTTCAGTGCAGGACTTATGTTTTGAAAGGAGTATTTTCATAGTCCTGATGGTTTGAGAGCACCATACCTCTGTTTAATTGTTTTGTTACAAATTATGCATAATGAGATAAGCATTTTTAATTAAAAAAAAAATAGAATCCTCCAGGGCGACGGACAAGTTCAACTGGCGTGAATCGTCGAATCATACTGGGATAAGAAACATAATTCCACGTAGTGAGAGTTGTTGTGGCTTGGAATAATTGTAGGAGGGGAAATGAGGATCAAACAGGTTTCTGTTTTCCGTTTTCTGAACAAAAATCCCAATAAAGCAAAAATGAAAACAAAGTGATGACATTTCTTCAAGACAAATTATAGTTTATTTAGGAAATTAACATAATCATAAAAATGATAGCACATAAATACAAAGTATAGCCAAACAAGAATTCAAAAAAGGAAAACAAGTTAATGCTAATACAATAACAGATATCACAATAGTGTAATTATCCATGTCAGTTGTGCAATTTCCATAAGCCGCTTCTTCCACCTTTCTTTTAAAAAAATGTAATTGGATGTTTTCGATCCTCTTAAAATTCAGTTTATTTGAATGCAACTTCTGTAACATTAATTGAGTTATAAGCTTCAGGGCAGAAATGTAATATCGTGTATTATTATTCTTAGGCACTTTACCCTATAATACAAAGAAAAATTAGTTGTTTATTATGTCCCAATGTGTTTGGAGCCAAACCAAAAAAACTAATATAAATAAGACATGGTTTACATTTCCACTGACACGTTTTCCCTCCCCCTCATTCCTCCAACACATGGCCAATAAGCACTCCAAGTGACCAAAATTCACCCGCAACAGATTGTAACACATGAAAAACTCAATTTGTGAAACTAATTTGTTAGTGTATAAGTGACATTACACTTGCACAACAGTCATTTAAGTGTTTTATCGAGTGCAAGGCAGTTTCAGAACTTCACAATAAAATCAGGATGAAAAACATTTTAATTTCCATGTGTTTAATGTAGAAAAATGTGTGTTTTAGAGTGTTGCATGTTTTGCTTTTTCAAGTGTCTATTGACCCCAATTGACTGTGCTGGCAAGCTGCATCAGCCAAGTGTGACAGAAGAAGTTTACGCTGTACAACAAAAATACTTTTAATCAGAGTCATGTGTCACGATGGGAAATGGGAGGAAATGTAGTCCATGTCAACAGGCTCCTATAGACTTATTTAGAGGATGCTTGTATTTTAATAGGGTTATAAGAGAATGCAGTAGAACACCCTGTGAGAACATACTGTATATAATATCTGAAAAGGGTAATTTATTGGATTTTATAGAGGAAACCTGCAGGCTGTGTGTGTGTGTGTGTGTGTGTCTCTCTCCACACTCTGCTAGTTTCTGAGCGCCGAATAACAAGGTAAAACAGTACAAAGGGGGTTGCAGCCATGCAGCAACAAACCTGTATGAACACAAGTTGTGGGATTACATTTTTAATATCTATTTTGTTCTCATCATACTTACACGGTGCATCTTTGATATTCAAACGGCCCCTGTTACAGACGTCGCGTCAGATGTTTGTCTTCGCCATTTTCTCGCCAATTCTTCCAAAGCAGTTGGCACCCATCAACATTCTAACAATGTGCCTTGGCACCAGAAAGCCATTTGCAACTATTTCAGAGCTGGGAAGAAGAAGAAGGGGTTGAAAAAACAAAAACAAGCGTCTGCTTGTTTTTAGTTTCATTCTGTTCTCAGACTGAGCATCTGGAGTCTCTTTTTGAGGATATTCAAAAACAAATAGACTGTAGGGGTTCCAGAGTTTCAGCAGGTCTCAGAGAGCCATCTTGCTCTCACTTATTATTTTTCTCCGTCGCTCGTTGCCCACCATACCATGCTGTTTACGAAGATTACACTGCATACAGTGTACGTCCTGAACGGCATTTTCCTGCTTTCTTCATGTGTTTATTGAAAGCGTTGCATCATGCAGAAAATAACATCTAGAAAAAGTAACTCATGGGTTGAAATAGAGTATTAAAATATCTCCCATCTACCTGCTTTTTAACATTTTGCCTTTGAATCATTAAGACATGGACGGGCTTGCAACATCCCCCTTTTTTTTTATATCTCTTATTAGCAATGCTAATGTGACCCCAAGTGATGTGAAAGGGAATCAATTGAATAATGCACCTGTGCTCACATCCTCCCACCTAGCTCCACCAAATTTCCACAAAAGAGCAGTTATGCATAAATGTTCCCCCCGCGGGAGTGGTTGCTAACACATAGACGCCTCTGAAACCTGCTCGTCTTGATCTTTCAGCGGGATAATCAGCGAGGTGATTGCCGTGAAAAGTGAGCAGACTACAGAGGAGACTTTTTTAAAAGTAGACAACCTCGGTTTCAACAAAGTTCCAAAAGAAAAAAAAATCTTTGCAAAAGGGGGTTACAAGTTCCTGGAAGACAAAAAAGCGAGCGACTGATTGCCATGCCACACCTTGTCACCTCGCGCTAATGCTCACGTAACGTTTCAAAATCGACTTCTACTTCCCATTTTACTCCCCGGTGAGATAACAAGAAAGCAGTTTTCGTCCTTCTAATTCTCAACATTACGATTGCTTGTTTTTTTTTGTTTTTTTCAGTCTGACTCCCTGCTTATCTCCTAAAACCAATCACAGGGGTACCTGATAAAAGGATATAATTAGAAAAGTGGAGGAAAAAAAAACCCACACTCCTGCTCAGAGTGTAAAATGACTGCTGAGGGGTCTTTTTGGGACTAAGGCAGCGCGTCGTTTGTTTTTCTCTCATGTCTCCGTAAACCAAAGTGGGCCAAAAACATACCTTGAAGTAATAGTGGTACCGTGTTGAGCCAGATGTACCATTTTTGTGCCATAATGTGTCTAGTTTTTAATAGGAAATGCACTCAATTCATAGTTTTGCATGAGGTATTTTTTGACGGAGTTATTATTGACAAAGGGGGCAATAGATACACACACGTACTGTATTTACATACTATTTTTGGGTTATTTACTCGATGCTGTATACTTCGACTGCACTACATTTCAGAGGGAACTATTATACTTTTACTCCAACATTTATTTGACAGTAACTCAGCAATGCAGGGTTTTATATTAAACCAGCCGTTCCCAACCTGTTCTTACAAAAAAGCATAGTGTGGCCCCTTCTTCATTTCCAGTGTAATTTTAAAAAATTATAATTTGAGAAATGTAAAAACTAAGATTTTGTAGCTAAACCTTTCTTCTTTCCTACTCAAGTAATCATCTTAAGACTCCTCAGATTTATAATGTGACCCTCTGGAGGGTCCTCATACCTAGGTTGAGCACCAGTGGCCTTACCTGCAGAACGGTATACACACAGTAGTTGAAAACTAAATCCGTCCAGACCAGTTACAACTGTAAAATGCTATTTACGCACTGAGGCATTAAATAATGCAACAAAAATATATATATATTTCATGGGCCATTTTTCTGCAGAGCAAGCACTTCCATTTCTTTCTGATGTATCTTTTTTTCATTACCGTATTGGTGCTTTTACTTAAGCAAAAGATCAGAGCACTTCTTCCACTACTGTAGATGCTCTTGTGTGCCAATATATATTCAGGAAAGAGCTTATGCAAAAAAAAATAAAAGAAATCCCCATGTATCCCTGTGACCTTCTGACCATTTCTCCAAACTCCTCAACCTTATGAATAAGTCACATCCATAGATTTGTGTATGAAAATAGGTGAGCAGAGGGTGACGGTGGCCGGCTGCCAAGTGAAATAGGCTATACAGTGCTTAAGCGTGATGGATTGGTGGCACTCGCCTGGCATAATAGCTCTGTAGTGGACCAGACCCCTGTTCAAAGAACAAGCTTATACATCATGATAATGCAGACACCCAGCTAATACTCAGTCCCCACATGCTACAAAGGTACCGGTTCCTACATCCACAAACTTGATGGATTAAGACAAACAGGTTATTTATGGACCGAGCCAATGCTCCGGGAGCTTGTTTGTGCTTTGCCCACACATCTGTTTGCTGAAGGGGAAAGAGGCTGGACAGCGAGGACTTCTGAAGCGAACATTACCCTGCGAGCGGCTGGCATGAAACAAATCCAAATCAAACGCCAAACTGAAAGGCAAGTTGATATGGAACAATAGCTTTTTGTCCTTTTTATAAACTTAAAAAGATTCTTTTTTTGTAGAGAGTGTGTGGGCTAGATGAGAGTCGTTACAAAGTGAGCTTCTTTCAGCTTGAAAAAGCCAAAGGGAATAGAAATAGCCTATTTGTACTTTCCTTTGGCACAAAATGCCCATGACTTATTAATAGTTTGTACTGTATACCGATGATCATTGCACTGCTCCTTTCTGGAACACTGTGTTTGTACCTTTTGTCCTTTCTGACTTACTGTAGTTTTGCTCTGCGCTAGAAAGTTTTACAAAAGCTAGCTGTTCCTGCTGCGTTAACTTTTCTTTCAGTCCGCAAATAACATTTAATTACCTTTTTAATACCTTAAAGCCGTTGACTTATTCTATAGCTAACCCGCAACAAGCATGAACAACAAGAATTGCTAGCTAGCAGAATTGCTAGCTCATGTTGAATGCCGAGTTGTTGTTGAGACATTGAATTGAATTGTTAAGTGATCATTTTTGTCTATGTTCGTGTTCAAAAAGAATCTGAAAACTTTGTAATGTACTCTGACTGAGAAACCTGCTTCCTGGGTATTTATCGGAGGTACCTGTTAATATCCGTCGAGCTATAAAGCCACACATCGCACTAGCTCGATAGGGTAAAGAAAGGTCTGCCTTTTTTGGAGTCACATTTCACTGACTATTGGTATTTTTTACAATATGAAGAGACTCAAAAAGGTAAACACTTGTTAATCCAGCAATTTAAATTTGAGATAGTCTCGATCTGAGAAACGAGAAGTAGCTATCCATACACCGTTTGGGAGATGACAATGGTAATTACTTATTAATAATTAATGGGGACCCAGATTGACAGACACACTTGTGTAGTTATTGTTAATTCAAATGCACCATCTGACCTCTATTGTTGCGGCATTACAAGATGGATCCATGGAGTCGTACTGTTTACGTCCAATTTTCTTTTTTATAATCCTTTTGTCAAATCCTCCAATTGTGGTAATCATGAGCTCCTTAAAGCTTCACATTTTTCCTAACTGACAGGGTTGGAACTTGGTTTTGTGCGTTAGTATATCATCAACTTCGAGGTTTGACAAATTTCATTGTATCCTTTCCCGGACATTTGCATGTTTCCGCACTGCCTGGTATCTTGGACAAGTTTAGCTATTATGCTATTCTAACTGCAAAGTGTTTTCAGCTATACCAGGTGTGTCGAGTATAGACTTAAATATTTCAACAACTATTTGATGGATTGCTGTACAGACATTCATGGTCCCCAGACAATGAAGTCTGCAGACTTTGGTAATCCCCTAATTTTTGCCATCTAAAGGTTGATTTTTTTTAAATGCTATTGGTGAAATGCCTCAATAAATATTGAGTGGATTACCATTAGATTGGGTACTGATATACATCGTGCCCAGAAGATGATTCATAATGACTTTGGTGTACTATTCCTTTAGCACCACCATATCTCAACAACTACTTGTTAAGAGACATTCATGGTCCATAGAAGACGAATCATAATGATTTAAATTATTATCATCCACTTTTCTTCTACCACCACCGTGAGGGAGACATTTATAGTTTGAATGCGAAATGTCTTGGCAGTCATTGCATGGACCATTGACATTCATGTCCCCCTCCGAAAAGTTAAATTTAGTAGAAACCTTTGTTTTGTACGTTTTTGCTTTTTCGTCTAGCGCCATAATAAGGTCAACATTCTAAACTACCCAATTACTTTGGTAGCGGTGCTTTATGTTTAGTGCTAATTAGAAAACGTTAGTATGCTAAACATCAGCATGTTTACTTTGTAATTTGAGTGTTTATCCTGGTGGCATTATCATTTAGGTCAAAGCATGGCTGTTGACTCTAGTGTTGAAGACAGAATCTGCCCGGATGAATCTTATTTATGGCACCTTTCTTGTTCCACTCTGAATGTTTTTGCACGGGAGCTAAAAATCCCAGGACACAGGTTTTCTGAGACGCTTGCGTGCTTTATCACAATTTCCACGGCTCGTGCTTCCACACTTGTGCATTATTTACTTCCAACTCTTCAGACATGTAACTATCTGAATACATGTGTCTGTCTGAAGGAAACAAGCTGTTTACAGAAACAGAGATGTACTTTATAAAGCACAGGTACATCTCCAGAGTTTGCCCTTTGGCTGATTTATTAAGCTAATGAGAGTATACTAATATGGCAGCGGGAGCCTGATTTAATAAAATTGATGGGTTACGCTTCACGTTCTTCATTGTGAGAGCTGTGAGCTTATGATGATGCATTCACTGGGTGTAATCTTGGATCGTAGATCTCGCATCATTTGTGCCATATTTGGAGCACATTACGTTCTTGTGCTTCTCTTGCAAATTGGAACTGCCTCAATAAGCATCCTCAACACCTCACCATGATATTCTCATTATTGATTGTTTTTGTCGAATTATCCAAGGTTCAAAATCGCATATAACCATAACACTAAAATGTGGAGCTTACAGGGGTGGGGGGGGGGGGGAGACTCAACCTCAAGTATTTTCAGAGGTGCATTCCTTCTCCCTGAGCCCCACATTTGATTAAAAGTGAGACTGCATTACTAATTTGCGGCACACACATTTCAATGGCATTACGTTTGAAGTGAGGAGGAAAATCTCCAGTTCACTTTAAATCTCTTCGCTTGGTAAACCTTTTTGTTTTCTAATAATTTCCACACCAGAGAAGGTGGGCTGAATACTCTAATCTCATAAGCGGCTTAATTCAGATACTGTGACTTCATTACATTCTCTGCTGTTTGTAAACTATTCTCCTGAAAATGGCGAGTTGCTAAGGTTGACTGGAAGATGGGGTGCATAAAAAAACCCCACAGAGAAAGCCTGTTTTTCTTTTTCTTTTTTTACACAAAGCCATGTGTGCGGGTACACCACACTCCAGAGGCTCGAGATGTATTAAAAGTTTGACCAGAGCTCCTAATAAAAAAAAAAAACTTTGGCTCCCACTGTGCAATTAAGCAGGAGCTGAAACTATTGATTTGATCTTTTGTTTCGTCGATCCCACCCACCTGTTACATTGACGTCAGGGGAATCATCACCAACCACAAACACAGATGCCCAGAAAGAAAAGTGGTTGCGCCCTGCAAATATTTTGAAGACACAATATTTTGTCATGTACATCGGAGAGGATAGACTAAATACTAGAGGCACCTCTCAGTCTATAGCAAATCTCCTCCACAATGACCATAAAGTTAAATCAACACAACAATAATTTTAATTTATTCGATGTCATTTATTTACATTTTAACCTTCACGACCGTAGGATATATTAGGGCTAGGTGTACCCAATAATCTGGCTGACTGAGTGCCAGACACTGTGTGTATATTATATGCATGCTATACATATTAATATACAGTATTTAACAAAATATCAGCAAGGCAACAATCCACATTTGAATCCTTTTTTATAGATTTTTATGAGGTTCTTCTTTGAAACTATGTTTGAAATTCTCTTCATGCTCAGACATTGTTGCAGTCACTTGTAAGACTTCTACGACTTGAGTATTAGATTATATAACTTGATGGATTTGTTTTCAGTGTAGGGTTTGCCCTTTTTTAAACCTATTGTCAGTATGTGTAATAATTGTTACTGGTTAATGGTTATTAACATTGAATAAATTGACTCTATAGTTACATACATAGATTATTGTCCCAGTGTCATATTTCTGTCCAGAAATACCATAGATGTAAATGATAATAATCCAAAATGATATTTCACGCTATTGTCACTAACATTATAAAGCAAATAATAATTGAAAACCTTGACACTTTGCTGGTGGCGCAACATGATGAGTCAGTGGATCACCAAAAGTCATTAGAATTCATCCTCTGGGGACTAGGAATATCTCCACCAAATCAAGTTGACCAACCGGCCAACATTGCCAACTCTACAGCCTGTAAATACACTACCCCAGTTCGCCAAGCTTTATGTCATGAAATGCGCATCCCTATTTCAGATGTAATACTAAAGGCATAAGACGTTTTAACCTCAGCAGATTTGACATCACATTGTTGTTTACAGAGACCCTTCATGACAGAGCCATGTAGTTGGACTAACCCAACCGAAACGGGTCTTTGAGGCCACACATAGTTGTTTTGTTTGAAGTTTGAATGAAGAAGAATCTGAAATCCTACTGCTTTACGAAGAGGTATTGTATTAACTTTCACCTGCTGAGATGTGAACGATTTTGTTGCGCAAAGCCCAACTAGCGAGGCTCTTTTTATCCGCCAAGAATTATATCAGCTAAAGAAACTGCTGTATAACAAATTGCGTACTCCGATATATAAAATATGAAAGTGGAACGAGTGTCTGCAAAAGCCACGGAACAATCATGAGGCAGTCTCAGAGCAGCTGTGCCTGATGAGGACAGATGTCTGTGTCAGGTTGTAAACGGCTTCTTTACTGTTTACAGCGTGAGCCTGCTGCGTCCTTGACTGCCCCAGTCATGCATTTTGATTAACTCCGATTGTGAATTGAGTCCTGCCAGGATCACTGTGACAACTCCAGCAAAAGACCTTCCGAAAGAGCAAATTGATACTACTCCGCCAATCACTGCACTTTCATTTGTCGCAATGGCAAACCTCATCACTGAGACGAATATAGCTCACTCTACTGGGGCTGGGCCCTCCCACACACGTCGGTCCCACGGAGATAGCGAGGCTACTAAAACATGTTATAAGGAGATTCCAAGATGCATAATTGAACAGTTTGCACCCAGCTTGATAGCTGGCAATCTGCTTCATTAATCAACTCCCACGGAGTTATGAAGGCACGAAGAGGGGAGGTTTGTGAGAGCAAACATAATAGGATGACATTGGATGGTCCACAAACTATATACAAACCTCATCGGCAGCAGTTGGAATATAGAATGTAGGGAAGGTGCTAAACTATATTTTACATCTTGTAGCAATGCAACATGACCAAATGTCTTGTTTTATTTAACATTATTAGCATTAATCAATCACGGCAATTCCGGAAAAAAAAATTCTGAACTTGTTAATTGGGTAGCGGCTTGGCATTCAAAGAGACATTTCAATATGAAGTCATTCCTGTTTCTACTCGATGTAATTAAATGCGTCTCCAGCTCCATTGGATCAGAAATTTAAATGCTAAATCACTCATGTGTAAGTGTGTACAAGATCCGTGTCGGTGTCCAACGAAGCCAATTAAACTCGGTCATCTGGCGCATTACTGCTCGTCTTCCAGAAAAGTCTACTTTTATGGGATGCACTCTTTGCTCTATAAGGAGTTTTGATCCCCATCCCTTAACTTTTTGGCTCCCTTTCTTGGCGTCTTGGCACTTTATGGATTGATATGAAGTCAGCAAAATGTTTGACCTAGCCGCTGAAGTCAGAGCATATATTTCGGTTGGCTGCCCGTAGCCAGTCACTATTTCAGACAGGCGTTATGAATGGTGAAGGTGCTCCTGTTGCCAAGTGTTAATGGAGGTCAGGGAGGAAACAAACAAGCATAAACACATTTTTTAAACAAGAGAAGTGGCACTATGAGAGGACAATAAAAACGAGCTAAACTGAGGCTGAGCATTAGTCACCAGTGGTGATTATCTTCTTGTCAAGGCCTATAAAAAAAAGTAACAGGAATTGATTTTAACATGATTTAAACACCGGTATTAAAGTTTCTGAACCTAAATAAATGTGTATACATATATCTCCTTGGTGGATTTAAAGAATTTTAAATTGAATGTATTGTATTGCAGTCTCCAGTGGGCTTGAATTTATTTTTCGACTCTGACAATATCGGAACTGTAATTTTATTGGTGCAAACACTTAAAATAGTCAGATGGACAATCATAAAACATGGACAATAGTGCTTTACCTGAATACCTGTTATCACAGCCTACACCTACAAAACTATCAAGCCACCACTATACAAGTTAAATTGTGCAAGGTCCCTTTTCTGAGAGACTATTTGCGAGCCATTTCTTCCTAGCCTCCTTAAAACTCTCTGCTTCAATGAGTTTCAGAGATACTGGAAGTTTATTCCACCCAATTGCAGTCATGTATACAAAGGTATTTTTGCTCATTTACTCTTGAATCTAAAAATGCATTGTGAGGATTGTCTTCATCACTTTAATTCCAACGGCCTCGAAGGAAGTTTGGGGGGGTTGACTGTTAGCCGTTTCTTTGTATCATCTGTGATTTGAATGCTGAATGTTACAAAGGGGTAGTTTTTAAATCACTAATAATTAATACTTTGTTGAATAAAAGCGTGGTGGGCTTTCAAACTGCTGCCATGGGAGCCATCCACCATGGGACCAGAAGTTAAGAAAAAGCTGCAGTATTGTCTATAGCTTTTATTTCCTTCCACAAAAAGTGAGGAGAGTTCCAGTTAAAAAAACTAAAAAAAATTCATAGTATTTGGATAAGAATGGGAGCAGTGTCTTGCACAGTGCAATAATTTCATGTAGCCGTGTAAAAACATAAGTGTGGACATGATGTTATGACTGTGGCCATGCGTTTCCTTGTCAGATGCAGCACTGAGGTTAGCAAAGCCAGGCCTCGGTTCATGCGAATCCACACCTGTTGCCATGGAAGCCAATGTATGCCTGTGGAGAAATAGTCCCCAAAAATTCGACCATTAGCAGGAGGTAATGATAGATGGTACGGTTTCTGAAAAAGTGTGTGTTTTCCAAGAATAAAAAGTGTGTCAGTGTTGAAATCTAGTATGTTGTTATACAAATGGAAAGTATTATGTGGTGGAGTACAAGTTTTGCTGAATACAGTGTTTTGGCTCTGATGGGATATTGATGAATGTATGATGGGATTGCTATGCAGTGGGCATAAAGTGAAGGAATAGACTCATAATTGTCATTTGCAACTACGGGTGTCCTTTTCACACTGCAGCCATGGTACTAAAGAGTTACATGTGAGTATGTACTTTACTTCTACATGTGACGGGGAAACTTCAACAGCCAGCTTTTTGTGCATCTACATACTACATACCCGCTCCCTCTTCTTTACATAAAGCCTGTTTTTTCCTGTGGGAACGTTTATCTTTCACCCTCCAGTTGAAATGTATAATTTGGATCACAGAACAGGAGATGTTTAGAAGAGAAGAGAGGAACACGAGGAAGGAGTGTGGGTGTTTTTAAAGACAGTTAATCCATTTTAAGGCCTCCCCATGGGGAGGTTCTGTTTTGTTGTGCTGCTTATTTGTTTTCGAGAAAGAAGTTGCGGCTCCTGCTATCGGCTTGTAGTGAAAATGACACTGACACAGACAGCTTTTGATTTGGGAGAAGGTGGAGGATATAAATTCTACAGGAGAACTGGGGGTGGGGTTCCTAAGTGAATGTCCCTGTGTTCAAATGGCCTCTCTGGCCCCCCGCAGAGTAGGCTATCTATCATTCGGGTCAATCTCATTGACAGCTGTTCTCTTTGGCTCCTATCAAGGAGAAAATGACCACTACAACTCACAGGCTTCTCTCACTGCTGTACACACACATACACAAGTTATCGGTGTTCACGTGTGCGCTTAAAGACTTGAAAACAAAAAAAGCTTGCAATTCTTAGCATATCTAATACGATCCGACATGAGTACGAATCAGATTGACTTAATTGCTGTGTAATTTCATCTCATGCAGTGGTCTCTGAATAAAAAACCTCTCAATCTTATACACCATAAATATTTCCAACTATAATATCGGAGTTAATGCATAGAAACCACAAGAGAAGCCGAGCAGGGGTCCACGTATAGCACTTACGCATTCGCAAGATCAGTCGGAGAAGTTCTCAGGGGTCCGTCCATGCTAGTTCCTTGCTGCTTGACCAGATGAATCATATTGTAGATCATATTATAGATAGCAATTGATTAGTGTTAAGCCACTTTCTAGCTCTGACATAAGCACTTTCATCTGGTGGAATATTTAAGTGGACATATTGGAAGTGAAATAAAAGCACATTGACAGTAATGATTGTAACCCTAAAGTTATATTCCTTGAGAGTTTTCGATTCTTATTATGGATTGTATTTATTCTGCTGTAGTCGGTTTGTATTGACACTCTTTAGTTACCGCTCTATATATTAGTCTGCATTGTTAGCGGAGGAGTCTGCCATTCCCGCGAACCATCAGTAACCGCAGGTGTCGCCATATCAACCAGAACTTAAAGGGGACGTGTCATGACAACTTTTTTCCGTGCTTGTGCACAAACATTTGGGTGTCTTGAGTGCCGACCAACATACAAACTGTGAAATAAGACAATTTATTCAGTTTTTCTTGAGTTGGGTCGGTCAGAAAACATGGGATTCAACAATCTATCTATGTCACATTCTTTCCTCCACTAAACAACACAATGTGTATGCATGTACTAGATCGCTCCTCCTGTGTAAAACCATTGTTTGCTTTATCCATTTCCAATATCACAAGAGAGCGTTCTGACAGTCCAATTACAGACAATCAATAATCATTGAAAGTACGTCAATGTGGCGCTGAGCCTCTCCTGAGTTATTAATCAATTTCTAGAGCGCAACAATTATACAGCCATATATTTGTTTGCTCTACGAGATTTTTCATTTTCATGTGCCACCGAAGCCCTCTGAACGGGAACGGCGGCAAATGAATCAAGGGCGGAATGATTGCAGAGCTGTCACTTGATTTGGATTTGTAAATTGTCTCCTCACACCTGTCATTTCGGGTTCACTTGCCTGTTTAAAAAGAAAAAAAAAAACCCAATCAACAGTCTCGCTATACCGTAATTTGTCAACAAAGAATAAATGCTCACTTTGACACCAGATGCCATTGTGATTGTTCAGTTTGACCAAAACCGGCAATTTCATAAACAAATACATAAGTATAAGCTTCACGCCGTGATGCTTTTATTATGTAAGTGCTTCCCACTGTTTATGTTGTCTTTGTTTTCATGAAAATGTAAAACGCTGTTTAAATTTACACTGCAATAAAAGTATGAATAGCCAGATTCTAATAGTGATATTCTATTCAATATAAACAGTGCTGGCCTAGATATCTCGTATGAAACGAACTGGGTAAACCTTCAGGGTGTTAAAATTCACAATAGCCTCAGAAAGTTCCAACAAAGCTCAGGGGAAGATTGACAGTCCCCAGTATCTGCCCGAGTGCCGCCCACATGGCACATTTGCAGGACAACAAATCAAATGGCGCTTGCAAGGACAAGCGTGGTGAAAATGAAAAGGAACACACAAAGCCCCGTTCTAACCTGTCAGAATCAGAGGTTCTCTTCTTCATAAGCCTGCCTGAAATAAAGTTATTACTTTCTGGAAGGAAATTACAGTACGAACAAACCCCCTTCCTCAGGGAAGTTGTTTGTCCCACCTGCACATTTGTCTAAATTCCATCCCATTTGTTTGGCCCTGAGGCGATGGCATGTGGTGACGGGAGCCCTGTGGACGGGTTCGGATAAAAAGACGGGAGGAAGAGTCAGGGGAGAAATAGCACACGGGTGATTGACTTGGGGATTAACAAGTCAACTAAGGTGTCAGGAGAAGGTAGATAAGCTCTTCCTTGTCAAAACCAGCCGCCTACATTACCCATGATGCAACTCACCGCTGACCAGTTTGGTCTGATATTGGGGTGTGTTAGGCGAGTGTAGCCTCGAACCGCGAGCCTCGAGTTGAGAAGCGGGCTACAGAGGTCTCAGAAAACTCGCTTCTTTCGAACTCCACACTGTCCCCGGATGTATTTTAATTTTCAAATTTAACTCACAACAAAAAGACTTCACACAACTTTTCTTTCTCCCAAATCAGTAGTACTCCAACACCTGTAATCAAGACTTTGATGTGTAAAATTGGTGCCATTCCCCCAATAACTTTCTCGATTAATCCTTTAGTCAATACACTCAGACATTTGTGAAAATGCCCAAAGAGAAAGTGAGGCTGAAATCAATGAGATTAAATGACCAACTGTAGCTCTGGATTACATGCATCCTTTCCCGTGAAAGCCCCGTGGTGTGAAGGCAGTTTGGATCCAGCATGGGAATTATTTTCTGTTGATCAACTAATCGACTAATCATTTGAGCTCTACTCCAGAGATCCGTGTTTATTTCCCAACTGTTGAGGGGAATGGCGGCCTCGACCTCGGCCACTAACAATGAAAACTGCTATATGGAGAGGGAAAAGTACTGAATGTCAATACATGCAATAGCTGTTGCTGGAGAAAAAAAACATGACTGGCGGACTCCATTAATAACTATGAAAACTGTCATATTAAGAGGTAATTAATCCAGAGACGAATGTTTATTTCCTAACTAATGAGCAAAATGCCCACATTTTACCCTAAAATATGTAAAGACTGTTCATGTAGAATGCAGATTATTGTTACCCAGCACCAAAGTTGTTTTTAATTGATGAAACAAACAGTTAAAATGTAAAATCTTCTCAATTTACAAGTTGCTAATAGTTCATTATCGGTTAATGTACTTCACAAGCTTAATGTGGCCGTGATGGATTAAAAGAAAAAAGTATATGTGAGCCAGATTGAACAAACTGTTCTATGAAAAACAAGGCCATTAAACCAAAGGTCGGTCATTAGTTCCTATTAACCATCACAGCTTCTTTATCTAAGCTCACAGTCGAGAGTGATAATCATTGCGAGAATGACGGCGAGCCATATCAGCAGCACTCTAATGCCGGAAAAAGAAAACGCTTAAAGTGAGATGAACATCCTCTCATGATATTCAGTATTTCTCCAGTGACACTCCCACCCTTGTTCAAACTGAAAAGTGGTTGAAAAGTTTTTCCTCCCATCTCTAATCTTCCCAGGAGAGATTTACACTCACACATTGAGAACGCCCGTCCTGGCCCCGAGGCACACACTACCTGGTAACTAATGAAAATGAAACATTTGTTCTTTAGGGCACCTTACAGGCACACAGCCGAGCCTGCTGTTAGGCTCACACTAAAGACTGCACACCCTTTGATAGATTGGCGGGAGGGTGGGGCGAGAGCTAACTTTAGCCCTTAATGGTTTGAAATATGCTTGCGCTACAGTTTTTTTTCGCTGTGAGGCCAAATGATATCCCCTCTCTTGATGATTTATCAAGCCCATTCAGAGCCTTCTCGTCAGGGATAAATTGGCTCCTGCCTTGTGTAATGCCCTTGATGGATAATCGTCTCATTTTTCTTGATTATTCTAACTATATGGCTGTTGCTTAAAATCAAAATGAATATCACAAACATAATGCCTCGACAATTGTCGCCTCGTATATCTTCCCTTATGTGATGACGGTAATAATGGTCAGTGATTATGGCACTTGAGTAAACCAAATTAAGTGACAGCTTATAGAGGTGCTATTGCAATTTGACCTTTGACCACATGGGCTTTGCTCTGATCAAATTTGGCTGCGAGATTTATAGTGACGGCCATAAATGTGATCGCCGCTCAAATTCCATCTTTTGTATGCCCACTTTTTGGACTCGGCAGCGATTCATTTTCCTCAACATATACCTACCTAATGGTGTGTATGCCAACTCCATACTACACATTACTATATAGTATAAATAATGTTTGGCATTATATTATGGCAATTAGTATACAAAATACTTTTAGTATACAAAATTCAAACCTTTTCCTTAACTTAATTTTTAGTAAAAGTGCATTTCAAAGAATGTATTTTATTTGTTTATACCACACTCAAAAATCGAGTGATTTAATCATAAGCCCTCTGGCATATTAAAGTATACACTTTATAAGTGTGTGAACAAGCTGCCCACTCACTTCAAACCTGTCTACATAAGTATATAGAATTATGTGGTATATAATGGTACACTCAGTGTCCCCTTTTATGAGGTACACCTGTCTAATAGAATCCCACATAATTGTCACTGCCATAAAGTCTCATGATGCCTGTCACATGACACCTCAGCATAATATAGTGCAGCACAACACCACCTTTAACTATGACCTCAGCAATAAACAGGATTTGAATTTGACTGAAAACTGAACATTTTGAGCTTTGTGGAGATGAGTTATGGCATTGCATTGTGTGTGTGTATATATAGTATATTTTAAAGCGTTTACATAGTATATAAGATATACCTCTTTAGCAACCATTTATCTAACATGGTCTCTGTAGCGAATAATAGGCGTGTTCATCTTGCTTGTTCCAGAGGCTAACCTTCTATTGACCTCTATCAAGACACCGCGGTGACCTCCCACGATGAAAGACCTCATTATGCGCTGCGATGCGAGGCACACGAAACATCCAAACTAATAATAGCCTCTTTTTTTTTTTTTTAATAAAGAAGTGACGAAAGTGACATGAGTTGTACTTTATTTGCAAAGTCATAACGCAATGTCTTTCAATTTAGAACACATTAATATCTTATTTCATGCTTTCTCTGTCTGTTCCGCTGGGCTGCTTTGTCCTTTCATACATTTGTGTTTACGTCCTGGGCATATTCTTATTCAAAATAGGCAATTTTGTTTTGACAGCTATTTGTATGTAAAGTGCAAGAGGTGTTGGTGGAGGGGGTGCCTTGTCACTGCTCCTGTACTTTGCTATTTGCTGAAGCAGCCTTTTTTCTTCTCCTGGAATAGTCCAAGACATTCTCCCCAGTGGATTAGCCGTTATTCCTCACAATACATTCTCAGCAAGGTGAAGTTGAGAAACCGAAAAAGAGAAGGTAAAGCATTTTCTGGCAGCTGACTCACTTTCAGATTACTATTTTTCTCTCTGGAGTTATGTCATTTCTATTTTTCCCTTCTTTTTTTTTTTTAAAGGCTCAGCATCTTAAACTTACCATTCACACACTGTTATACTGTATATAATCATTTTCATTTATTTTATTTATGTTTAGGTTGTACACTGAATTTAACTCTGTGGCCAAGGGGTTTATATTAACCCTCTTGCAAAATGCAGCAACTCTCGGAGTCATGCATTGCCCTCATTGCTTCTCTATTAACAGGCAATCAAGCACTTAATGAAGAGAGTATTCAATTCTAAAGCTTCACTTGTACCTCAAACGCAAACTATACCAAATATACTACCTTTTATTCTTGATGGGGACAGTATATATTTCAACTATTCCCAATTTTCTAAGTCAGACTCCTTGAGAATTGACTTGGGTTCGATTTTGAAATAACCTAAAGGTCATTATACTCCAACAGAACTGCTTATCGGAGGGTCGAAAACCTTCCGACATTCACACCCACTTCACGCATTGATTGGCCAGCCGGTACTGTTTCTGTCCCTTTTTTGTGTGTGTGTGTGTGTGTGTGTGTGTGTGTGTGTGTACCAACACGTGCAACAGTAGGGATGTCTTCCGAGACAGACTGTCTTAACTTGGACTTCACTTAAATCACTTTCCAACTTTACTGACTTATTTAAAGAGCCTATTTTTTAGGTTGAAACTAGTGTTTGTCCAATTTTTCCCTTTGGGAAATAAGTAGTTGACACTACCGCCTCGAGGCAAATCCCCTGGCCGGCCGGGGCCTTTTGTGTGTGGAGTTCAGCCCTAGATTTTCCAAAGCCATGGAGGAATTGGAAACTCTATTAGCTGGGCAACCTCTACCGGATTCTGGGATTGGTTCTAGTCTCCACTACTAAATGGAAGGAACCATTGAACAAGCAAATATATTTTGTAAAAAGATTGGATATACGTGTTCGAGACCCGAACTTGAATCTTATTTGTTCTTGGTTGACTTGTTTTGTATTTAGATTTGAGACTTGAAACCAGTGACACTTACAGCTATTGGTACAGTTACTCTTAAACCTATGTTAATTGTTGCCCACTCACAATAAAGTAACAGTAATGTATGGAATGGTACCGCTTTGGGACTACAGAACGGCTTAGACAAAGCTGATTTATCGTCATTCAAAAGCATTAAAAGAAAGAAGCTGTTTGAAATGCAATAATGTAATCCATCATTATATCCTGTGTGCTACGTTGGTAAGCAGGAGGTCGTCCTCAGCAGTTACTTTGAACAGATGGCAGTCATCTTCAGGTGCAAACAACCTGCCACTGAGGAGGGACAAATCTGTGCGAGCGGAAGAACAAAAGCAGAGTTGTGGACACAATATAAAAAATAAAGGATTATACAATCTGTGGAATAGTGTTTGCTTGTAACTGTGATTTAAACACAGCAATTACATTTTCATTAATATTGCAAGGGAACAAACAGAGAGGCTGCGAGAGAAGTGTCATCAATTTATTTTTCATAGATTTAAATGCCGGCGAATGGATTTTGGCATTTTTAGTTTTGACGATTATTTTTTTTACATCTTTCTGTCTCACTGGATTGAATGTTAAGTGACAGTTATTACTAATTGCCCATTCTGAAGTTTTTTTTTTGGGGGGGGGGGGGGGGGGAATATGCTTATTTGTTTTAAATGCCACAATTTGCAAATAATTGAAGGGTTTGTTCAATTCATCGCACCAGGACATTTCAGATACCGTCAGGTAATGGAAAAGCAAACACATTCTCTGTTTGGAAGGAAGCATCTGTAAAAAGCACTCTGAAACAAAACCTCAGACACCAGCTTTCATATCGCATTGATCTGCTCAAACTTCGTCATTTGTATTTCACCACACAGTTGACTTGTGTTGCTCTCTGGCTTACATATGTAGTTCATCACCATTATAGTATTTGACTCGCAAACAAATCCTTACAGCGGAAAGCGTTCAGCCGCATTCAGCTCACGTGCCACAATGTGGTTCACCCAAGACGAAACAGCCATCCGGCCAGGCACAGCGGGAAAAATAAAAAATATCCACCCATTAAATTTTCATAAGGGCTTTTCCTGGGCCCCCATTTTGTTCATTTTCTTGTTTATTTTTGAGGCAGTAAAAGGAGGTGCCGAGACGCACCCGCATTAATATATTTTTTGCGGTCCTCTCTCATGTCATGCCATTCAGCGTGTGGTTTCAATTATGCATGCGGTTCTTATCTATGAATGTATGATGTTTGACTGCACAGAAAGCACTCAGCGAGAGTTTGTATGGAACACGGTGAGGAGTCTGAGAGCAGCGTATTAGGTGTGTAGGAATGGTCACGTTTGTAGTCCATAGGTTAGGAAGGAAGGGACTGTTTCCCCCCCCCTCCCTCACAGCCACAGTTTAGCTTATCCTTTGTACCTTTCAAATATTTATTAATGATATTATCTGCGAGGAAGCAAATACATTTGAGCGGATTATTCAAACATTAAAAGCGAGGGATTTATGCAGCAGAATTATCTCTTGTTTTCAATCTCGGCTTTGTCTTGTTGTGCGCGCAGGCATCCATGTAAATGCATGCGCATGAAGAGTACAGTACGTTTTGATGGGTGTCTTGTAAGACTGTGCACTTTCTGGGGAGATTTACAAGCGGATGTTTCCGAATAAGCATGAATATTTTCAGATTGTTGGGTGGGCTGGGGCGAGTGCCAAAGGGTGAAAAGCAGTGCGTGGTGTCAAAGCAGAGATGCAGTGTCCATAGTGCATTCAGGGGAAGTGTGATGCAGACAGGGAGGCAGACCCCCTTTTCTTCTCTCTCTCCCAAAGCACTCAAATGTTTTATTTATCAGGGGTAGCAAAGCAAGCGGTGTGTTTAACTCAACAACAACCGCAACAGCAGCAGAAATCTCAGCATGCTTTTTCCCTGGGCCCTGACGGGGGAACTTTTCTTTTAGTAATAATGTGTAGAAAAATGTCTGTCCTGTGATTCATTTCTCTCAATAAGCTGCGAATAGCTGCTCCGGCTTAACCGCCTCCGCTGAACAAACAGAGGGAAGGGAAAAGCAAAGTATTTCTTTTTTACAATTTGATATAATTGTTAGAATTGCAGAAGATGTTATACAAAGCAATTATATACTCATGAAGTAATTGCATTTCTTTATGCATATTTGGATCTAATGAGAATTACAGCACTGATTGTGATTATTAACCCTATCATCCAGTTTATTAACGTCTCCTTTGATAGCCACCAAAACAGATAACCCAACTTGCACGGTAGAAAGAAGTCATTTACTTTATAATTAAAGGCAATTAGTGAATCAATTACAGCTCGATCAAACCTGATGGAAAAGAAAACAACATGGCATGAGCCGCGACAGGCTGTACTCGCAGATAGGCACCATTATGGTCCCATCAAACATAAACCCCGATAATTGAACCTGGAGTTAAAGAAAAAAAATCAATTTCTAATCATGGATTGTCATATCCCCAGTGTCCGTGCTAGCATAGCACCTATTTTTCAAAATTTCCCTGCCATGGAGGGCATGGTGCTGTCTTAAATTAAACTTGTAAATATTTGTCACTTTCAGGCCTCGAATGTCATATGACAGTGCTGCAGGGAGAGATATATGGCACCCAATAGATAGGAGCCAATTTTTTTCAAAATCCATTACAAACGTGCCCAATCACTGAAAAAAAGCCCCTTGAGTTTTGGTCTGTTGATATATGACCTTTAGTTCAAAGTTATTTTTCCTTCCTCCCTGTTTTCTATCCATTCAATCAGAGTAATTTTCTGATTAAATGAATTAGATCCCGGTTGCACCCTTGTGTATTATGACATTTTAACGATGCAATTTTGTGCTTTTAAAATCCTTGTTTATTCCCATCCTAAATTTTTTGTCCTTTTTGATATTTGTGTAATTAAAACTAAGAGTAAATAGAGTCACTAATCAGTGCTATTTCCCTCGATGGCAGTTGGTACAAAGGTGTCCTATTTTGGTTTTCTGACAGGCTGCAGGGGTGTACTATGATAAATGGATTAATGGAAAACGCAACCCCTCCGAACCCAAAACTCTACACCAAACACAAGTACGGTGTAGGTGCCTGTCTGCTTGTTTTTTCCCAGTCATATCCCTCTGTGGTCAGTAATGTCTTTTGTTGGAAGCAAGATCAAACCTTGATCCAAGGATCTCCTTTTTTAATGTGTAATTTCGAGCCACCTGCACCAAATAAATAAGGTATGAGTATTTCACCTCTACTACTGGGTCCATCCAAGTAAGTTAAGTTTTAGAGTACTATAGTGTATTGTTTATATTGTGTATTGTATTCTACAGCTATATATCTCCCTCTCATCTAGTGTTGATATATTTACTGTGTTTTTCTTCACTCCTGTGTAAGCCTGTCAGTGTGTCAGTTCATTAGAGCAGACTGCTGAAACTCTTGAGAGCCGGTCTAAATGACACTGCTCTCTTCTAATCTTCACGTGGGGCTTAGATATCCGTGTGTTTACTGTGGCACTTGGGGCTGTGCGCTACGTGTAGAGTTATGTTTTTGATAGTTTGTATGTTGGCGGCAGAGACGAGGGATCGAATCGTATTTTTGGTGCAGTTGCTCCGGCGGCTCTGAGACTGCGAATATCCCAGTAATAGCGGGCTGATGGAGCGCTGGGTCTAACCTTTGTAACGGTAGAAACAAAGTTTGGACGGTCAGGCGGGGAGTTGGCTGAATCAGTGCTATCTGCTCACTACTAACGGAAGACCCGTCTCTCTCACTCTACTCCCAGCGGTGCCTCCCGGCAGTGGGACAAGGCAATGTGGCGAGTCGTCTTCTCGTTTCTGCCACTTTGGATTTAATCAAAAGAAACTATCAAAAGTGCAGGTATCATGGTTGTAATGTTGACAAGCTCCGAGTCTGCCCGAGTCAGGCAGCTGTACTTCTTCTCCCTCTGTACTGAAGGCAGTCTGGAGCGACTGACTCACTGTTCATCCTGGACATGACGGGCCGGAACTGTCAGTAGATATCTCTGCAACACAACACATAGACATCTTTGACATAAAGTTAACACTGCTACCTCTCCACATTCTGTTGATAATATTAGTTCATTGTTTTAACGTTTTGGGTTTAAATTCTGGCAGATCTTATACACAAAACCTTCTTTTAACAATCTGTGCAACAAGAAAGTGCTAGAAGAAGCTAGTTTAGAAAAAAGTATTTATTTAAAATGTTTAGTCCAGTCCAACCGAGGGGTCAGGTCGGATAAATCTGAGGGGGTTAGGCGACAATTATTGGAGAAGGAAAGGACTATAAAAAATTGTATGCATTTTTTAACCTTTTTTCTACTTGGTATCGGAAGTAGAGGTGTCAAGATTCTCCAAATCCACGATTCGATTTCTACATTTTTTACCAGCACTGACTGCTATGCCGTTGTTCGAGAATGGATTCGTAAAGTTCAACCGATCATTGGTTTTATGCCCTGACAACTCCCATTTACTCCCAGTAGCTAAATCAAGCTATGTAACTATAACACATTGTTCCTCCTACGGATTAAAAGTGGAATTAATAAGCAATAAAACAAACCCTTGTTTATTTTAACCCATCAGGGGTTTGTGCCGCTTAGTAAATGTACTTAATTTCCACCACTGCTAAACACAGAACATGAATTCAAGGTTTTCCTACTGTATGCGATTTAAATAGTATATTTTACTGATTGAAGGAATAGTATTATTACCATGTGTTGTTCGTGCTCGAATAGTGTCCTTGCAGTTGCTTTGGTCAGATATGACTTTATTCAGAGTGCTCAAACTGAGACATCAAGCAGCGCTGCGTCAAGTGATAAAATAATACATTTTTGAAGGTGCTTGTGAAGTGCACGGGTTTACATCATCAACAGACGGTCCCATGCTAGGCAACAAGCTGCTCAAAGTTGCCTGGGTAGGAGATAATGACTATTTGCTCTTCCAACAGCTTTTGCTGACATGCCAAAAGCTCTTCATAGAGCGTTGCGAGCAACAAATACGAGAGAAAAAGACGACTGTGGACGACGGCCACCATATGCCGCAGCACTGAGTGGTGTTGTTCAGTTCCCCGGCCATTTTTCATGTTAGCTCTTTCAGCCGCTTCCCCTCAGCCTGTGATGATTCATATCGTTAAGCACACGGATAAAAAAAGACTTGAAAGGTTTACAAGAGCTTTCCTCTAATTTCTGTACTTTGCAGTGCTGGGTCAGGCGGTGCAGGGTCACGGATAACAAACACCCCTTCCATACTTTCCCACTTAGCGCCAGTCTATTCCAGCAGGAGTAATATATTGGACAATTTGGATTGAGGGAATGCTAACAGTGCAGTAAGGTCAGAGACCTCTTCTTTGGGTTTGCTCGTTATTATTTTTTCACCTTGTTAGCCTTAAAAAATGGCCAAAGATCCGTTAGCAAGGCCCCACTACGCCGTGATCAATGCCTGCGGATAGTCCGGGAAGAAGCCATGCATGAACGCAAGAGGAGCAGAAGTAAAGCACCAAGTTTCGGGTGAAGTTATAGCACTTTGGGGCACTTTTTTCCCCTCCATCAGCCGGGTGGCAAGCGCACAAAATGTAAGAACCCTTCAACACACCGCCAGTGAAACATAATAAGGGTTTGTTTTCACTCTCATTGTTGGCCGTTGACGAGTCATTGGCAGGATATGAGTGAGATGTAACTCTGGGTTCCAACTAGTCCTCTAAAAATATTGTGGATGAAATCAATAGTTGTATAAAACATGAATTTTGGTCCTTTTTGTGTTGTTTTTGTAAAATATATAGTTTTTTTTTCATGTAACCCTTTCCTAAAAACATTCTTAATTCAGGACTAAGATGTAAAAGTCTAGATCAGTGAAATTCTCACTGTATTTGGTTATTTTTGAATCGGTGGCATTTAATCGTTATCACTTGGAATTCATTAATACATTGAGATTAAATTCAAAGACTTAGGGACATTTCTATTACACAATGGTTTTGTTTTTCCATCTAATGGTGAAAATACCTTTGTCGCATACGGAGAATCATAGGGAATTGATGGCTGACGTAATCCTATATTACTAATGTTCAATTTTCTTTCACATGTACCGTCATTTAAACCTATTCTGGATTGAATCCTAGTTTTGAGGGTGCACTACTACCGTGTTAAGCTGTGCATTAAAAGCCATCTCATAATCTTGCTTGAATCTTTAGAAATAACCACGGCACATTCTGTCATCTGCAAGCCATTCTCTTTTATTCTAAGCATTATGGAAGCCAAGTTTCTGAGTTGAGATACTTGCCAGTGGAGGGTGTTTCCTAGAGGACGGAGGATGTTTGACTCGTGTAACATTATGCAGTAGATCCTCCAGCTCATGTTTATACATGCAGATGTACGAAGTTAAGCAACTTAATCTAGACCCTGCTGTAAAGCCTCTCGCAATACGATCCCTTCTCTTTGCTGCATCAACACAGTAGGACGATGTGGACAAAGCAATGTTGCTATTTCCGCTGTTCTGTTGCATATTTATGACAAATGAACTGAATAAATGATAGAGTAGAGGCGTATGACCAGAGGAAAAACCGTGTTGTGCTGGTTAAGATGCTAGTATTGTAAGGTGAAATGTCAAGTCTGACTGAAGACAGTGCACTAGACCTTCTATTTTGGGGCTCGCCGCAGCACAGACCGAAGCTTCATCTTCTGTCTTTTCACCTTTCGCTGATCTTTCCACTCAAAACTGACTTTGATGAAGTTATTGCTACCTCCGCCAAGGGTAGGTTAGGTTTCCCGTTTGTTTGTTTCTTTTTCCCCACCAGCTAATCGCTATTTTTGTCCGTAAGCCATTTGGTACTATAAGCAACACCTTTCAAATTACACATATTAGATTGATTTGTTTATTATATGAGAATATTAATCAGTGCAACTTTAAGTTTTCTCCATCAGCCAAAAGATCGCACATGAGAATATGCAGAACATGAAGAACTTCAGCAGAAGAAAGTGAGGTGCACACAATGGCAACGTTCAGTGCTTTAATGATTAATGATGAGGACTTAACACAGATGGACTGAATAGTTTCCAACCTGCCTAATCCAGTTTTAACAAAATTGGTGCGTCTTCAAGCGTGAGCCGGGAACAGAGTAGCTCGACCTGCAGTAATGCTTCAAGCTACTATAGAGTTTCTCTTTTTAATGTCCAATCTGGCCATCCAAGCATTGTTAGCAAAATTATTCTTAGAAATAATGAAACATGTATGCTCGTTTCCTGGATGCAAAATCCAAAATTCCATCCTCATCTAGTTTTAAAAACGTCCTCTTCGGCCAGAATAACGTGTGAAGTTTGTCTCGCAGGCAACAATGAACTACGCCAACCGCTCCCTCTTCTAACAACTCGTATGCAAAGCTCGTCTTTAAGGTCGGCCTCTATCATAACTGAAGGGTAAAGTCTTCCCTTGAGGAACAACTCACACTCTGAACTACAATGCCGGCTGTGTGTGTACGAGATGCGGATGGAGAGGCTTTGAAGGAAGAGCCCAACGAACATTTCACATGACCACCACCGCAGATGGATTTAAATGCAATAGAAATATCCCCCCCCCCCCCCCCCCCCCCCCCCCCGTTAGACCAGTCATAGTTGTTGGCACACAAGAAGTATACACTCACATTTATTCGCAAACTGAGACTGAAATTAATGAGGTTTGCTAGCATGTCACAAGCATGGCTGAAGGGCAACTAGCCGGTGTCAGGAAATCATTTACTGGGAGGTGTCGACTTCATGGATTACTGTCTTAACGTTCCTGTAATGGCTACTGACTGGGCGTCCTGCAAGGCTCATAAAACACATCAAACCCACCCTACACATCTTTTCTCCCCGGTGCTCGTCTGAAGGCGCCATAAATTGCGGGGTAAAGGGCATGGTTCACCAGATGAACCCCGCAGCGCAAACACCTTCCCCCTCTCTCTTTATATTATCCGTTTCCTGGATTTGTATCTTCTGTTGGCTGCATGTCATCAAAGTTCTTTAATTTCCTTGTTTTGCTTTGGACTCTACTTAATTATCTGACGAACGTGGCATTTAAAATGCGGCTCAGGATCATGACAGGTTCTTTTTTTTTCTCTCTCTCTCCTGAATTAGGGCCCGGGGTGGGGAGGGAGCAGTGATAATTATGATAAGTGATTTGTGCCCACTCGTGCAACTCCTCGAGTTAGGCCTCTTTGATGTCCTTTGCTTAGCCGTCTCACTTGTTAAGTTCTGCTAAGCCTGCATTCTCATAAAGACACCACTTACTGCTCTAATAATGCAACTTTCACTTTAAATGGATTTCTTTTTTTTTTGTACCAGTAATTGGTATTTTACAGTAAATTGGATTGTATTAGGGAGAAGCCACTTGATCTAAACTCAAGATGGGGAATTGAACTTGAGTTTCTTTCTTTTTCTTTTTTTCATTGCAAGTGGGGAGAGGTCTTCGCTTCTCCCGTTGTTCTTTCTTTTCTTTTTTAAACTCAGTTCGAAAAGGAGGCCGGCGGGCATGCATTTGATGTGTTAAAGGTAGATGGTTGAAGAGTGCTGACTTTGCATAGTGCTCTAAAGATAGAGGATGATGCATGAAGGCAGGGAGAGAGGGGCGTTGAGGAGCACAGCTGAACTATCCCTCCTCCCCCCCCCGCTGGAAACCAGCCAAGATCAGGTCTGTTAATGATGCAGTGTTGCCAAGTGGCAGACTTCTAGAGGCTACCTGCCATATATCTCTCACTATTCGAGGGTTTTCGGCTGGGAAGGTGGGGGTGCACCTCGGTCCCGCATGTCAGCACAGGCACTGACAGGTGCCATGTGGCGACGAGTGCCATCGTCGGTACCAATCTTCCTCAAATTGGCCCCCTCACCGAGTATCACACAGTCCGGGTGCAGAGTATAACACACTTTAGATACTGTGAGAGCACTGGAACATCGCGCTGCATTTTTCATCCTTGTTTTTTTTCTTAATACTGGACATTTTTTGCTCAATTTTGGCAGCAATTTCTTCAATCCTCCAAGTGCTATTGATGTCTTGAAACGCAGCGTCCATTTTTGTTTATATGGCTGCTCGAGGAATCTTATCTGTGTTGTGTGCATGTGTGTTGGGGAAAAAGAGCCAGAGGTATGAACACCGTACTTCTTGCCACCCCTGGGAAGAGCCATCAAGTTTAGAAATACGGAGAAACTCTGAGCCGACAACTCAGTCAATGTTCCGCTGCTGCTGCTGCGAGTGACTCACACAGGTTCGGGTTTTTTTGGAACATTATATTTTAAGCTGGTAGAAAACCTGCTCACCACAACACACTGTAGGTCATTACGTTTGTTTGTCTTTGTACTTTATGCAGGTAAATGGGGCATTTATAGCTCCTTATTATGGATGTCAACCTTTTTATAGCTGTATTCAAACCTTGACTAACTTTTGAAAGACAGTCTTCACCTTCTAAATCAAAAGTTGAGTTAATGAGCAATAAAACGCACCGTCGCTCAATTCAACAAATGCAGGTGTGGCTGATTCAGCCTTACTTGGTCTGGTATGACCAGTAGTTTATGATGGCTAATCTTAGCTGTTAGATATGCCTCAGTACAGTGCCTTTATCACTCTTCTATACTCGCGCTTCTGTTACATAATGTATTAGCGTTGACCCCTATCCTGTAATTGTCATTTGTGGCTGATGTAAGGGATAGTTTAAAAAAAAAAAAAGTGTTGACACTTTCTCCCACCATTACATGGATTAAATGATAATTTAGCGTTTGCAAATAGTGAAGAAAAGATGAAAAGGTTTCTCATTATGCTTTATCAACTGTAGTGTGGCAAGTAATTACAGAATCCCACCAATGAAATGAAACAAATGATAAAACTGCACAATATTTGCACAAAACTACTGCTTCCATAACGTCCTTAGAAAACACAAAAAAATGTAAAAGCGGACAAGAAATAGTTACGGCTCGTATCTCGCTGTAAAACCACAATTTAACATTTTTACATGACTGTTTGTGTACAG
This sequence comes from Cottoperca gobio, assembly GCF_900634415.1. Classification (NCBI taxonomy): domain Eukaryota; kingdom Metazoa; phylum Chordata; class Actinopteri; order Perciformes; family Bovichtidae; genus Cottoperca; species Cottoperca gobio. The sequence goes on from NC_041372.1 coordinate 10,875,400, forward strand.
ATCAAACAAATGTGATATAACGTGTTAAAGGTGAAATTTGCCACCTTTTTTTATGTGGCTGTTTAATCAGTGTTGGTGGTAACTGTGGCTATAGCTTAGTCGCTAAAAGGTATCCGTTTGCTGTGGCACTGTATGCTCTCCTGCTTCAAATGATTATAGCTTTGTGTGGCAGCTCTAGGGTTTACACAAGCAGCCCTTCCAAGTTCCATGCATCCTTCATACATACTTTAGAGCTGGCAAAATAAGGCATTTATCATGCAATTTACAGCAGCGTGCTCAGTAAGTAGCAAAGTGAATACACACATCTCTCTCTCTCTCTCTCTCTCTCTCTCTCTCTCTCTCTCTCACACACATGCTCTCACTCTCTCTTCAATCTCCGTAATGCAGAGAAGAGCCCTGAGCTCTTATACGTGCAGACACAAGCGAAAAGCTGCATTAAGGGGACAGGAGGGAAATATTTCATTGGAGAAGTAAGCTGATGAGGGAGAAACCAGAGCAGAAAAATAGGGAGGAATTTCTCTGCCTCGCCCTAAGAAAGCGAGGTCTGTAAAAAAATGCAAGCACCGTCTGTTGGCTCAACTGATATTACACACTTTTACACAGGACATTAGGAACAGTTGCACGGTGTAATTGAGTACTCAGACGTTTAATATTCCCTCAGCAGTATCTTACAGTGAATCTCTTTTCGAAGATTTTTTACTAGATTTGGAGAGCAGCCAGTAAAATGCATTGGCTAAGTGTTAACAAAAAAAAAAAAGGTTAGTGTGGGAGCGCATAGTTGCAAGAAGCATATAGGTGAATCAGTATTTCTGAGTCACTGGCCCTGACTTGCATTGTATGGGGACGTGTGGGAGTGATTCACCATTGTGCCTCCATATCTCTGTTGCCAGCTTGGCAGTCCCTTCACTGCTGATCTGTGAGATTTAGAATTGCTCCCAGAGTGCTTTTCTAATCTGTTCTGTTTCTTTCTTCAGGGGGGAAATGTAACCCGCAGACAAAACATTTCCCTTTGGTACCTTCTTGGATGCAGTTATTGGCTGTTTTAGTCGTGTTATTTGAATACAGTTTAAGAGTAATAAACGGAGATGCATAACCTTGTGTATAATGCTGCAATAATGAAGACGTCTGCTTGTCTTTTTAATTTCAATTAAACTTGCCATGAACTTCCTGCGACTCCTTTTTATAAACTTTATTTGAGGAATGTAGTCCACTGGTGTGTCAGATGTCAATGCAGCACTTTTTTAGATTTTTTTTAATAAGACTCTTTAGCAAAGGCTTGTTAATTTCATTAAAATAGAGCTTGGGGGATCTCTGCGATGAGGTGCTTGACATCTTCCGAGCATCACAACCTTAGGCCTCAGTCTGCTCCACTAGGGGTCCGCCAGCTCATAAAAAATGCATTTGACAATGGACAGTCTGCTGATGAGAGACGCTTTCTTCTTTCTCTGTTTGCCTCTCCAATCTGACGTCCAATTAGCTTTGAGAAACAAGCTAACCCGTAGCTGCCATTTAGCCCGAAACCACCAACGGCGCCTCCAAGATTTCAGGACATGACATAATGAATGCAATCAACAATAATTAGGGGGAATGATGGGCTCTCACTTTGAGGCGTCGTTAAGAAGGAAAGGCTGGCGGTGCACTGCCAGTGACCTCTCCCTTTTTAAACACTCCCTGCCATCAGGAAAACGGACACCCCGCTGCGTCATAGTCTTTCATGTAAGGCATTTCACAGAGCTGGTAAGACTTCAAAAATATTGAATAATCAACTTGTTCTGCTGTATGGGCGGCTTTTTGGAGTTAGGGATTTTAAAAGAAATGAAGAGAGGCGTAAACTTGTCAACATAAAGTGGGAAATCACAGCTGACTTTGCTGTAAACATGAAGAATAGAATATGAGACACAATATCTTGCTCGTATAGGAAAGGACTGGTGTTCTTTGAAAGTCTTGGGTTAGGGTTTTAAACTGTTAGATGTGGTTGATAAGTGAGTGTTTTATTAGGGATACACTCAATTTTAAGTTTAAGTTTAAGACGTTGTTTTACCTGCAAATTACCAAATCAATGCTTAGGTGCACCTTCAAACATACGCACTCACATGGATGGAATAATGATATATGGAATGATGGATAGAGTGGATGGATGGATAGAATGATTGATGGATGGATGGATAGAATGATAGATGGATGGATGGATAGAATGAATGGATGGATAGAATGATAGATGGATGGATGGAATGATAGATGGATAGAATGAATGGATGGATAGAATGATAGATGGAAAGATGGATCGATAGAATGATAGTCCAATGGATGGATGGAATGATGGATGGAATGATGGATGGATGGATGGATAGATGGATGGATGGAATGATGGATGGAATGATGGATCGATAGAATGATGGATGGACTGATGGATGGATGGATAGATGGATAGAAAGATGGATGGAAAGATGGATCGATAGAATGATGGATGGACTGATGGATGGATGGAATGATGGATGGAATGATGGATAGAATGATGGATGGAATGATGGATGGAATGATGGATGGAATGATGGATAGAATGATGGATAGAAAGATGGATGGAAAGATGGATCGATAGAATGATGGATGGACTGATGGATGGAATGATGGATAGAATGATGGATGGAATGATGGATGGAATGATGGATAGAATGATGGATAGAAAGATGGATGGAAAGATGGATCAATAGAATGATGGATGGACTGATGGATGGATGGAATGATGGATGGAATGATGGATAGAATGATGGATGGACTGATGGATGGAATGATGGATAGAATGATGGATAGAATGATGGATGGACTGATGGATGGATGGAATGATGGATGAACTGATGGATGGATGGAATGATGGATGGACTGATGGATGGACTGATGGATGGAATGATGGATGGACTGATGGATGGACTGATGGATGGAATGATGGATAGAATGATGGATGGACTGATGGATGGAATGATGGATGGACTGATGGATGGAATGATGGATGGACTGATGGATGGACTGATGGATGGAATGATGGATGGAATGATGGATGGACTGATGGATGGACTGATGGATGGAATGATGGATGGACTGATCGATGGAATGATGGATGGAATGATGATGGACTGATGGATGGAATGATGGATGGAATGATGGATGGACTGATGGATGGAATGATGGATGGAATGATGGATGGAATGATGGATGGACTGATGGATGGATGGAATGATGGATGGAATGATGGATAGAATGATGGATGGACTGATGGATGGATGGAATGATGGATAGAATGATGGATAGAATGATGGATGGACTGATGGATGGAATGATGGATAGAATGATGGATGGAATGATGGATGGAATGATGGATAGAATGATGGATGGATGGACGGAATGATGGAATTACTCAGATTGGGAAATTCTTGTGTTGCAGCAGGTTATAATGATATTATCAGTAAATATATACATCAACACTAGAACATATATATATACATCTATAGAATAGAAAATATAAACAAATAAGTTAGAATACACTATAATATACAAAACCACTACAACTAAAATATAAAGATATTATTTACATTAGACAAGTGTGCAAAGTAGTTGCTTAAGATTTAAACCAACAGTGTTTCCATGGTTGATAGTTTCAATACTGTTGCACCTGTAACTACACACAACAGTGATGTCACTGCATACTGGCACACCCTGATGTACACTTCTACATCACTGCAGCAACGCGAGTCGTAATACCACTGGAGGTCAGCAAAAAGAAGAGTTTCAGACGTGCAAATGTTCACATAAGACGATTAACAAATTAAAGGAAACCCCAACATAAAGAGTCTTTGTGAGGTCTACAGAACAGCTTTAGTGTCTCACACAGTCTCACTAACCCTAACTTTGCCGCACCATTATTCCCTCATTTTGTGTTTCGATGATGGTGGTGAAAGAGCACAGTTGAACACGTCGCTTCAAAATCTCCCATAATCGTTCACTTGCCTGTGAATGATTCACATCATTTTCATAGTCATCAAATCATTGTGCGACCCTCTTTGTGTTATCTAGAAACATTTGCATTGTTTTTCCTTTTCTTTATTGTACGGAAATAAGTCTTGAGGCTGTTAAAAATCACATGCAGTACATAATTCTACTCCAGGTGTTTTCTGTACCAGTTAAAACTTTTATTTAGATCACCCATTTGTCATCAGGAGGAGTTGCATTCATTTGTATCCTTCTACTTTTACAAGGAAAAGTATCAATGATTTTACTCTTAATTCATGTGGGCCAACTGAGCAATGAGAAAGGGGACGACTGGCCACTTCCCCAGACTGACCTTAATATACACAGGTAGTTTGGAAGAGCAGAACAAAGGGGTAGCCAGGTGAGGAAGGCCAGGCCACAGCCACACACTCACAGAATTTCAAATAGATGGCCTAACCTGTGGGTGAAAAGGAGAGAGCATGTCCGTGACAGAGTGGAGCTTGATGCTCCTTTACCAGGAGTTCGAGGTTGATGGAAATCAAGGAAGAAAAAATAAAAAGCACGGGGTGCGCAATCATTACTCCTCAAGATGCACGTTTATGTCTTAATAATGTTATTAAGGATCTGCATTTAATTTCACAGATTATCTTTTAGATGGGGAAATTTAGCCCATCTGACCTCGACCTGTATCGAGACGAGTGACATTTGCAAAAACATATGTGAGTGAAAGATGTGGGGGGGGGGGGGGGGCGAGCTCCCATTTGAAGGCCGTGGGTGTATTCTTACGAGCCCTGAATATGAAAGATGTGCGAGACTGCAACTGTTGTGAAAGAGGGGGGAAAAGTTATTACTTGCTGTCTGAAGTCATTTGTATTAAAAGCAGGTTGTGTCTGAATATCTGGCTTTTGCGAATGCAATTAATGCTAGCGGGTGTGCTATAAAATATGAACTGCGTGGCGGAAAAAAACATTTCCACTGAGAATGCGGCTCCCTGTGATTCTGTCTTAATTTATGCTAAAGCTAAGTTTTAAAGTCACAGGTTGCTAATGTGACACATGCTCAAAGGTGATGGCAAGGCTTAGTGAATGCTAAGCAGATTGTTCCATGTTAGCTTCATAACATAAATCTATTAATTAGATCAAATTGGTAAAAGAAAGATTGATGCCTATTTTTTTTCAAATGCAGTCACACAAGACCACACATATTTACATTATGTAATTGGTTTGTGTTGGTATTCATACATGTGTGAATGCCTGCATGGCACATTTTATTCAAAGAGTTATTACCAATGCTGGAATCCTTAATAATAAAGCATTAACTGCCATTAATCGTGTTTATTAATCGTGTCAACAACTTCCGCAACTAAAGTTTTAAACGTATTAAACCTAATGCAATTTACAAACGGCAAATGAAACATTCCTTCCAGGCGCCTACTTAAACTCGGATTAAAAACAATGATTGCAAGTATAATTTGGAGTGACTTTTCTTCGCATTTCTGCGTTTAATATTAGCATGTTACAGGAAGGGAGGTGCTTTTATAATCAGTTTTAATTTGCTCTTCTAGGAAGAATGATTGTGCATGCACAACACAGCTTGTGGAAAACTTGTGGGGAGATGCGATTGTTTGACGGCCCGTTTATTCTGCCATACATTCATAAGCCTCGTAAAGACAAACAATATTTGTAACGAGTAATATTATATAAATCGATTTATAATAAACATCAATATATAAGAATGATTAAAAGACTTCCTGTTCTCAAAGTAACTTATCAGTGTGCAGTATCCTGCCTTTTACATGTTGGGAAAGAAATGCCACTCTGAGCTTTGATTCTACGACGAAACTTAAAGTTTAGGATAGTTTTAACTTTTAGCCTCTCAGTAAACAGAGTTGTGTGACTCCTGTGACACGTTTACCTGTTACAAATAATTTATTCCCACCTCGAAACGCATGAACACACCTCCCAGACGCAGAAAAATGTAATTAATTCTGCAGAAGTAAATTACTTTACGCAGAAGAATGGCCGCACTTCCCCACAGCTAGGTGTGTTTTTGTCCTAAGCCAACGGCTGCTTATTTAAACGTGAAGCAGCGACATTTGCATTCATTTTGAGTCGTGCTCCTGGCCACCTAACGTCCAACATAGACTCTTTGGTTACTCCTGGGGAAAATATCTTCCTCTTTAGCTGTTAAATGTTGCACTAGCTAGTTACTAGCCTCGTCTGTCTACCATTTGGTGCTGGGCTGAGAGCATTTTTAGAACTTTTCCGCCGAAAAGCTTCCTGCTGTCGCCGAAAATGACCCTAAAACAAAACCAAAACAGTAAAGCCGCAGCCCTAAAACCAAGACAATGATCTTAAAGACGCCGTAAAGCTGTGTATCACTTAGAAACAACCGTAGTCATGTTATCCACTGTCAATATAAAAATATCAATTTTTATTAGCTTTATCTTGGTATCAGAATCATCATGATGAGTTTGTTTCTTCGGCTTAAGCTAAGAAACAAATAAATGCGACCCTTTCCATGTTATCCTCCACAGATTTTTCATTTAAACTCGAATCCATTTCTCCACATGCTTTGTTAGCCATCCAAAAACATACAGCATGTTTTTCCCTGCCATCTGTTTGCTGAGGTAAAACAAGCAATCTGCATACTATTGAACACCAAAGACATCAATGAGATGTGAAATGATGAATCACAAAAACTTCAAGGAGATTAATTAGGCAGTGCCACGCTGTTGATTGGTCTATAAAAAATTGGAATGGTATTTAAGGGAGTGTGCGGACTCAAGCAATCAAAACATGTCCTGCCATTTATGTGCTCAAGTTTTAAGGGATAATCAAAGGAGCTGCCATTGGCAGGGTGTACACAGTGTGCCAAGAAATGATTTAAATGTGCTGAGTTTAACATACACCCAGTGCTTTCAAGCACCAGCCCACTGTGATCACGTCCGGAGTTTATAGGAAGGAGGATATTTACCTTGTTTGTTCAGTATCAATCAAGTGTCGTCATTTACCGAGACTGAATTGCTGAAAGCTCCAGGCTTACTGCGTGTGTCATCTGATTTGGACAAATTCATTTGAGAATGTTTTTGGAAATGCACCACTTATGTGCAATATCAATTGCAAAGGCTTAAATTGGGTCCTACTTTGTTAGCTTATTTTGAGGCCACACCTCAAACACGGTCTCTGTTATATGACCTGTGTTATTATTTCTCCACAACGGTGAGAGTCATTCGTCCTATTCTCGTGAATGCCTAAGGGAATTTCTTAGAATTTGGGACTCGAGGAGGAACTGATTATGATTTGGGGGTCAAAGGTCAAGGTCACTGTGACCTCACATCTGTCCCATTTTTGTGAACGCGATATCTGAGATCTTAAAATCTTGAAGGATTTTTTTCTTCAGATGTCGGGGGCAAACTTCGACTTAGAGATGAACTGATTATATTTTGGGGATCAAAGGTCTAGGTCATGGTGACCTTACATCTGTCCCATTCTGAACGCAATATCTCAGGTATGTTTTTAGGGAATTTCATAAAATGTGGCACAAACGTCCACTTGGACTTAAGAAGGAACTGATTACAATTTGGTGGTTAAATGTCAAGGTCACTGTGACCTCACAAAACAAGTTTGGGCCATAACTCAAGAACTCATAAGCTAGTAATGACAATTCCACACACATTCTTAATGGGATACAAATAATGAAGTGATGACATTTTGGACAGACATGGATGTAAACTACAACTTTACTGGTTCGCTGAGGTACACAACCGCAAGGCGTTAATTCTAGATCTCTGATTGTAGTATGTTGCCTATTCCAAAATGAATGTTCTTCATCTAAATCAGGGGTGGGGAACCTTTTTCCTATCAATGGCCATTTTACTTTTTACAACATCCTTCGAGGGCCATACTAATTATTGAATTCATAACCTCTGTAATTCTTTTTAAGACACAGCCCATTCATTTCACCTTTCTTTTATGCTAAATGCAAAAAAGCAACTTTTTTAACCATGTATCTTTCTGTTTTATCAGAAATCCTTTATTAGTCCCACAACGGGGAACGTTATCTTGTCACAGCAAAAGAACATATGAAGTAAAAGGCAGTACACAATAATTAAATAATTAATATATAATAATAATAATAATAATAATATAAGTAAATAAAGTGAGTATTGTAAATGGCAGTGATAATTGCACAGCAGTAGTGGAATAGTCTGTTCTTGGTGTGGTGGCCTACCTCTCTATCTTTCTATGTTTGTATGTTACGCTCTGCAGAGAGCTGCTTGTTGGGCCAAACTCCGCAGAAGAGCGTTAACTTTATCCAAACGCACTTGTCCTTTCAGCTCGTGCAGTTCGGCATGTTTCGTGCTGTAATGACGCTCGAGATTATTTTTCATCACCGCAAGCGTGTCCGCACAAACTAGACACCCAGGCCCTCCCTTGCTTGTGTCTCAAGTGAATAATAATTTATGTTATGTCAACCATGACAAATTCGGATTAGATCCTTTCATTTAAAAAACGCATATAGGTCTCATATCTGGGGATCTGATTTACATTCAGTCCTGAATTCCATTTTTTTTTCTTTTTATCCCCTGTAGAAGTAGAAAAATGTCATACTTCAACTCTTTTGCACACCATCATCAGCAGTACGAACAGCCATTAGTTGCTCAAGTCTCTCCTGGCCTCCTGATCTACTCTCGGCCTGCATCGCTTGCCGCAGACACATGTATCCAAACGTGCTCACGGCTGTTTGTGTGTGTGGCGGGTGCAGGCTTTTAGCTGGATGAGCCTGCATCCCTTTCCCACAGAAATCAATTAGACCTGTCAATGCCCATCGATCTGCGAGGCACGGATCGACCCGGCTGCTGCAGGATTAGAGATGTCGTAGGGGGAGGTTACTGTCTTAGCGCGGGCGTCTCGGTGAACCTTGACATAACTGCACATCATCTCCTCCCTACTTCTTAGAACAGGGGCTTGTTAGCCTGTGCGGTCTCCAGGAAGCAAGCTGCGCTGTAATTGAATAACAGTAAGGCGGCTACATCAGCAGGGCACGGGAGATGTGTTCCCTCCTCCGTCAATCCACTTAGATGATAAATGGTTCACACAAAAAGGGTTTCGGCAGGGTAAAGCTGGAAGGTGGCGGCACGGTGTGACCAAAGAGGATTCTCGTATGATGAGGATTAGCGGGAAATCACGAAGACGAATAACATGACGAGGAGAAATAAGATAAAGTACACATTACCTGTGAGCATAGGATGGCTTTCTAATTGCATATTACTTCAACCATAAAAAAAGAATGAATTAATAGCTTGTTATGTGGCGAGTAACGCCGGACCGCCCAAGCAAAGCTGAGTCGTTCTACAGAAGAAGAAAAAAGTTTTAAGTATGATTAAAGTGAAGTGAAAAACTTCTATATCAAATCTATAGCGGCTGCTGTAATTGCAGGGCGGTCAGCACTCGTGACAGAGTATCGCAACGACTGAATGAATGGCCGCCCGCTCATGCGTGTCCAAAGTCTAATGCTTTAGGTTCACTGACTGATGAGATCTATTACTCCTTTTAAAAATGAGCTTTAATGTTCCTTTTGGGCAGCAGGTGATTTTGACCGTCAGGGTATGCACCTCACTGGCTCTGCAACGGAGCACTATCACCGTAATGGCCGAATGTGAGCACGACTCCACGTGTGTGTGTGTGTGTTTGTGTGTGTACACGTGCCCGTTTGTGCACAAACTGCGTGCTGCAAGCATGAGTGCTAACATATCTTGATTGTCAGGGTGTGAGTAGTGTTTATGAGAAATAATAACACGGAGGCGAAATCCCGGCAGCATTTAGCCTGGGCCATTAATGGAGACAGAGACATTGAACCAAAATGTATTATTCAGCACTTAAAAGCACGGAGCATCTGCTCAAAGCAGTTTAAAGCCTCTGTCCAATTCTGATGCTGCTTAATATTTCACACACTCGCTGATGGGGAGCAACGTCGCTTTAGGAGCTAATAGAAGCGCCAGATATTGTGCACACATTGATGACCTTGTAGAAGAGAGTGCTCTGAGGTCAAAGGGAGCTAAAGCTGTTGTGTCGAGTGGCAATAGTATGAAAAGGGTTTTTGATGCAGCCTTGGATACCTCAGTGCTGAAGTTTTCTGTCAAAATACACTTCTCTTAGTCTGTTGTAAACGTTCTCTCATCTCTGCAAGTAAGACAACACTGCATATTGTATTATTTCTCCTTCCCCGCTCCCCGCCTTTCCCACACACAGGCACTCTATGTTCCTTTGTCTCTGTTCCTAATCTCAGAGCCCACACAAACCGAAGTCTCTTTCATTCCAGCCGACCTACAATATTTCTATTTGATGACAGCGGCACCGGCAAACAGATTGCAGCACGGGGATGTATCAGATATCTCTAGGAATCTGACATTTACGGGTCTTGTTTTTTCCTTTCCCAGTTTTGCATAGAACCCATTCAGCTGTCTGTGTCCTCGCAAAACCCCTGACGCGTGTCAGAAAAAGTTGGAGGTTTTTCACTGAGCTGTGTCAGCTGGTCAGAAAAAAAGGGGACCTCATTCCATTTCGTACCGCTGACCAATTTTGCCCTCGGGGGAATTCAGGAGAAGCGTACATTCCCACTTGTACTTGACTGCACTTTGCCTGAGGCAGACGCCCATGTACTGTATGTGCCTCCCCTCTCGGCATCATCGGACCCGCAAACTGCCAAATACCAACCAAAAGTCGGCTCTTAAGTGTTTTTGCTGAAGTTAGCACTTTGTTTGAGTAATAATCAGGTGAGACAGCAGGAATAATGGAAAGAAATAGCTAATGAAAGTGGGCCACTTATTACTTATTTCAGACTTAAAGTGAACACGGGAGTCTTGACTCCAGCTTATGCACAATGTGTGTCTGTAAAACAATGGCATTGATGCATTGAATTCGAATGCGTCGCCTAAATGTCACTTTCATTCACTTCTCCAAATGCACAGCACAATCTTAGCACAATATTCTTCTTACTGCAAGTTTTTGTGCATTGTTGTTCCACGTGTCATTGCTGCCTTGGAGCCAGATGAGTCATACGCAGGAATGATGAATCTGAGAGGAAAGTAAAAGGGTTGAAATGAAAGAGTGATCTTGCATATATATATATATATATATATATATATATATATATATATATATATATATATATATATATTTATATTAAGTTTGCTTTAGACCAGTTAGATGTTTTTATTTTAAGACGAGCCTTTAAAAATTATATGTATATGTTACATATTAGAGCATTTTATATCTGATCAGAGACAGATGAGTTAGATAATAAAATAAAAATTACCTGCCTCTGTAGGTGTATTTCTGTCCAGAAAATATATAAATAAAAAGTCTGCTAACAGATGTTAGCTGTGGTACTGAGTTAAGAATGTTCTCCAGGAGTTAAATATAACAAGAACACTTTTATGGCTTTAATAGGTCTTGTAAGCACCTCCGCAGTATAACTGTTGTAGCTTTAGACTATTTTAAGGGCAGCATATTTTTAAATAGTTTTGTGCAAGTGAGCATTTATTTGTAAAAGACTTCTTAGAGACTATAATGTTACTGTTGCTTTCGGTACTGTTGAGGATGATAACTATTTATTATATACAGTTGAACCCCTAAAGCCTGGTGCTTCGACTTAACAACCACATACAAACACCCTAAACCCCCCCCAAACAATCATACCTGCGGCATTAAGAGACCCAAGATATTCCTTAGTTCTTCCAGTAATTAACAGTAAATAAATGTTATTTTTCCCATTGCAATCAACCAAAATTGTTTATGAATGAATGGCCGTATGATATTAAATACAGTCCCCACACTTAAAACAATTGTGTTTGACGTCAAAATATGAATATGAGAAAAAAAGATCAGTCTTTCAGCTTCTAGTTCCAGGTATTTTCTTCTAGATCTGATAAATAACTTAGAAGATAGCACCTTTTATTTGAACCCACCCATTTCAAGTGAGCAAAAGTATAGGAACATGTGACTGACGGGTGTTTTTTGTTGCCCAGGTGTGTCCTGTGCATTGATCATTCAAGCAATAAATAGCACTGAATGTCTACTCTCAGTTTCAGCCTTGGGTTTTGCCTGTACATACTGCATTTATAGCTTTAAAGTTGTAACCAACATGAAGACCAGAGAGCTGTCTGTTTTGAAACTGAGAGAAGATGGAAAATCAATCAGAGCCATTGCACAAACATTGGCCATAGCCAGTACAACCATTTGGAATGTCTTGAAGAAGAAAGAAGCCACTGGTGTACTGAGCAACAGACGTCGAACTGGTAGACCAAGGAAAACATCAGCAGTTGATGAAAGAAACATTGTGAGAACTGTAAAGAAAAACTCTAAAACAACTGTCAGTGACATCACCAACAACCTCCAGAGGGCAGGAGTGAAGGCTTCACAATCCACCGTTCGCAGAAGATATTGGGAGCCAAAGTACAGAGGCTACACCAGAAGATGGAAACCACTCATTAGCAATAAGAACAGGAAGGCCAGATTAGAATTTGCCAAAAAGTACAGAGACGAGGCTCAAAGGTTCTGGGACAAAGTTTTATGGACTGATGAGACAAAGATGAACCTTTGCCAAAGTAATGGAGAGGCTAACGCGTGGAGAAAGAAAGGATCTGCTCATGATCCCAGACACACAAGCTCATCTGTGAAACACGGTGGAGGTAATGTCATGGCTGGGGCTTGCATGGCTTCTTCTGGGACGGACTCATTGATCTTCTTTGATGATGCAACACATGGTGGCAGCAGCAAAATGAACTCAGAAGTCTAAAGAAACATTTTGTCTGCCAATTTAAAGAGAGATGCAACCAAACTGATCTGGAGATCCTTCATCATGCAGCAAGACAACGACCCAAAACACACTGCCAAAACAACCAAGGAGTTCACCAGGGGAAAGAAGTGAAAGGTCAATCTCCAGACTTGAACCCTAATAAGCATGTATTTTACCTGCTAAAGAGGAGACTGAAGGGAGAAACCCCTTGAACAAACAGCAATTGAAAGAGGCTGCGGTGAAAGCCTGGAAAGGCATCACAAAAGAAGAATGCAAAAGTTTCAATGGGTCACAGGCTTGTAGTTATTGCAAGCAAACGATGTGCAACTAAATATTAAGTATTATTCACTTTTCACACCATTTTAAATCTCTGTTCCTATACTTTTGCTCACCTAAAAAAGTGGCGTTCCGTTAAAAACGTTATTTATCAGATCTAGATGTAAATCCCTGGAAATAGAAGCTGAAAGATCTTTTTATCTCATATTCATCTTTTGATGTCAAACTCAATTGTTTTCAGTGTACGGCAAAAATAAAGGAATCTGCCTCGCTGTTCCAATAGTTTTGCAGGGCACTGTATAAGGTGCCCATAAATGACTCGACATAACTCATTAATGCTAGTTCTTAAGGCTCACATTTCAGAGCTTCCTTGCGAACATTCTGGTACAGTTTATCTATTCATTTCAATGTGAACATCGAGAAAATATATCCATAATGTATTATGTAAATGTTGACAGTGAGAGCAAATAATGTCATTTTGTTTTGTCACACTTCCGAGGAAATCCTTGAATGCAATTCCGATAGTTTCGCAAATACTGAGCTGGTATGAGATTGCTACAACAGAGTAACTATTGAGAAATATTGACTTTTACAGAGAAGGTAATGTAGAAACACTTTTTAGTTCCGATTTGATTACACAACATCCTGATGAATGAGGGCCATTGTGTGTGGCAAACTGGGTGGAAATGGAAGAAAAGAAGTGAAAAGAGCTTATGGCCTTCAAAAACACGGCAAACCACTGATTATTTCCTGAAACCAGACGAGACACAGACATATAGATGGATAACATTTGAAGACATTGGTATTAATGCCGTGTAGATATTAGAGTTATATAATCTCTTCATCTGCAGTTTTTTTTAGATTTCACCATCAACTGTGATCAAATATTAATGGCACCATGTGGACTGAGCGCGGGATTAGACTTCCCACCTCTAACCTTGGAGCTCTTCGTCCACTTTAAAGTCGTTTCACTCAAAGTTTTTAAAGACCATGTTTATGGCACAGAAGTCCCAGGTCAAAACCTGTAAGTCTCAAGTGAAGTTAAAGTTTTGAGTCATAAATGCCCTTCTAGCCCCATTTAGTAGCATATTAAATTAGGATTTGAAAAACACCAACAGATTTTACAAAAGAAACCTGTGAAAGCAGGAGCAGCAGAAACGAGTTGAACACAACATTGACCTATTTGCTTTTTAAGTTGATATGCTCAACTTGTTAGCAACAGCTGCTAATTTAAACACTCTGTATTTATGGAGCAACATTAGCATTTGTGTCATGTTGCTGGCCAATGGTGAATATAAGTCCAATATTGACTATCTTTTAGCGTTATTTTTGATCTCGTACTTAACCCTGAGGTAGATATCGGACTTTTTACCGGCTATGTTCACCAGATAGTTGCTAACTGTGTCTGTCAGACTTTTGGAGCGGAGCAGGGAGTGTAGCTTAGAATACAGTAGGCCTTTAGAGCTTTTAAACATTTTTTGAAAACAGCTGCCAGCTACGGCCAAAAATGACACTGTGAGAGCTGTTTAGTAAACCAAACAGCTGAAACATTGTTTTCGTATTGTCGCGATACATTGTTGTTATAAACATAGTGTCTAATGGCGCTTGGAAGAGGTGAAAAAATCTCTCCAAGCTAACAGGTTTGCTAACTGTTAAACTGTTAACTGTTAAAATTGTTTAATAAAAGTGCATGGTGCTACACAGCTAGTATGCTACAATAGCTTCCTCCATTTCCTCACAGAAGCAGGACTGTCTAAACGGTTTGCGATTAAACAACGCCGCAAATTTGCTTGACATGGAACAATTTGCACGGATTTATTTTGCCTTCATTGGACTGAATTGCTTTCCATACAAAATCCAATCCAATTTTGACTCCCAATTCCAGTATGGTGAATATTTATAACCAACTTTATTGAGCTAACCAGCAAACTTTTCTACAGTGACATTTTGGTCGTACTTCAGTTCTCATTTCAGTCAAGTCTTACCTTTATTTTGAATTTGGTCATATCAAAACAAAATATAGCTTGTAAAAAATCCCTAAAGGGAAAAGTTTTTAGTTTTCGACTGTCGGTTTGTAGATCATTCTGATTTTTTTTTTTGTCCTCTGCTCCACTTTGATCAGTAAATTCCCTTCTACTCCCAGTTGGAACGCCGTGCCAGTTGTCACCTTCACCGTGCAATTCATTCCCTCTAATCAACCACACCTGGCGATACACCTGGCACTCCTGTCATTAGCTTAACTCCCTGATTGCGCCGAGCCACCGGCCCCCTTGTGCCCGATTTCAAATATTTTGTTCTGCCTTGAACACACGGGATTAAATACTGTTAGATTAACTGTATCTACAATTTGAATCCATGCTGGGACACCGCTGCACATCCTGTTCTTGTTTTTGGTCAAACTTGCCGTTTCCTAACTCATTTTCTTTTTTATTCAAATGTAAATCCAGAGACGTGGGCACAGTCGGGGGCAAATTAACCTCGGCGCTAACACACTTTCGGATCTCATTAAGACAGCTGCGTGGTGACGAGGAGTAGTCGAGAGGAAGTCTGGTGCGTTCCAGCTCCTCAGCACCTCCTTTCCCTATTTGTTTATTTTTCTCTCTTAGAGGAGACTTCTTCGTTTTCCATTAGACCTGGGGAATAAGGCAAACTTTTACTTGAGGAAAAGAAAAAAGGTAGAAGTTACCCGCTAAAGAGGCCTCAGGGAGGAGGAAGGAGAGAATAATAATGTGGAGACGCTGCTGTGTCTTAAGAGGGCTTCCCACTGAGGGATGAGGAAATGAAAGACACACTCTCTCTTCCTCACAACTCCTTGACATCCAGGAGTGAAGGAAGTGGGAGAGTGAGCTTTCAGGGGAAGGGGCGCAAAAGGAGGGCGAAGGAAGGAGGGAGCCAGAGGCTTTATGAGTCAAGTGTGAGAGTTTTGCGAGGAGAATTGTGTGCCCTGTGCCCTCATCAACAGGTCTCCTTATCCACTGGGGTCCATCGGCTCCGCTGACACAATGAATAATTCCCCGTGTCCTCTGGCCTTGGCGGTGACCTGTCAAAGAGGCTATAATTAATGCATAGGCCAAGTGTCCTCTCGACCGTCACAGATGAGGAAGTAGATGCAGATTTGGATTGTTAGATAATATTGTAAGGGGGACAAAAAACGTACATTCATGGCTGCTTCTTTTGTCTCAGTTGTGGTACTTCCACAAAAAAGCCATTGTTTGGTATGTGCACCAGTAAGTGCTTGCATATGCAGACTGCGACAGTAAGTTTAACGCGCCCAATGTCATACAGATATCCAGCAATGTCAAGATTTGTATTTCTCTGTGTTTCCAATTTCATGAGACGGTGATGCGTGACAGCAGTGACAAGAACTCCAAGGTGTCGCACTGCCCAGGTATTCACAGAGCAGTGCTGACTTGGCTGTTGAATTTCGCCTTTTTTTTTTTTCTTTCTTTTTCTTCTTCCTCTTCCTATTTCACTTCTCGCAAAGCTCCCGCAAATGAGATTCCACCTGTCAACCAAGTTTGGGATGAGAGGGCACAAATCATCTTCTGTTTCCATCAATTTAGTTGGATGTAATGGGCAGCAGTGGAAGAAGTATTCAGATCTTTTACTTAAAAATAACAAAAGTAAAATAATAGGACTAAAGTGTAGAAATACTCAGTTACAAGTAAGTGTAGTTTACTGAAGTAAAAGTGCAAAAGTATTAGCATCGAAATATATTTAAAGTACAAAAAGTAAAAGTAGATATTACAAAGTATGTCCCATTTCAATTATAATAATGTGTCTCATATAATTGGATTATAAATCACTTTAATGTTGCAGCTGCTAAAGGGGGCTTATTTTAATTATTTTATAAACTGACACGTGGCTATATCACCAAGGGATCAATAAAGTCAAAAACTCTTTAGAATAATATATTTAAATATTTTTTTTGGAGTAAATGTTGTATTAGTAAAGTTATCTAATGTTGCTTTAAAGTAAATAAAGGTATTAAAATAATGTAGTGGAGTAAAAAGTGCAATTTTCTGAATTGTCGTGGAGTAGAAGTGTTACGTGCAGGTACCTCAAAATTGTACTTAAGTACAGTTCTTGTGTTCTTGTGTAAATGTACTTAGTTACTTTCCACCACTGGCAATAGGTGACTGACATTCCTAATAACGAAATGTGCGGAAAAATTATGCATCTCGAAAAATAATTTAAGATCCAACCTACCAATTTCACTCGCGCTGCTGCTATTAAATATTTACATTAGTCAGCATTCCTTAGTGAAATAAAAATCCAGTGTATAACTGTATGACCTTTGACCTTTTAGCAATACAACTACAATGTTAATTCTCTCTCTCTCTCCCGCCTCATCCTCTATGTCACCTATCACCCTGCTTCTCCAAGCAGCAGGTGAAAACAATCCTTTTTCCTCTCCTCGCTCCATTTCACTCGTTATTATGTTAATTAGATTTTCCCTCCAAAGTCAGCTTTGAATTGGGTTTGTCTGCCGGTGATTAGCTTCCCTCCCGTCCTCAGCTGCGAGCTGAATACAGTATCCAGGCTGCAAAGCGGGCGATACAAGTGAACGTCTACAATCCCGCCGCCGACTTCCTCCCCCCCACTCCGAAGGCTTGCCCTTGCACATGTCCTGAAATAAGAAAATCTTATTGATGTCTGAAATATAGCTGACCCATATCTGCGAGGAGAGATCGAGGTTGTATTTTCCTTCAATATGTTTTCTTTTCAACCCTCATGCATGCAAATGACGGCCCGTTTGATAAATGCCGGGAAGAAAGAAAAGAAAAAAAGAAAAAGAAAATCCACTCGCTTATCTGTTCATTTAACTGCTGAACTTTGAGATTGCAGCTGGTTTGCCCAAGAGAGTCTGGGCTTTTTGATGATGTTTTGAAATGTATTCACTTAAATTAAAAGCTGTGCTAGTTGTAAAAAGTTTGGAGGTATTTAAAGGAGTGAAAGACGGCTTTGTTTCGGTGCGTCTGTCCAATCCACCTGTTCCGCAAATTCAAACAAGCGGGCAGTTCCAAGTCATGTCACACATAGCAGCAGTTCTTGAAAATGATTAACTACACAACAGTTTGTGCCTCTGAACGGGTCCTCCGCAGGGGGGGGGAGCTTTAAAGACCTTTGTTATCTTCCCGGCACGGAGGGTTTAGGAAGAGAACATATAGGTTGTATTATGGGAAATGTAAGATCCAGCATTCTTGAACCATAAAAGAGACTAAAAGTCAGGATAAAACAAACAAGGTGCGAACGTAAAAGCTGATTTTATATAAGGCAGATAGTGAGCTCACATAAAGCAGATAGAATGCCAATAAAAGAGCAAACTCTTGAATTTAAAACGGATAAAAGTACAAAAAAATATAGGCTTTGGAAGTACATATAAAAATTCACAATATAAATATGACTATAAAGTTCAAATAAAACACCGTAAAATAGTAATATAAGGAGGAAATATAAAGTGTAATGAAAAACATTGTTGAGTGTAAGGACATCTTGTAAAGGGCGCTGCGTAAAAGTCTGACAACTCGCACTGGGATATATGAGGTTAAAGGTTCTCTAAAGTAATCCAGAGCCATACTCTGGGTTGGCTCGTAGGTATTTAATAAAATCTTAAAATGTATTCTAAATGTAATGGGCATTTAGAGGCGTACATTGATGGCTAACATAGAAGCTAGAACCAGGTATTAAGTTGTCCAACTTCGTGGAAATGTGCAATACTTAATAGCTGGAGTAAGTAAGGGCCAAAGAAACCCTGCAGAAAACTCATTCTCCTTTCTCTGTGATAAGGTCTTACCCTTACTTTGTCCTCTTTATGCTGCCGAGTATCGTTTGTATGGCTACGGTTCGGACGTTGCGTTTTACTGCTCCACCGCTCGCCGGCAGCCCCAGATGCTTGAAAGCTGTCGAAACTGTCCCGATCCTGGTTTGGGGTTAATTAAACTTTTGCAAAACCCTGTGGCGGTGGACGGGCTTCCAAGGCCAGGACTGAAGAGGACACAAGCTCGAGGTCAGCAGGACCTTGTTAGGTGGAGCACGGGCTTGACTTAACAGCGATGGGGAAATGGTTTGTAAGGTTCAGAGAAGGGGCAGAACGAGGAGGCCACAGCTGCACTCTGGGAAAGGTGAAAAGGGAAACGGCTTCAGCGAAGGCGTGGGAGTGCGGTTGATATGAGCAGGTAGCGTTGCGAGACAGATGATTGCCAGCAAACCCCCCCCCCCCCCCCCCCCCACACACATTTTCCTCTCAAGCCGAATGTCGGCGAGAGAAGCATGTTGGATGAGCAGCTGTACAGGAGCTTTCTGCTTCCTGCCAGCTTGTTCAGCAAGGTGACCTTAAACTAGTTTGGCGGAGGTCCCAAGGCCCAAGCTGTGAATCTCACAGGAGGGTTTAGTGGCAACAGAAATCACTCTGTCACTCTTGCCAACAATTATGAGAGCCACGTCTGCGAACTCGCCACTCTTTTCTTTCTTTTACTGCTTTGCGGCCTATCGGCGAAAATGAAACAATACACCGGAATGACAGTGAGAAACTAAACCTTGGCTTTAATGTTTCGTTTTAGCCTGGCACGGAGGATATCGCCCAGCATCTACAGTAAGCTTTATGGCTGCACAGGCCATTTCCAAAGCCTGAAATGAGTAATCTTAAAACAAGTGACGGGTGTCTGCAATTTTCGAGTGTCATGTGGAAATATGTCAGCTAATTTTAACAATCATGTAGGTGTTAAAACTTTGTAAATGGCTTTGTTTGATACAGCCTTGGTGCATTGAGTTAACACCTGTGGCAGCGTTGCAATTGTGTGATTTTCTCACCTGAAGAGGTGCTTTTACTCCCAAGTTGTCTCATTAGCACCCAGTACAGGAATAAGAGTATGAAGTGACATAGTGTATTATAGTGGCAGCCATTATCATAAGCTAATAGGTCTCTTCTGACATTTCCAAGTAACTTTAGGCGCAGAGCCATAACTACTGCGAGAATAAGGACTTAAAAGTGAGCCTTTGGGACCCGGAGATGATCAGTGCGTCTCTATGCATCAAGGACCCCTGCCTCAAGGGTGCTCTATTTTTCGCCAACAGAACGGTCTTTGTGTTCCAAGTCTCACTTAACACAGTGCATATCTAACATTTCCCAGGAAGACTCCCTACAGTAACTGCAGTTAGTTAAAGTTGGGTATTCTGAGGTCTTATTATGATCACTTTGGGCTATATTGTGTGTGTGTGTGTGTGTGTGTGTGTGTGCGCAATTGTAGACTTTTTCAAAAGTTCTGACTAAAATATAAAGATGCAGGGAGCTGACAGTAATACAAATTGGGGCTGGATATATAGTCACATGGAGTCCCACAACTGACATGTAGAGAAAGTATATACACTACTTAGAAGTGCAGTTTAGTTTGTTTGACAGAACGAGGACAGAGACATAAAATCACACACATCTATAACATTTGAAGGGTGCAGAATATAGATTATTAATATTACTGGCTGGTGTAGTAACTTTAATAGGGAGGGGAATTGATCATATTTAATCGATACCAATTCCATCCGATGACGGGCTGAGCAATATGGCCAACAAATGTTTTGCATTCATACGCAGTAAACTGTTAATAAATTGATTATTACACACGGATGAAGTTGTAAGCAGACATTTTAAGTGTTTGTTGTGGTATTTTCCTGCACTTCACGTAAGCTGTCAGCGCAATCATCTCTCTGCAGATTGATTATTGTAATCATTTAAAATATGTGTAATGTTTGCTGTTCTTACATGCATCACCTTTTTGGTTTGTTACCTGTAATACTGTAACGCTAACTGTAAAATGACTTATAAACTACAAGCTCACTACTTCGTTCTTTTATAGTACCTGGTTATTAAAGCGCAACACGTCCCCGGGTGGGCTCGAACCGCCAATCTTTCGGTCAACGCCACAGAGACACCGTGGCTTGCCTGCTTTTGCTATTGACTCCCATGCATTTCATTCTGGTATGCCTGAATACCTTTTCTTATATATTTTGTTAGTTGCTGGCCTGCGTCATGTGATGACACGGCTTTGACGTGGCTTTATGTGTCGAGAGAGTTTGAAGTTTGAATTGCCGGAGAGGGATTATCCTCTTCCTCGCTGTTTTGGCTCGCCATCCTAATGTGACCTTTAGGAGAATTCCCCATTAGCCAGATTGAGGCACAGAGCGCATGTTGAGCAAAGGCCACTGAAAGAAGTATAGCGCCTGAAGGGATCAGAGGTGTGACAAAAACCTCACTGCAGATGCCTTACACAATTGGATCGCTTCTATTGATTCATATGGAGTACGTTCTCATCTTTGCCAACCCTTTTTTGGATTGAATGTACAAGCTGCTTTTCGCATTGATTCCCGAGATTTAAGAAATATTTAAAAATGTAATTATTGTGTTGTCGTAACTGCCAAAATAATGTTTTTTTCCTCTCTTTATCTATATATTTTTAATCATACTTTTGTCGAGGCAATAGAGTGGAAGGTCATTTTGCTTTGACACGTCTTCAGCTCAGTCAAAAAGTCCTCAGCAGAAGCACAGATAAGCAAAACAAGCCCATTCTTATAATTCAAGGTAATAGCTTTTTCATCTAATTTACATCAGAAAAACATTTTTAAATGTCTGAGAGAAACCGCTGCACAGAAAACAGAGAGAGGAGGGGGGGGAAATAATTAAAACTTGAGGGAAATTTAGCTTTTATCTGTGTTTTTCTCTTTCTTTCTTTTTTGGTTGAAGTTGTTGCCACTTAAAAGCTGCCTTGTCAAGCTCAAAACTGAAATTAATGGGTGTTGAGTGAGTGCGATTTGTGTTTTTTGTTTTGTTTATGTTTTTCAACAAATAGAGCAGGTGTTAACAGCAAGCGATAGACGAGGGAGAGTGCATTGGTGTTTTGGGAAAATGAATAGCCTCTCTTGTCATAATTATTAGATAAAGAGTTGTCTACTTTTTGTGAACAGTGCAAATTCTGTTTGATCCCCTGAGAAACAATACATTCAGTTATATATGGAGGCTTTTGTTATGGTTTATAATGTGCGTGCATAACTTTGTATGAATGTTAAGTTTGAAAGTTGCTTTACAAAACATGAATAACTCCTGTGAACATCTGTAGCAACGTCAGCGGCATGGTTCTAGTTATAGCAATGGTGGTCGCTCCACCACTTTTAGTGAACACTTAAATATCTCAACACCTATTGGATGGGTTGCCACAAAATCACACGAACATTCATGGTTTCCAGAGGTTGAACCCCAATGACTTTGGTTACCCTTTGAGTTGTCCTCCATTGCTTCAGCATAAAGCAACAACTATTACATTCACATGAACTTTGGTAGATATTTATGTTCCCCAGAGAAGGAATCCTAGAAATTTTGGTTTTCACTTATCATGTTTTACATACATTCATGGTCCCCAGAGAATGTATCCTTATTATCCTTTGGTGATCTCCTGACTTTGCCTCTTCTGCCACCATGAGGTTCACGTTTGTGCTTTATTGTTGAAATACCTCAACAACTATTAGATAGATTGCCAATACATTTGGTCCATATATTTATGTTCCCCAGAGGATGAATCCTATAAACTTCTCTCATGGTGACAGCCACATATTTTTGAAATATCTCAACTTCTGCCAACTGGATTAGCACCATTGCTTTTCACAGATATTTATGGTTCCCAGATGATGTATCCCTATTGGTGATCCCCTGGCTTTCCCCTCTTGCGCCGCCATGTAGGTTCACATTCGGTTTTGAATGAAATGTCTCAACAATATTGGATTCTATCGAATGTTGTACAGACCTTCATGTTTCCCTAAGGCTGAATTATAATAACTACGATTTTCCTCGAGCGCCATTGTCAAGTTATGTTCTAAATGTGCAGCTTCCCTACTTGAAAGGGGTGGAAATCTACCCAAAGTTTTTTAACTGGATTTCACTCCAAAAGACCAAACTGCTCTTTTCCTTTTTTCCTCCTTTTATTTATAAGGTTTATACGGTATTTATGTTAGGTATTTGAAAACAAACAGAAAAGAGAATTAATACATATTACATGGCAACTCAAATAAATGTAAATAGCAAGATACACACATTTGTAATGTCCAACTATTTCTACTTCATCCAGCATTAGAACCTCAAAATAATTTACAAATGCACTCCCACTAAATGAACATAACACATGCACAGCTGCTGTCATCATTTTAACAGGAAATGCATTTCATTTTACCGAGTAAATATGCACTTCTAACGGCATTTTAACTTTAAGTACTTCATCATTTTTAATTAAGTACAATTATGCAGTCAGTTTTTAAATCACAAACGATATAAGAAATTAAACAAGCGGTTCTGCAAACATGAAGACAATCAGCTCACCGAGCCACACACACACACACACACACACACACACAAGCACGCTACCGATCATGACATAAATCCAGCGTCAATCAAACGAGTAGCGGCAGCGATCTCCAGCAGGTAACCGTCTCTCAAGCTGAAAAGTTCAGCGTCTTACAAAAGGTATAGTTATCATTCACCTCCGCCAAGGAGGATGTTTTGTGTTTGTTAGTGGGACTACAGAAAAACTACTCGCCCTATTTTAATGAAACTCAATGGAAGGGTGAAGCATGGGCCAAGAAAGAACATCTACAATAATTTTTTATTATATCAGCAATTGTAATGTTAGATTTATTGCATTTTACAACAACATTAATTACATATATTACTTAAACATGTGTGCTTTCTTCCAAGAGAGTTTCAGACTGTTGGTGAGCAGCAGGAACATTATATGCGAGTGCACGGGTGTGTCTGCATGTACTGTACGTGCCACATTTTCATCCTTTCCTCCAGTCTCCCATTGCGGTTGAATCACCCTAATCAAAGACTATTGTCGGATGCACAATGGCAGTCGCAGCAATTCCCACAGGAACACATCCTCACACCTGCTCATTATCATGTAGGCGTCATCTAAAATGGAGCCACTTTTGCTATATCAGAACCCAGCGTTAGGCTCTGGTGCGAGCATGCACCCTCCCTCGCTCTTAAGAGGTGTACCGGCCTGGAGCAGTGACTGGGATTGGTGTGTGATTGGACAACTTGTTCCAGTCTGGAGAAGAAGGGGGAAACAAGAAAAGGTGTATTGGATGGAGAAATAGAATCAGAAGAAAAAAGTAAAACTTTTAATCAGAAAACGTGAGATGATTCCATGATGACAGAAAGTCCCAGTAAATACTGTACAAAATACACAGTAAAGCAGTACATAGTAAATAACAAGCTTATCAAAAGGGATGAAATCAATTAATGTTTGGTTAAATAATCAGATTAGTTGTTAATAATAAACTGAAATCATAGCGTCTGTATTTTGTGCTGGGAAGTTGGGCTTTTTAAAGACTGTTAGGGAGTTTAATATACTGCTTCCAGTATTTCTTTTTAATTTTGACATATTTTTAAGGCAACAAATAAATAATTGAACCAGATTTATTATCCAGTGAAAACCATGTATATCCAAAGTAAAATCCTCCTCCTTTTTTATTAAAAAAGCATAAAGAAACTTGTTGAATTATCTGAAAACTTCATTGTCATAAACCCCAAAGCAGGACGGTTTTTCATAGCTTATGGACAAAATGATGTATTTCCAAAATAATAATAATCCCATATTTACTTCTTCTATATCAATAATACAATATTCAAGAATCCTTTTTCATTCATGGTCTAACATTAAGTACAGTATGCATTTATGTAAAATATCAAGAACTAAGGCTGCAAACTTGCTTTAGCTTTGACTTGGATAGGATGGTATTTGCGTTGATTCGGTCTCGGATGTTATGTTGCACATCCCAGGTGCAACGGGAAAACCTTTTTTGCCGAGCTCTTATCTGGAGCAAGATTACATACAGCGACATGCCCTTAATCTATGTTAATATTAAAAGGCTGATAAATGTGAGAAGGGGCCTCAAATGGGAGATGATTAATACTGTTTTATTCATGACAGTCATATTCTGTAGTGTCTGAAATATTGTCCCGCTTAGAACACCGCAGCGAGAGAAGTAAAGCAGGGCAACTAACGCCGGCTTTTCTTTCTTCAATTTATCCTTTTTAAATTAACCACCAGGCTATCAACAACAGTTTGTGCATATTGTGGCAAAGTGAAAGTGCGCTGCTTCAGGCTGCAGTTTGACCTCCTTGTGTCTGCGGCGATCACTGGAAGTTACTTCCGAGAGGTGCGCAGAAGTCTCATCATCTGCGAAAACATCTGTGCGAGGAAAGATCCTTCCCTTTGTTGTCATCCGTCTTTCTTCCTTCTGCTTCCCTGTCTCTTTCCATCCTTCTTTCGGCATGTACTGTAGCCTCTGCTGCAGAATTCTGGTATCGGAGGTGATATCTCGCATCGGGCTGATTCTACCTCCCTTATGGCGACTCTAATTTAAGATCGTGGTTGCTGTCTGTGCGGCTGTGGCTCAGGAGGTAGAGTGGTCGTCCACCGGTCGTAAGGTCGATCCCCAGCCCCTGCAGTCAGCATGTTGAAGTGTCCTTGGGCAAGATACTGAACCCCAAATTGCTCCCGATGGCCAACGGTGTGTGAGTGTGTGTGCTGACGAGCTGATGTGCACCTTGTATGGTAGCCTCTGACTCTGTATGAATTTGTGTGAATGGGTGAAAGCCGACGTGTTGTAAAGCGCTATATAAAAGCAGTCCATTTACCGTCTGACGCCACATTATTAAGTCATCCTTTCAACCAATCTGGTCTTCTAAAAAACCCTCACTAGAGACGGTGACATGTTTAATTACGTGTATTTTGGGGGAAATGCTTTTTTCTTTTGATCGGTGACAAACGCTCTTGTTTCTGTGTTTCTTTCCACAACACAAGGAGTAATAACAAGGGATTTCACCGCCATTGTTTCATATTTCAGTGAGGGATGGCAAAGCTTTAGAAAACTTCTTAAGAGCTTTACACATACACTGTTTAAATGCATCTGCGTTAGTGTGGACATGACCTGAGAAGCAGTGTGTGGGCACACACTGTTTTTAATTGGATGTGAAACAAGAATAAAAGACAAACGGGGAACTATGGAAGTGGCAAACTTTTTTTATGACCCTACACTATTATATTTAAAATGCCACGCAAGAAGAAAATCAAACAAACAAATGAAGTGAAATACAAATACTTATGAGTTTTAGTTTCACTTCTTCCTCTGTGTATTTAAGTAAAGTGCGGTCCAAATTTAGAAAAGGGCATTTAACATCTTCCATACAATATGTGACACTATACTTCTAGCTGTTATCGAGAAGTTGAATTAAAGTAAATTGGTGTGAAAAGAGAAGTAAAACATCTGTTTATTATTCCTATTTGTCAGGTCTTCTTACAGGTAAATGTGATCTTAATTTAAATATAAATATAAATTGTAAGAACAATCCAATTCCCTTGTTCTGATGACACACAGAAGCAGAATATTATAAAGTGATGTACACTTTGTTCCTGTGGAAGGTGCAAGTAGAACTGCAGCTAAGCCTATGCTAAATTTGGATCTTTATAAAAATAGACAGAGGTAGAAGTGAAAGTAGCTATTGTCATAGCAAGGAGACAAGGAAAAAACAGACAGAATTAATTGTTAAAACTTTTTTCCAAACGCAGATTCATAAAGTAAAGTAAACACGCCGAGAATGTCTCCTCATATTTCTCCTTAGATTTGAAAATCTTCGGAGCAAAAACATACTCTCGCTACATTTCACAAAAATCTGAACATCCATTTGAAAACATATTTTGTATGACAGAGTAACTTGCCAAAACCTCAGGCCTCCAAAGAGTAATAGATACCGTGCATGAGAAAAATGCCTCGACTGGAAAGTTTGTACCATCTCACTCCATTGGTGCGCACACCTTTAAAACATCCCCTGTTTCGTCTTCAGTCACAGCTTCCAACTGCTAAATCTGTCACTTTGCCTTGTTATATGTCAATCAGCAGTGCATGTAATAAACACACGTAGAAGATATTTCACACTAATTTACACCTGAATAGAATTTATTTCGAGACTTAAAGCAGCTGCAGTTCTTGTGTTGCCTTAATGTGCGTCTTCCATTCCCTTGGCATGATGAATTTCGAGCATAATGTACATTTTGTTGCTTATCTATTCTAAGGACCCTCCACATACAGTCGCTGCACTTTGTGGGAAATGCTAATGCATATTATTGATTTGTCTTGTTTTTCCACTTAAAGTCATGAATTTCACAGTTGTCCTCCGCTACTCTTGCAACACACCAGAGCACTTAATTGAGATTGTTTTTAAAGAAAGGGGATATGTACCTGTGATCCGCGTCTGTTCTTTTGGGCTCATATACGCGGAATTTGTTAAAAAATCGCTCTGGCTTTGTGACACTTTTAGAGCCGTCAAAGTTGACGCTGAACGTGATATTGATACGTTTTTTGGCACCGCTCCCTCCCACTCCTCGCCGACAAGTGATCAGCAGTTGCGTCACACTTACGCAACACACAGGCGCAAAAGGTAAAAAAAGGGCAACAGACACAAACGCTGTTATAAAACCAATTTACCACACAAACTCCTTTTTTTTTTAGCTCAACTAGATACTTTTTTTTTGGTCGGTTAAAAAGGCCCCCCCTTCTATCGCAATGTCTACAACCACTTCAGAAAATATGGAGATATTCTCACCTCCTTGTTGATTATTTTAATCGAATCCCCCCCCCCTCTCCGGGATTTCACAGAGGCTTATCAGGAGGCTGGCTGGCTGGGAATCCGTCTTGCTTGGTAAGGTGTCGAGTCCCGGGGACACAACACCTTTCTGAAGCGCCACACAAAAGCCCCCAAGCGCTGCTGAGAGTGGCAGATATCACTGCACCTTGCAGCGCAACAATCACAAAAACATACATTTAGTCTAAATACAAGGGACTTTGCTGTCGGGCGGATAATGACACTGCCAATCCTGTGAAAATGCATGACTGAAGGGGAAGGAAAATAACCAAGGTTATGGAAATGGAGGAGAAATATTGTCAACAGAATATTACTTTTTTTTTTCTTCCTGGAAAAACCAATGATTTTTCAAACAGTCCACGTCATTTGTAATATGGCGTGGTGTGACTGCGCAGGCAAGGCAGTGCTATTCATCGCTTGCTTTGACACGGTTCACTTACATCAACCAACATGAACAACACGTGTTGTTTTAGTTTTGACGACAAGAGTTTCTCTGCTGATGGAGAAATGGTCTAAAAAGGCGTTTTGTATACAGACAGGCAGCTGCTGTAGGCCGTCCGTGGACAGTTAAAGGGAGGAAGAGATTTTCGCTGAGATGGTAAAGTAGAGAAAAGGGACATAGTGAGTAATTGAAAACATCCCAGACAGGATGTGGTTACAAGGGAGATGTATTACACTTTGTTGAAAAGGATGTGAAGGAAACTAATGAGTCAGTATTTCAGTAATTGTCCTGAGCTAAGAATAAGCTTCGACTGAGACAAGTCTGAGACAGTGGGCCTCTCTTAAGACGGCATTTAGATCACTGTGTCACCAAAGCCTAATTGCAAGGTGACCACTCTATTTGAGAAGGTAGACAACGGCGCTGGACTCGGATGATGGGTAACTCTGTGCAGCTTTTAATGAGCTGCGCTGCTGTAAACATGCTTTCATGCTTCTCAGTGGTAATTATCATAAAAGAAAGAACCTTAAGGCGTATGTTAATCCCTTTTCACTATTATTTTACTGATACTGTTTGTTGTTGTTGTTACCGTGTGCCAGTTATATCAAATAAACTGTAAAAGTGTCCAAAGAATAGTGTAATTGCTCTAACTTTGGCTTAGTATTGAATAATTCCTTTGAACACATCATAATCCGATGGAAGTATTAGTTTCTCTAAAGTGTAACACAACGGATATTTCACGCGCCAATCGACTCCCACAGTTGAGACCATACAGACGGTAGGATTAGTCGTGGCGGAGTGAATGCGACAAACTTGCTGCTTTTTCTGGAGAGCTGAAGTGCGTCAACCCACAACGACTCATGATAAGCCGGTGTGTGGGCTTCCACATGCCCTTAAACCTCAACTTACTTTTATAATAACAATGGGTGAAATTACTGTGCAATGTAAACGGTGCAATTCATCAATTCATCCAGCTCTCCAGTCCCCCTTTTTAGCGTCTTTTAAGCTAATTGTTTTGGTTTTATGGCCACAAATGTACCGTTTTAGTTCAGTCTCAGCACTGTCATCAACGTCATGTTAAAAAGGAGAAGCTGTTTTAAGGAGCTATAAAAACCCATTGGACATTACCAAATATTGTTCCTCAAGAGTTGGTTGAGACCAAAACAAAGCTAAAAGGAGAGTGAATATTGGACTTACTCTTACCAGGTGGAGTCCAAATAAATGTTAATGTTGCTCTGTTGCACAGGCTAACATTTTAACCGTAACAACTTTATACATTAATAATAGGGACTATACGACTTTTTCTGTTCCCAGTTTCATTATTCCGGGGCAACAATATTGCCATGCTCATGTCAAAAGAAACATTCAGAGTATGACCCACGTTTTTTAAAATGTATTAAGAAAATAAACAATCTAGGATCTACGACAACCATTCTGACAAATGCATCATAACCATTTTGACACGCAGGAAGTATTGCAACTGAGTTTAGTCGCTTCCAGCAGCCTGTTCAATGGAAATCACAAGAAACTGTGATAAAAAAAAAGAAGCCTGGCACTTTGCTGGCCAAATCAATTGATTTTTATGGTACCGAAGAGATAGATGAAGGGATGTGTGGGCAGAATGTGGATACTGATGAATTGCTGGGCCAAGTGGATTTTCACAACACCTGACAAGATCACGACTCGAGATTCACCACTTTCGATTCCCTGCTGAAGAAATTGTTGAGAGGGAAAAAAAAAAACCCACCCAATGGTCAAAATGAAGAGATAAATCAGAGGGTGAAACAGTTATAATAATGGAAGCTGGTTAAACGTCACTGGCTGAGAGCGGTCGCCATTAAACTTCTGATATCCTTACATGACAGATAAAATGGTGTGAAATACAGCTGCTGCCTGCTGTCGTAACCTTGTTAACACGTTCTATCATGAGTTAGTCTTGCACAAACAACCGTATTGAGAAGCTGTTGACCACAGTAGAGTCCTCAAGATGTTTTTTCGTCTCTTTCTCTCAAACCACAGGTATTATGACGCTTGTTAAAGACAAATGACATGGTCTGGCTCCAAAAGGTCAAGGACAGCTTCGAGATCCAATCATCAGCGTCATATAGACCAAATTACAGCCGTGAAAGAGGGCAAGATGTAATGGCTAGCTCGCCATACTGTACACTGTAATCTACCATGCCTAGGTTGGCGAGTTTCTCGCCACATGTGTCTTCTGTTTTAAACTTTCCCAAAAACAGTCAAAACTCATCAAAGTCACCACGAGGTGAAGCATGTAGGCAACTTTGAAGCATTAGCACATTAGCCATTCAAGATGTATGCAGAAAGGTCAACATTGGTCAGGAAGGGGGCGGTCAGCGTATAGCATGATTCATGACCATCATTTGTGTTTGAAAAATTAATAGAGGGTGCCAGATAAATCATCACCCGGGCCATTCTTTGACAAAATCACTGAACTGCCATAATCTTCTGCACCCTTTTGAGTGGAGACACATGCTGACTGCAAGGTCAAGATGAATGAGAGCAATTCGAGCACTTTTCAGTGAAAAGAGGACGTAGACAAGGTGGTGTGCATATCACTCAATAATGACATTTAATATCGACTACTTGTTGTTGATCTGAATAGGTCTCTCCTGAGCTAGACCTTGAAGAACAGCACAATTGTGTACTCTTACATGTACTTGACCCAGAATAAAGAAAAGAACACAGCAAATGATCAAACGAGATGTGAAATATAAGCCTTTTATTACTGGAGACCTCAAGTGGGCAAGGACACGGCAATTTCAGTGCATCTGGCCCCCTTAGTTTGATGAATTTCTTGGAATAAGATACTAAATTTGGAATTATTTACAATTCTATAATGGTTTTATAGTTTGGAATTTCTAATAATAAGATTAGCACTGGTATATATGGCCATGAAGATACTCCGTGTTTCAGGAAATAAACGTGAAGGGATTCACATACACCAATAGCCACTTACGTTTCTTTTTTGGTTCATGGACTTTGCTTCCAGCAGCAGCAGCACAAATGTTCTGATAAATCTTCTGTATGTTACGTGCTCGGCAGAAAAGGTTAGCGACTAGCTATAGGAGAATTTAGTGGATAAAGAGCCAGATATCTTCTTCAGGAGTTGGTGGAGCCCAAAATAGAGCAACAAAAAGAGTTAGTATTTCATTGTCTATTTGTCAGGTGGACAGTAAAATGCTAATGTTGCTGCATGTGTGCTGGATATGTAAAAAGGCAGTTGTTTCCTCACTCATTAGCCATTTATAACGTGATACAATGTCAATGCTGTGATTACAGCTTTTTTCCTCTGCCCTCAAGTTGCCATTTTCGGTGATATTGTCAGCTTTTGAAGCAGTAATGAGGTGTTTTTGTACTGTGATGTCTTTCACCAATGATGGCAATTCCTGCTAATGCGAGCTACAATGCCTTAAATCTATTCCACACAGAAAATGTAAAAGCTTTACGCTAATTAAGTAGTAATAGGCTGCATTAGATTTTGTTCGTATGTGTTTTCCAGCCAGTGATAATGATAGTGTGGTGCCAACAACAAAGACTGTTAGCATTTCATAGTTTGAATGTGTGAAGTTATAATAAGGACTTTAAAGATTTGTAAAAGAAAGGCATAGTCCCTGACGCAGCACGTAAGTAAACACAAACACAGGTTTCTAAATGACAAAACGTGCCAGATGCTTTACGTGCCCAATGCTGCAAATCAGGTTGAGGGAATGCTTCCTTTGTCACAAAAGGCGTGTTATGTTCCATGCAATAGCTGCCAGAGGGCAATGTCCAGCACCGAAGCTCAATATCTGCTTTGTAACATGTGATTCTCCTATCTCCCAATGGAAAAAAAACGAAAACCTTGACACAGAAGCTCTGCCTTCACAGCAGATTAAACTTCAGTGGTGTTGATGCTAAGCCTGGACTCAATGCAATCTTCTCAATGCCAAAAGACATTTGATTATGGTTTGAAATATTGAAACAGCTTGAGGATTGCTTGGGTTATCTTGCTCAGCACCCGCAAAGTTGGAAACACCACTGGCAAGATAAGATAAATAAAGTGCCCCGTGTTTTCTCCAACTATTTAAATGTAGTAAACTAGTGTTTTTTCCCCCACTCTACCCCAAGGAACGTGCCAACTAATCATTAATGAGTGCAAATACACTTATAATCATTGGCTAATTTGCACCTGGAGGCTTTCCAGAACCATATGCACGTGCATGCACACACGGAAATGTTCATATTTATCGCCGTCTTTTTCTCTCTCGCTCTTCCTCTGTTGCTAAAATAGGAATATCAGTGATGAGCAGTGCAGCTGGAGACAATAAACTGGTAGAAGAACCAATTACCAGCAGGTGACAAGCTGGTGGTTCAGGGCTTTCAACATGTCATTATCTGCACATCGACATTTCCAAGAGCCCTGACAGGCCATTTCTGAGGCTGCCATGAAGCCACCATGATAAACCCGAGAAAGAAAGAGAGAGAGAGCAAGAGAGAGAGCGAGAGAGAGAGAGAGAGAGAGAGAGCCAGTGTGAAAGAGTCTTTTCACAACCATGCATGTGCACAGACAGAGACAAAAAAAAGCTAATTTATTTTCTTCAAACTCATTCTTACAAGATACACATATATAGGTATGCGTAGCTCTCTTTCTTCCACCTCCCAAGAGCTTTAGAGCTGCTTAAAGATGATTCCCTTTTATATGTGAAATGGTAATTGTATTTCTCTAATCTAATCCCATTAGAACCCCGTACCTCCTCTGCAAACTGCCCCGAGGCAATTACACAAAATGTCAATGAATTAAGTAATAGCTTGGTGCCAAGCCAGGGGTGCTCACCGTTGATCACGGCTGTCAGCAGAAAAACGCATCTGTCAACAGCAACGTGCACGCTCCACATTGGGTACACGCCACGCACACAAACACAGTCACTGGTGTTGTTCCACGAGCCATTTAACCTCTCTGTAGGACACACACTTGCACATTGTTGGCACTCTACAACCTATTTAACTCCTGTCCAGAACACGCAAGCACACCCCACCCACACAAAATGGAAGAAAATGCTGCTGGTGAAGGAGAGTGTGTTGCTCTTTGTTGTGGGAATGTGTCCCTGTCCCAGTGTTGTGCCGCCTTCGTCTGTGTTACAGATAAGACACCAAAGAGGGCAAAAATATTTCTCTGGACTTGTTTAGCTGCAGGCTTGGAATACAAATGCAGGCAATCTGTTTGTAACCACTGTATACAATAAGGGATGACAGCTATTGAGGCTACTTTACACAAGCATTTGCACATAGATCATGCTTTAGTAAGCACTCAGCTGGATAAAGGAGGCTTTGTGTAAATGATAGAAATGATTGTGGAGTACTGAATAACGTCTGATTCAAAGTGTCTGCAGCGCTGAACAACAAATATTTTACGATTCATGTTGGATGGGCAAACTGATCGAGCTGAAACATTAAAATATGTGGGTATAATTGTTAGTAATGTGGGTTTAATGTGTTTTTTATGATATTTAAAGCTGCTATTAGGGATTTCTGATCACCAGACAGCAGAAAATCTAGATTTCTTATGTGTCGACTAAAAGTTCTTAAAGCTAACATGTGAGCACACAACAGAAAATGATGACATTCGACCGGGTGGTCTTAGCCTTGATCTTGGCTGCAATAACTGCATCTCTCATAGGCTTGCTAAATGTTTGAATTTCTTTGCATCTCGCTAACACATACAGATGATAATAAGAAAGTAAAGACCAACATTTTGGGACGGTTAAAACGTTTTTTTTGGGAGGATCCAGGACGGTGGGGAAAAAAGTTAGTCTGGAGTCCTGGAAGTACTTTTAATACTATGTCCGTGAATAGCAGTTGTAGCAACTATGCCATTTTAACAATGGTGGTTGTTCTCATTCATGCATGAGTAGGAGATGATTGACACTTGCGATGTGCATGCATTTTACCATAATCTCAGAAAAGAGAGTTTAGAGGTTGTTCAGGTGCTTATCTGGAAGTATCCATTCAACTCTGCAGGTGCAGTGAGTGTGTATACATCTCAGTGTTCTGCTGGGTTCCACGGATGAAATTTAGTGAGCGGCTCTCTAGTTGTGAACCACTGAGGTTGTCTAAAAAATAAATAACCACTCTTAGCCAGCAGGACGCCTCTACTTGAGCACAGAAGCTGTCACCATTCATGAAAGTCTGATTTGGGCTAAGAGAAACGGAGAGGAAAATGAAAACAGCAAGCCGTGCAGATTCAAATGACAAACTTAAGAAATTACTTTTATTTTTTGCTGATCTTACAGACTCTGCCTGTACTACCAAGTTTAAAACATTACATTTTGGTATAAGCTCATGTATAGCCGTTTTTGTGAAGTTACATCTATAACAAAATTCGACAACAGATACATATTATTACTATATTACCTATGTGAATCCGTCTAAATCCCACGTTTGCCTGACATTGGCTCTTCATTGATTCTTGAAATGCCAAGAGATGTGAGTATCAAGTATACGCAGGACAAAGCCACAACACACTGTCTGCTTATAGATGCCGCTTGCATCCATGCAAAACCACTGCAGATGCTGTTTTAAAACGGACATCTCATCAGGATGAGTGACAGCTGTTCGGGCACAACTTTGACCGACTAAGATAACAGAAGGTTGGTATGCCGGAGCAGCTCTTGCCTCGAGGCAAAAAGTTGCATCCTGTAGCCATGAATAGGTAATGAGATATGGGATAAATCAAATCCCAGACAGTATAGCTTTGCAATACCTTCTAATTGTTTAATGTGGACAACAACAAAGTCAAGGTTACTCACCAGCTCCAGATTACCTCATTGTCATGACAGATCTGCGAGTTTATTTACAATCTTGTAGGTCAGGAAACAAGAACAAGAATGGCACTCAGAGAGTGCACATCTCTGTCAAGGCCTATAGTGTATTCACGTGCTCTTTGGATGGTCCCATTTCCAGAGTTGGAAAGTCGTTCTTCAAACGGCAACACGTGCAAGCGGACGTTGATAGTGGTTTCCGAGTTGTTACGACTTGAGGGGGCGTTCACGTAAATCTTCCTAGTGGTCATTCTTTTGATTATTCCGACAACATGTTGAATGCAGCACAAAAGCCCCGCAATATTAACGAACCTAAAACATAATTTGTGTATTTGTGTACCCCCCCTCGTTATTCGGATCCGCTCCTAAATGTAAGTTTTTTTTTCCTTGGCCCATGCTACACCCTTCCACCAAGTTTCATGAAAATCAGGCCTGTAGACAAACAAACCAGAAGACAGAAAGCTTGATCAACTGAGCCAAAAACATTATCCTTAAGAGTGAGCAAAAAAAGTTGTGCCTCTCAGTTAGACTCCTCGTATCCAGGATGAGCATTTAATTTGCCTTTCTGGCTCATTTCCTGGTCGTCAGCTAATTTTTGGCACACGCCTCAGCAAAGGATTTTCTGTTTACCACAAATTGTTTATCACATCTGCATATGCATCTTTGCCTTGTTGTTTTGTTTTTTAATCACAGCAAAAGCGCACAAAAGAGCACAGATGACGCCATTTCCTGCCCAGTGGCACCATCTGGCTGCAGAGGATTCTGTTAATTCTCGCCCTTATCCTCTCTGCTTACCTTCTGCTCATTCCTCTCACCATCGTCTAAGAGCTTCCTCCCTGGTCAATTCTCTGGCTTTCGTAAGCATCCTCAGACAGCACTCACAGCGTGGATCTTCGTCCATCTTCCACTTACCCCCCCCCCCATTTTCCTCTCCACACTTTCACTGCATGCCTCTCCGTCAGTGTTCCTCTCCCTCCCTCGCTCCTCTCTCCTTCACCCCGTCTCTCTGTTCGTCGCTGACAGCTCCGCTCCTCAGGAGCACTGAGGGGAGCAGAGAAAACAAAGATTTGGTTCAGTGGCTCTGATCTTGATTTTCTGCAGATTGGATGGAAGATTAGGAGGAGCTTTTATTCATACACCACACAATCACTTCCCCTGCAACTGCAAACCATGACTGTAGACCACAGGGGTTACAGCTATCAGCCCAAATGTGCCATCTGTGACGAGGCGTCTCTATGTTTCCTACCTAAAACCACGACTGCTCGCGGAACACAATGTACTGAACATTGGTCCCAGAGAAACTGAAGTGAAATGCAGTATGGGAAAGAGTGAAACAAAGGCACTATGCGATGAACATAAGCCTAAAGTAAACTATCACAACAGGTAAAAAGAAATGAATCCATTCTGATGTAGCATTAGCAGTAATCTGGATGTT
Organism: Cottoperca gobio; assembly: GCF_900634415.1. Taxonomy (NCBI): domain Eukaryota; kingdom Metazoa; phylum Chordata; class Actinopteri; order Perciformes; family Bovichtidae; genus Cottoperca; species Cottoperca gobio. The sequence continues at coordinate 10,911,846 of NC_041372.1, forward strand.
TAAAGTGGAGAAGGCAGGAGAGGACTTTGTTGTGACAATGACAATAGATATTTAGGTGTGAAAAACTTGCACTCTGTTGTGGATGTTTTCTTCAATATATGTGATTTAGCTAGATGGCTTATTTTGTCTGAAATGTCAAAGTGAGCCGGTGCTCCGGGCTGCTCTTAGATGACGGGCAGAGTCTTGAGAGGGCACGAAAATTTGGCAAACCCGGCAGGTTAGCCTTATTTCAATTAGGCGCTCTGTGACGCAGGGCCATCCCACCAGTCATTGATCATATCTCTGCATGAGCCCTGCTTTACAGCTTTGGAAAATCTTATGACACTTTTTTTTCCTCTTTTCAGGCAGGAGTGAGAGTGAGGAAAAGACATGGCGGCACACACTCATCAGGTAGAGCTCTTTTCTTTCATCCCTGCTTTGATTTAAGATTTTTTATACACCCTCTCACATTCTCAAGAGCTGGATACTCCATAGCTTTGGTGGGCAAGATTACAGAGATACTATTGTGTCTTGTAACAGCAGCAATATAACTTCTTGGGTAAAAAAAAAAAGGTGTAAGCTGTCAGTAAGAAGAGCTCTGACAAAGGTGGTTGATTTGCAGTTTTTGTTTAGGTGGCTGGAATTGAAAAAAAACATACAACACAGTTTTAGTTTTATCCATTTATGTAGCATTTTTAGCCATGCTGGCATTGGTCTTTTGGTAGTCCTAGGACATTCATCTTGTACGACCGGCAGGTAAACTCGCTAATTAGCTAATGTTAGCAAGCTTACATGCTAAAACATAATTCTTGCCAAACATTTGCATCTTAACATTGTCATTCTGAGAGTGTTAGCATGCTAATGTTAGCATTCAGCCACACAGAGCTGCTAGTATTAGCCTTGTTTGTCTTCTCCAGCAACTTTGAACAGGTGCCTTAACCGTCACCTACAAACCTGTTGTCATAATGACAGAGGAGGCAGCTTAATATTGGCACGAGCAATAAAGTGAATAAGGGACTGAATGCTCCAGCCTCGTCAAGCCAGCAGCTACCTGCTGTGTTTTTGGGGAGCGCCCAGCATGACGCTTTCCTGAAAAGCCAAAATCCGTTTTTAAAGCACTTGAAACGTTGAACCCCTCCGATTGTGAGGCGAGGCACACGCTGCACGGTAATATCAGTGTTGTAACGGAGAGAATGGACAGTTTGTAACCCAGACGGTAAACGCTGGAGGCATTTACAGACGGAAGAAAAATAAATGGATTGAAGTCAAAACAACCAGAAAGGCGCGCCAACTGCTTTTCTAGCAACATGTGAGGAGAAAAATAATGATAACGCTTAGATCTGCTTCTTATTTCTTTGTCTCCGCTCCAGTTTTCCGCATTTCTAAATAACAGCACACTTTTAATTTAACTTGAAGTGAGTAACTTCACTTACTCAGGCTTGCTGACTTCAGCCCTCAATCATGACCTCAACAATACAATATATTTGACTTTGAAAATCAAATTACATATGCCTTTCACATAAATATACATAATATCGGTGGCAGTTTGGGGAAAAGAAATGGGTCGTTTACATTTTCTGTATTGATTTTCCAAAATGTGCCCTGGCAGCAAATCAGCTTACACTGCTCTTGGTCTTTCTTCTCTGTGTCGCCACTTGCAGAGAAAAACAAGTGGACTGTTTTTCACTCTCACTTTGATTTCATTATGAATTCAGCATTTTTACCAGATTGGGGGAAATATATTTTAATAGTTCAGAAGTCATTCCGGGAAGTCAGTCATCTCTCTCCTTCCTAGTAGTAATTGTGTCAAGGGCTAATAGGTGCTTACATTAGCACATTTATACATTATTAATGCACATTTTTTGGTATGTGCTGTACACATGAACTCACTATAGCGTTATACCTGGGTATGATTAACAGCTGGCTGGGGCCAGGTATGGCTATTAGTGTATGCTAGCTGTCACGGAATAAATAATCAACCAATTACCCCGGAAATAAATCAATGGTACACAGGGAAGATCACCAAAGAAGCACCCTGCCTGCCCTCCTTGACAGTCTGAGCGACAAGCCTGTATCTGCGAGTGTATTTACATTAGCAGATACATCTCCACACACCGGTTTGTACACTATCCCTGTCCAGACCTGCTCATTTGGTAGGACACGTCTGACCTTGGTGTCCTCTCCGCTTGGCACCGAGATGAGAACCCTGTCTAATCACGCTGAGCCATGCCTCAGCTCCTGCAGGATTTGGCTCGCCACCACCCTGACAATTTTTGACTCCGCATGGCCCTTCTGTGGCCCGACAGCTAAATACCAACACATGCTGCTATCAATAGCGTTAAATGCCAATTACATGCTCTCCCCCAGACTTTACTGGCAATTAATGGCATCGGAGCAAAAGCTGCCGTTACAACTTTAATTGAAGTATGCACTGTCCTGTTTTTGTTGTTGTTTGTAACCTTTTGGGAGTGAAATGGAACTTTAGTCATTTTCAGACACTAACACAGTAAGGGACTGTACTCAAATGATTTGGGTTGGGGAAAGGGGCTTTTGAGAATCCCTTGACTTGTGAAATTAAACTCTAAAATGTTTTAGTAACAGTTTGCTTTAAGCCGCTTTATATGCGACAACAATGTGACGGTGTGAAAGGGGTTGATCGTAGTAATTAACCTACACAGAAGTATCACCTGAATCTGCAGCTCCCCTCGGCTTTGCAAAGCTTTATTGAGTTTCCAGCTCATTGTTGCGCCGTGCTGAATGTAACTTTACTGTTTATCTACTCACCCTCAGCGCTCTCGTAGAAATGTTTCCGGCCACAGCAGGCAGCTATTTTCAGTGAAAAGCTCTAAAAACCCAGCGAACGCTACATTCTCAGTACCAGACAGCAGACTGATACAGTTAGCAACTTGCTGGTAAACATAGTGGATATTTTAGCAGGTGAAGAGACAGATATATCCCTCAGTAGTTAATAGAAACCAAAAACAGTTACTAAAGACTAAAGATAAAATACCCTTGACCTCTGTCCCAATACATTTTTGAATACCCTTACTTACATTTTTCTGCACAGCCCCTAAATTATGTGTTTTTAATGCAATCGTTAGGAAATAAATACTGACAATTAGGCCACTTTCCAATGCAAAACCCCATTCAGCTATCTATTAATTCAAACGAATTGCACTATTGGTATTTAAATGAAATTAAATAAAAAACATTTCCCTAATGCAGCATGCACTCAGAATCCTGCCTCTCTACTGCGCCCAAGAATGATAAAAACGAAAGGAGATGGTTTTGTTTCACTCCCAAACAAAGCAATCGTTCAGAGATTGATCTAATGCTAGAATAACTGCTGGCACTGCAAATGTACGACGGCTTATTTCCCACCACTTCATCACTCCGTGGTCAGTAAAGATTGCGTCGGAACAACAGCGTCCTCCTAAGGACATGTTGGAGTAATTGGCTGATTGGTTGCCTGGGTTTAATTCCACTGTAGATGTTTCCATGTAGGTTAAGATCAGAATAATGTGAGCATGAAGGAATGCAGAGGAGTGCAGCTGACACAGCTGGAGAGCTAATACAGTGCTGCGTAAAAGGCAGGGAAGACAGCATAAGGCCTTGCTGTATGAACAATACAGAAGGTTAAACTAGTGCATGAGGGCAGCGATAGGGACAGGCAGAGCACTGATGAGAAATATGGGCAGTGCTAAGGAACAATAACAAATGTTGGAAGGTGATGCAAACTACACCGTGAGCCAACCTCCACTATTTGCTCTGGGGCCTGGCTGGTCTTCATGCCAGTTTCTATGTCTGTCTGTGTTTGAGAGAGAATATCGTGTCAAACCTGCTCCCAGAATTTAAAGATTTAACACATGTTCAGTTAACAGCAAATAAAGCAATGAGTTTTGTTGGACTTTCTCTCCTATATCATAACAAGGGATTAAAGAACAGAATGTGTGCTAAGAAGTAGGCAATGTTATCATTTTTTATCTATGACAAATGACACAGTTAACGAGTAACATAAGCATGCTAACAATGACAATGCTAAAATTCTGATCGTTTAGCATGTATAAGGTTTACCTTGTTCACCATTTTGGTTTAGCTTGTCAGCATGCTAACATTTGCTAATTACATAACTGTGTTTTGCAGGTATTTGGGCATAAAGTAATGTATTCAAATGGTGGACAGACAGGCTTTAGCAACCGTAGCGCAATGCCATATTTAGCATGGCTAATAATATCATCAGTGTCTTCTCGTGCCAGTAAGTAGCCGAATCTAGTTAAGGGTACGTCCAAATAGACTCAACAGGAGCCATTGCCGAACTGGAAGTTACTTTTTCTTTTTCTGACACCATGTTTTTGTCCTCCAGACAAAGTGTTTGTAATAGCTGCAAATATATGGAGCTCAGCATTTACAGAAAATACAATATTTTTTCTGGCAGGAGGTTGTTTGTGAATCTGTGGAACTGCTGCTCCATTATTGTCACGCAAGTTCCCCAAAAACAGCGGTGTCATCTGTTTTATTAGCACATGTGTGAGATGTGCCTGGTTTCAGAGTAGAATCCACTCAGCAAGAAAATAATAGGAATCGCAAGCTGTCCTCACGGAGATGTTAAACATGAGGTGAGAATGTGGAAATGCTTTACAGTTGCAGTGTGTCATTCCTAAAAAGCCACAACTACCAGAAAGGCAGACAAAAAAACTGCTATTAGAGCATCAACCGCATCCGAAATACGTGGATTTGACCTACAATGCAAATTTGCCAACTTGAAAACTAACCCATTTACAGCTCGACTCTCGCAGACATAACTCGTATTTGTTCTTGGGACAACAATGACGTGGGGGGAACAAGATAAGGCGAGGGAGTTAAAAGGCGAATCCGGATTGTGCTTTTCCACTTGCTGAGGGTAAATTATGGAAAATCAGCTTACAGTAATCCCGAGCACTCGTTGAAGGGGGATCATCCCAGGCGATTTGACACCATTGTGCACTTTTGAAAATGATGTGCTTGTTAGTAAGGAGACTTGAAACACACTCAGGCTCATATTTGCTGCTTCATAACCATTAGTGGAGCCTATTTCTTGCCCTTTTCTGCATCACTTCGTGTTTATTATGAACTTTGCATTCATGTGCTGTGGCTTTGTCATCTGGATGTATTTAGAACACACAGGGGATAAACACAAATAACTTCTAACAGCAGTGATTGTTTGTGTAAGTTGCCATCCTTGCCGAATCCAGCAAACATCTGAATTCATTAGCTTTTGTTACGATGAATGGGCAACCTGTGTAAAGGTGGCTTCCTCCTGAGCCTCCCCACAGTGCAATCAATGTTTGTGGGCCCCCCGAAAGTCTTCTGCCAGATGTTAATGTTTGCTTTGCGATGAAAGGCGAATCATGGTGTCAATTTAATGGTCACCATATGTCTACACCTAGGTCACAATCTTACCTTGTGTGTTTTAAAGCTTTTTATTAAAATTCCGGTTCATTTACAAAGGTGTGAGCAATGGTTTGAAGAAACTGTGAGCCTCTTCCAACCAAACTGTAATACAGTTTATTTGGAGTGAGTTTACAAACCTACAAGCACAGCTTGATTAGCAATAATGACTAGTTTTAAATGATACTCATACTCTGTCAAAATGGACCAACTGGAAACTGCAATCCGTACTGATACGAACAATTTAGGATTTCAGTCCTGGTTAGGGTGACTAGACGTCTCCGGACAGTACTGAATGCCTGTCTCGTTTAGCCCGGAAATACCACTAAACGCAAGTTTTGATAAGATATAGCCTAATAAAACATTAAATACTGAACATTATTTTGGTGTTGACCACAGATTGGTACCGCTATCGCCGTAGCCTACATGAATTATGTCTGTTGTCGTTTTAGTCAGGTCCATTAGGTAATGATAAACAACAACAAAAAAAGAAGCTAAAAAATTACTCCACGTATCAGGATGTGTGGAGAGGGAAAAACCCGTTGATCAGTGCTGCCTTACTAGATTCAAACAAAACGTCACACCAAAGTGCCTCGAATGGCCAGTTGAGGCTGGCTCCAACAGCGAATGAATTCCCATAGACCATTCTCATCTCGTCACCCTAGCACTAGTAGATTACTGTCACAAATGGCAAAAATCAGTTTGAGGACAAACCTTTCAGAAAGAAACAGTGCAGCCAAACAAACGTTATTATTTGAAAAAAGGAGTAAGACAATAAGTGGCCCTTTTCACATAATGCCATGAGCCGAAACTGAGCATTGCAGTTGGCCCTAATTGGTGACAAATACATTGTGTTTCCTGTTAGTGCTACAAAAATGAAAGTCATACTGTGTGTCCCTAGTTGTGGAAGCTGCAGCAGTAGGAAATAACTTAATATATGATTTGGTGTTAGGAGAGAACAGCGAAGCAGTGAGGCTTATATCAGTGACAATGCATCCCTCATTTCCTGGGAATCCCTCGCGTGTGAGAAGGCAACTTCGAACCTGCATGGGAATGGTGGACTCCGCCACGAACAATGACATCTTCTAGATGTAATCAGAGAATTTAAAAACATTGAAAGCATATTACAAAAAAATATTGCTGGCTAAAAATACCATCAAAAATTACGTTTAGTTTCATGATTTCAAGAAAGGCAACAAAAAACATTTCCCACTAGGGTTCAGGCCAACAAAAACAAGCCGTACTTACTCGTATGTGGAAGAATACAGTGCATAAGACCTTGATTCATTTGCAGTATTTTTTAATGCTTTGATGGTTGATTTAGATAAAAGTAAATGTATGTTGCATTAGTTCCTGTGTCACATGTACGAAGATCTTAAACTATAATCCGTCTCTGAATCAGCATGTCGGCCATCGTTTGATCGTTTAAGTGCATGCTTGATTTCTCCTGTACCTGCCTAATGCGTGCTCATACTGCATATTTCTGCAAGATCTGGTCTCATTGTCCTAATGTGATAAAAGCCGTACAGCATCAGCATTAACACACAGCCTTTACCCCCTGGGCTGTGTAACCTACCTGCAGAGTTTGTAGATAACCGGAGGCATTTCAAACCACTACATTCATGTCGAGCATTGCGCTTAAAAAACTGCTTCGGTTGTTCATTTTGACTTTGTTTACAGCATACTGTATGTCTATTATTTTACTCTTAGAGACAGATTATTCAAAAGTGAGCTATTAAACTACTCTTCCTTTTCAAAAAAGAAAAAAAAATGTAAATCAAGCTGTTGCCAATTTCTTTTTCCCCTCTTTCCTCTCCAAGAGTTTTAATCAAGAAAATGTCTCCAAGTAATTATGCCCAAAAAAAACAACAACAGAAGAAAAACAAGGGGACTTTATGAGTGGGTTAATAAGCCACTCTCCGCTGAAAAGTGGGAAGTGTCGTCTGTCCAATTACAAGAGAAGAATGGCTCAGTGAAATCACTTGACACATCCATGCACTTAAAGTAAGAGCTGAAGAAACCAACATAGCAACATGCAAACTACTCTGAAAGCAACATAACTACATTTATTTTCCAGTGGATGGTATTATTATTACCGTCCATGAAATTATTAATGATGGAAAGTCTATTGAGAACCTCTAACCAGTGCTAAAGTATTACTAAAACAGAATCTCTTGTACGTAGATAGATTAGTCATTTCAATCCAGTGCGGTTATGGCGGACTCCGCCATTAACAGTGAAAACTAACACATAGAGAGGTAATTACAGGATATTAATACATTTAATGATTATATCTGAAGAAATGCAGACCATAAATGGCATCAAAAAAAGGATTTGATTCAATGAAAATCTTACAGATTGTACCTTTAATCTACTGTAGAATGTATTGCTGTGTCTAGTCTGTAATTATTTATGTTTCTTTCACTCTTATCCCTATATTTCAAAGGAAGCTTCTCTCTGTATTTCTGCCTGACTAAGGTTGTTTGCTGTCGCTTACTGAAAACTACAACCTCGGATAAAACATTTTTTTTTTTTTAAATCCCCTTTCTCTACATAGCTAATTAAAAAGAGAACGGATTCCTGGAATGCTTCTTGGGGATAGGGGAGCAGTGAGCGCGGGCTTTGGCTGGTTGGGAATAGGAACAGGGATTTCCAGCGGGCATGATGCAGTTTGTTCTCGGGAAGCCACAAGACGCACGGTTAACATTGAGGTTTTGACCTTTTCATCAGTTTGTTGTGTGAGGCAGATACGAGTGTTGCAAGTCTAGGCTTGATTGTGACGACGCCGGTAATCACGGTGAAGCAGGTAGTCATGATGACTGGCGGTGAAAATCAGTCGGGCTGAAAACAAAGAGCCTCGTAGAGATGGTGATGGAGAAGAACATTAAAATCCAATAGTTAGCCGTTTTCTAACTTGAGCTTAATTAGATGACCAGATTGGATGTCTGCACGCTAACATATAGCTACGTTTGCCACACAAGATTCAGTTGTTGTATGAAGTCATAATTCATATTCAAAAGACCCATGGCTATAGCCAAATAGATAGGCCCAAAAAAAAGGCCCTGGTGGTATCGATCTACTCTTTAAATTCCCAGCAAGAAAAGGGAATAAGTGGATTTCCCAAATTGTCAAACTACTCTTTTTCACAATAATAAATAACCTTGTTGTGAATTAATTTTACATTTCTGAAATCCCTTTGTTGGAGATGAAAGGAAATAACATCAGTGACCTCTGATCGGATGGTTAGAAGTTGTAGGCATTGTCCAAAAATAGAAAATAGAAAAATTCATCATCATCAAAGGCCATTTTCTATTCAACAGCACTCAACTTCATTGAACATAGACTAAAGTGACAAGAGCCAATTTAGATTTTAATCTTAAATTAAGTCATACAGTGGCTCCAGTCTGTAATTAATCATTAAGTCAGTCACCACATGGGAATAATGTCTCAACTAGCATTTGCCTAATGGCAATCAAGGCGGCACATTTACATGCTACTGCTTCATACATTCTGAGTTCTGTAACTGGCAAAGATTCAGAGCCATTTGACCGAAGTATGAGCTACCAGAGGCAGTCGAAATGTTAATACCTCAAAAGGTTACAGGTCTCTTTGCTTTGCCAGGTGACTTTGATGCGTCTTATCCACCAAAGACACATTTTTTATCAGCATTTGGCGCCTGTCAGGTGGTAATATCAGAGTGGCTTGTAGGTGGCAGATGGGTGGGCTTCCAGTAGTGTCAGATGACCCCATCCCTCTCCCTCTGTATGGCTCAGTGAGGCGTTATGTTTTATCCCCTTCCCACTGATAATACTTTCCCACCCCCTCCTCTCACTTCTTTCCTATCTGATCTCCCTTTTTATCCCCCCCCCCTCTTCAGCTCTTATTTCCAGATCTGTGTGTGCACGGGTCAAACCAGTGAGTATGGAAAGTGGGATCTGACAAATAGCTCGTGTGCGGTTGGTGAGGAGGGATTAGCGCCTACATGCATGTCAAGCAGCCCCTTTTGCTTCATCAAAGACAATTCTGCAATTCCCTTCACTTCCACTAGGGGCTGCCATAGCAGATAGGTGTGTGGATGGATATATGAGGAGTGTGTGAATCTACTAAACCCACTCATGGATTCAACCAAGGACAGTCGAGATGCCACGTCCCTTCTCCATAACTCCTTCCCACTTTTCATGGAGGTCTTTAAACACATTACCTGAAAGTGTCAACCGTTTGTGTTTACGGCACCTGTTCAACACAACGTTAACAGCACATTGCCCTTATGTTTCTGAAATTAGGAAGTGTGCGCCAAGCAATAAAGTTGCATGTGAGACACGATTCCTTTTTTAATTCCCATTCGGAGGCCTTTTTTTGTTTTACTCAATATTCTGCCGTTGGAAGACGTGATCTCTGTTCATTTCCACAATAAAGTCACAAAAAAGGCACCTGATCAACATGCTTTGCTCCCTCAGATGGGCCTCTTACACCTCATGAATTACTGATGCATTGCAGGTTTAACTCCAGTTCTTCCAGTTATAATGCCTTTTCAAATGCTGATCCAGGATGCCCTTGCCACAACAGAACCGGCAAAGCCTAGAAAGCCTAAGGACAGAGTGGGCTGCATAAGACACTAACAGAGAGCAGAGAGGAGAGCAAAGCTCTATTGGATAACTGCCCGGCTTTTTCCACAGTACTTGACCCTGGCACATACACCTTCCCCCCCCTCCCGCCACCTTCTTCTCCTCCTCAGCACCGGCAAATGAATTGTCCCCGCTCTCGGCTCTGATCCTGAGAACCTATGACAGCCAAAGCCTTCCTGCTCTCTGAAGTAAGCCCTGGCAGCGATAGGCTAGTTTACTATTCCCCACTCCAGCCCAGGCTGCAAGGCATGAACACGGGCGAGACAAAGCCTGTGTGACTGCAGTGAATAGAAAAGACTGAGGGAAATAAGAGGAAAGGAATAAACAGTTCTTGACCTTACCTGTCAGAGTGTAACTTTAAGTGTACTTTAGGTGAGAAACGCTGCACTCCCATGCTGTGATTTAAGATGGGAAGAGAAAGAAAATAAACCAAGCTACTTGTTTTCATGTTTCAAAAGGTAAAACACCTTATAATCATACTTTAATAATCATTTATTAATCAGTGGTAGTCATTGTTTTGCAAGTTCACCAAATGTAATGCCATTTGTGTCTCAGCTTTTCATTTTCGACCCACACATTTTTCTCTACATTTTGTTGACCCCCGCGTGTAGTTTTTGTACAAAACAACCAAAATGATCTTTGGTATCAACGTTAGTCCTTCACGGCTCTCTCCTGCAACTTGATTGGATGCTGTCTGATTGGATCAAACTAAGTGGATCTTGGGAATTAAGCATTGATTTGTGGCTTTTTTAAATAACATACTTTTTCATCTTCTTTGTAGGTTTCAAGTATTTACAAGTCGAAAGGCTCAAGTCCAAGCGAAGTCACGAGTCTTTTTTGATTTTGTCAAGTTGAGTCTAAATTCGTTAAATTTGTGACTCATGTGACTCGAGTCCTCTAATTGATACTTAAAAAATATCTAATTAATTCCTTTAAACCTTTAATTAATTACTTATTCACTTTACCGTTAATCTTAAATAAAACCTATTAATTAAATGGGTATTAAAGAAACTACAAACTAGGAACCAAAAGCTTATTAATGATTTAATAATGCATCTACAGCTTGTAACTGCTGGTTTTATTTATGTTAATAAATCCTTTATTGATGCTTTAAGGATCAATAATAATCATTTGGGTTGCCACGTCCAACACTGTAATTCTTAACGAATTACCAGAAAGAGAAACATGTGATTAATTATTTATTAACATTATCATTCGTGTTAATCATATGTTGAATTTTAACTCACAGTTAGTGTCGATCAATATTAATTACAACCTTTTTGCCGATGTTGACTTTTCTAACAATCTGACAACCGTTAATGACGTTATTGTATTGTCATTGACCTATAAAGCATTACTGAATGATTTAAAAGCCATTAATAATACCACTGTACCGTAGGCTACCATTACCTAACCCCTTTTTAAAAAGTACACCTTATTTTAAGGTGCTAATGAATTCTAAAGTTTCTAGTTAAATGTACTCTATAAGGGAACCGTCCATTATGGTCAGAACCGGAGTTTAGAGGTTCCACCCATTATAGCCTTTGTAGCCTTTTACAAGGCCCCTTACAAACAGATTATCATCAATCCACAGCGGTGAAGCAATCATGTCTCTCTAAGACAGATTGCTCCGTTAAGGTGCTCCATAATTTAATATCCTTCTGCTTCTTCACCTCCCCTCCTTCCCTGCCTCTGTCAGCCTGGCAAAGTCATGCTGAGTTCCTTTAAAATGTATTAAATTATGATGTGTCATGAAACTAATTCTCTCCACCGGTGTATGAATCACATGACGGATCCCTCTCCGGCCTTACCTTTGACACGTTGTATGCACATAGCAGGGTAATAGATTAAAATTAGCCTCAAGTTCCTTAAATTATTGACCCTGGGCCCGTTTTTTTCGCCTCCTGTCAGCAATCAGTTCACAGGGAGGTGTGAGCGCTAATGCTAAATGGAGGGAGGGGAGGAAGGGATGGGGGCGCTTTACTTCACCTCGCTGTCAAACTGGCCGTTAGTCTTTCCTAAAGACTTGTGTTGAGCATGTGGGAAATGAATGGATGAGCGGTAGGTGGGATTTAAGTTTCGGCGGTACAGTACTACATCAATGAAATGGCTTGTTGGTGCACTCTTAATAATGTACCCTTAAAAATTCATGGGTGGAATTTGAATTAATTCAATTTTTAATACCCGTCATTTATTATTAAGCCTTTTCCAATTAATATTTTACATTCTAATCTTATTAACGGCATAGAGTGTTCAGACTTTCTTTGCCACACAACAGATTTACCCTTAACTTTAACGCGATAAACCTATTCAGGGGGTTAGCCTCCAATATAATTCAGCTGGATGCAATGAAAAGATTGCTATGCGTGGTATTCAAATAAAAGAAAGGCTTTTGTGCAGTTGCTCGAGTAATTTGTGTGCGTTACTAAATCTGACTATACGAGCTTCATTGGCTTCATTTCAAGCCAGTATGCAATAGTAAGAACTTGACCTTCGATCATCGTGTACGAATCTGAATACCAGGTGACGTATTTGCAGCTTCAGAGTCACGAGACTTCGACAAAGCTGATCTATTTGAATCCAACGTCTCTTTAGCTACAAATTCACTACAGCTAACTGGCCACCAGGCTCAATTTATGTGCTAGTGTTTTATTAATTCCTAACATCCTGCAGCAGAAATGGAAAAGCAGTATTTTCTTTTCAATTTTCCCCTGCTTGCCTCCCTTTGTAGACATTGCGCATCCCACAGGCTGTTTTTATGGATCCCTGAGTGTTTTCTTGCTTATATTTTCTCCCCCTCGCAAGCGACACAATATGTTTGTGTTTATGTGGTTTATATCCTCGTAGAGGGTCAGATGACATGCGTTTCTGTACACAGGTCAGATCCGTGGGGAGTTGTCACCTGCTCTCACTCTGTGTCCCTAATGAACTCCAGCCGTTTGACTGACAGGCGGGTTAGAGGCCGGGAGTAGACTGCGGCGTGGCGTACCGAGCTGCTGTGTTTGTGTGTGTGACTGATTGGATACATGTTTAATGAAGCAACACACACACACAAGATACACGTGTCACAGATCTGTTTGGGGACATGTTGGGGGTGGGGGGGGTTGTGAAGAGTGTATGTCACATATAAATGTTTGTGTAGTGGTATCTGCGAGCACAGGAAAGAGAGGATGCTACTCTATTTACAGTACAGATGTGTCCTCAGTGAATTGTGTCTATGGTGGTGATTTCCAACCAACTCATACAACAGGGGGTACTTCTGCAGTAGCTAGGGCAGGGGTGTAAAACATGCGGCACGGGGGCCAAAACCGGCCCGCCAGAGGGTCCAATCCGGCCTGCGGGAGGACTTTGCAAAGTGTAAAAATGAGTTGTTTTGATCATAAAGTAAAATACTGTTCCAGATACCTGTGACGAAATGTGTTGTGCCTTTGTAGATACACTGAGATCTGTAAGTTGTAATGCTCATGTGTAAATGATAAACTGAGGCATAATATTGTTGAAATTGCACCTTTTTCTCTTAAGAAATTGCAGGTTTTTCATAATGTTTTGTAAAAAGATCAAATTTGAACACTTTCAGAATGTCCACTTGAGATCAAATTGTGCTGAATGTGGCCCCTGAACTAAAATGAGTTTGACACCCCTGAGCTAGGGGGTACGTGGAAAGAGTAGCTCAGCTAATTTGAGAAAATAAACCAAATTATTTGCTAGAAAGATAGATCCACATATAGAGTAATCTGTAACACTTGAACGCTATATGACATGTGTGAAAACTCAGCCTGTCCTCCCCCGAAAAGTGACCTGATAGGGCATTTTTACAAGCAACATGTCACAACCCATTTTTATGACCTCTAGTGGCCGTAGTTATTATGACAGGAGCAAAGGAGGAAGTCGGGTTACGTCGTTTAAAGAGCGACTGGTCTGCATCGGGTTGGGTCTGGAGGCTGGATGGGCCAAACAAACACCCTGTAGTTCGGTGGTCATGTTCTGTTGTGAAACCAAAAAATCACTTATTTTAATGTAACGTTACGTACTAACATCACATCCGTAAGTTCAGTAGCTTCACAGACTTACTCAATTTTATCCAAACCATGATCTTTTCCTTAACCTAACCAAGATTTATTTTTGCCTAAACCTAACAAAGTTTTGTTGCGTAAATTGCCAGTTTCACAACGTTAACCACTTGTTGAAAATTGCGACAGTTAGCAAACGCTCCTGTTGGTCGAATTGAAAGGTAGGAACAAACTACCTGTGTGTTGTTTGGGTTGGAGGACTCATTGGAAAACTAACTAACACGCTAGCAGAGGGTTCTAAATGTGTTGGATAAAAGGTTGAAATAGATGGCTGAAGTAAGAACAGCTCAAATTAAATTATAGACAATAAATAAAAGTAAAGTAAAAGATGAATGGTGAAATAGCTCAAACTAATGGCTACATTGTTGTAAACTAAAAGTAATGGCTAAATGATTGAAATAGCTAAAAGTAATAGATGAACAGTTGAAATGCTTAGCTAACGTTAAGGGTTTAACAGTTGTAATGGCTAAACGGTAATGGTTATACAGTTGACAAGTAATAGATAAATGGTGAAATTGCTAAAAGTAGGCCTTATGGTTAAACAGTTGAAATAGCTAGGATAGAAACCATGATTTACAGATTTGTATACAGTTACAGGTGTCATGTGTCTTATCTGTAAGGGCACGCTCACACATGCGCGAAATGCAGGTGAGTGAGCATCGTCTGCCAATGCGATATTGATCTGGCCGGTGGGCGACGCTTGGTTTTGGCTTGACTGTTTTTAACATTGCGGCCAGTACACCAAAAACATGTTTTTGAATCTCCTGCCGAGGCGATATTTGTGCTGAATGTGGGCAATGCCACTAGGGTCAACCACACACGCACACATCTTTGCTATTGGTTGATGCGGCCTTCGGCGATCAAAGGATGGAAGGGAACGAGTGGTGAATATTCTAACAATATTACATTTGTGCATGTGTACCCGAAAGGTTTATTCCACAAATCAATATTAGAATCACAGCTATTTTGCCAAAACACTGTTGTCTTGCGACTATTGGGCCTATAAGACTGCAGCATTATATCTTTACAGTATATATGTTTTACAGCATGAACTTTGTCTCTCAGTTTAAATGCAATCTCTAGATGGACACAAAGGACTGCCCTGGAAAGAAAATCATCCTTCAAATTCTTCATCAAAACAACTTTTTTGGCAGCCGACTCAGGGGCAATATAACAGAAAATAGTCAACATCTCATACTGTCGCTGTCCTTCTGCAATGCTCTTTTTTGTTTGTTTTTCATTTTTCTTCTTTAATGACGAATACTCGAACCTCAGGTGTGTATTACCTCGATCTGTGTGGCTTTGTTGTCTTGTCAGTGTCATGACTTTGAAGTCATATTTTACGTTGCACAATGCTCATTTCCTTTCTTTTTAAAAAATATTTATTTATTTATTTGCCCGTGGCAGTCCTATATCATTATTCTCCCCCTGATTGAAAAAAAAACCCCGAAATGACGGTGATAGAAGAAAAAGAGAGAAAGAAATCTCGCCTGTGCCAACTTCTCCACCAAATCCAGACTTGTCTGAAAACTCAGTTACTCTTTCAATTATTCTAAACTCGAAAGATCTCTCCAAAGAGGTGACAACACTGACAAAGCTAGTGTAACATCTATCAGCTTGGAAATAATTTGATGTCAGTCACTTTTTATTTGTTGCATATCGAGGATAGTGGTGGCAGAATTGATTCGCAGTGACACATGTTTGGGAAGGTAACACAAAGAGAGGAAACGAGAAAAGGTTGTGATTTACCATGTTCCTTTTATTCTGCCCCTGTTTGTAATTGGAGTCGCCCTTATTGGTAGCAATTTCCATTGTTGTTTCATTACGAGTTCTAAAGACATTGCCACACAAATCAATATCAGATCTTTGGTTGGACTCCAACAAGATGGCAGCTGGCGTGCGCGGCAACTCTGTCGTTTCGGTGTCCGACTGACAGGAATCCAGCGCATGCGACATTGCGGCAGATTTGTAAACAGCGAGGTACCAATTTTGTCTGATGTAATCCGGTCCCACTTCATTGTGGGGATCTGAAGCTAGAGCGGAGCCAGAGCCGGAGAGCTTATCATTCTCAGTTGGCACCACTCCTGCCACTCTATAAAAACAAGTTGCAGATATAAGCGCACATGCACGCTAACACTGCAGGCCTCCGGGTGTGCTCCCCCCCCCCCCGATATATAAAAGCACACGCTCTAATCCTAAAGGCACCGCGGTGTATTCCCCGCTCTAATGACTTTCATTCTCTGCTCATCGCTGTCCGACTCTTGACTGCTGCTAATGCCGCCACCGCTGTGTTAACAGCAGATAAATGGCACCGCTCATTGTCGAGATTACATTAGATCTCCAATCAAGAGGTAATGGGTGTTGTCATGGCAACCACATCCAACGGGCAGGGAGAGGAGCGGAGCAAGGTTGAAGACTCGAAATATACTTAAAAAAAAAAAAAACACTTGAGCGCAAATGAATCATATACTGTAATTTTTCTTTAATTTATTTTTTTGTCTCTCCACTTTCCAATTTAATTGCTGCTCCTTTTGAATTTTACTCCCAAGTAATGGGCTCTTTTCTTCAAACACCTTTCATTTGATTAGAACTTTTAAACATAATTCCTGTTTAATTACACTCGGGTATGGCTAAAACTGCTGAAACAAGACCCGAGTTGTAATGATACAACCTGAATATTTTCCCCTAGGTGAAATATTAAATAATAAAGTCGTTTTTACTCATTGGTCATGTACAGGCCTCAAAAAAACACGACTTGTCTACTTGAGTTCTAATAGATTACATTATATTCCTATTTAAGTGATCTACACATCATATTAGAGTCAAGGTCCTCGTTATTACATTTCATTCACAACCTTTACACCTGGTATTAACATATGCATCTTTATCTGGGTAATAGCATCTGTTAATGAGCAGATAGAAGGCCTGAAATGCTTTTGTAATTCCTTTTATTTAGGACTGAGACTGCAAAGCTACTGCTTTATTTAGTTATGTAGAATAAACTGAAAATGCTGATTTGACAAAATAGATTTTTTTCCATTTTTTCTTTCAATGTGTAACTTTTTTCATGATTATTTTATAATTAAAAAAAGGAAAAGGTCTGGAATGCAGTCCTGCAGTTTGGTGGGGAAGAAAAAAGTTTTTAAAAAAGAGAAAAGGTCCGAAACACTCATCTTGCATAGTATAGTAAAAAAAAAAAAACTTTATTCAAACGGCTTTTTCATAGTGACATAAAATAAAATAGAGCTGAGTCAATAGTCATCTTATTCACAGATCTGATTCATGCCCAGTGTCCCCAATTTAGACATCTGGCCTACTGTTTAATCCATTTAAATCCAAATTATATTAAACTCTGAGATTCCACGGCGATCTGAAATTTCTAGTAATGTATTTATAGCTTTCGCTAAGGCTAGCCGAGCAGCTAGCTTTAAATTCTATATATTCCTCACTCTCGCCACCTAGATGTCTGTCTGTGACAATTATGCATGCGTTATAAGCCTTTGCATTTACACCTAGCATTCCCGTTGTCTAGATTCTGCTCTTATTGTGACAAACTCATCCACACAAATTCAGTAGAAGGAATTTGGCTACTATTCGCATTTGCCCTCCTGTTTTACTACGGTCGAAATATCAAATATCAACATAGCCGACAAAAGAAGTTATCCCATTCAAGCTATCGTCCAAAACAAGTTAATATCAAAAATACAAAAGCTTCTGTGTACCGTTTATTTGATAAAACACTAATTCAAAGCCTTGACATTTGCTGTTTTTACCCAACAAACCTGGCTCTTTAAGTGAAATCAACTGTCTTTGTCGAACACAGAGGCTGAGATTTGTAGTGCTGACGTGTCAAACGACACTCAATCGCAAGCACTGAATCTTTCATATTCTTTTTTTTATTTTATTTTTTTCTCACCGGCAAGCAACAACAATGCACTTCTCTTCTCAACCCCTCCCACACAGTTGCAGCTCTCTTGTTGTCTTCTTCTATCACAGTTGTGAGGAAAACATCACCTCAGGACTCACCTTTCAAATGTTGGAGAAAATGCTCACAACCTTGACAGAAGCTCTAAACATTTTGCCCCCCTGTAAATATTAGGCTTTGTGTGAGCGAGAAATCTTGGAGGCAGCCACCACAGAGCCTGAGGGTAAACATGCAAACCTTGATTAACTTGTGTAGTGCCTGTTTTGTTTTCTCCCCGGGAAATCTCTTACTCTTGCCGGCACACACTGTAGATTTCTATACATAGCGTCTCGTATGTTTGTTTTTGTATTTTAAGAATTTGCTGTTACATTTGTGAAAGAACAGAGGGGTAGAGTTTGCATAAAAAGGGGAATGTAAGAATAAATATGGCAACATTATTGAGTATAACCATGATAGAATTTGATTTCAAATGCACTCCAGTGTACCACAGTTATTTACGGGGATACACTGTTCTTTGTGGGAATATATACCGTGTCCAACATCTTCGCTCGGGCAACAGAGGGCATAAAAGAAACCCAAAGAACACAATGTCCACAGAGCTGCTAAGCTGTCCAGATAAAGAGGCATTACGTGTGTCTGCCAACGTTGAGCGCTCATGCATGGTTCTTTAAAATGTATTATTGTGTTTCTGTTTATTGTATGTGTGTGACATTCTTGGATTTTTCACTGTATGTTAAATGTGGTGTTTTCTATAACCGGCAATTATTAACAATCGATGGAAACAATCAACGAACGTAATGCCTACACTTCCGAATAAGTTTTAAGCTGCCCCTTTTCTCTTTATTATAAGTTTTTTGCTTTGTGTGTAAAATAGTTTGAGTGCCCCTTTAAGAGAAAGAGAAGCAGGCAACACTGTAATTAGAAATTGACTTCTACAATATGATTTATTAACAAATTATACAGAACATTTCCAGAAAACATGTTGACACTATAAGATAGGATACAGCAAATAAACATGTTTTTAATGGAAAATGTCCATCTTTTGTTACGATGATTAAATCAACATGTCAGCTCATCACACAGGGAATTAAACATGCTTTTACTTTACATATCTATACCACCCAGCTTCACACACACACACACATGTATAGATACACAGTAGCCTGCACATAGCGCTTTGCACACTAAGCCTTTCGTCTTTGTCTCGGATGATAACCGTCAAAAGTTTGCATTTTATTCTATTTGTATTATTTATTCGTGAAGTTATCTGGCCAAAGCAGCAAAGATACCACCTTTCTTCAGCCGAGAAAGACATACGAGGAGTTCTTTTGTGTGTCGAGATTGTTGTCGGTTGTCCCCAGTTTAACCCCCAGTGCCATGTCTGCCTTAGCTGCATGCTTGTTAGGACTTTCATTTTACACACACACACTGCAAACACACACGTACACACCGTGACTCCAGGTGTAGTTACAACTGATACATCCTGACACTTTCTCACATGTTCACCTGCCCACCCGGCTCATCAAACGTGGCATGAACAGAGAGTTCATAATTCTCCGCTGTTTTCGAATACCTGCTCAACTATTCCTTTTGGAAGATATGGTTTCACAATGGAAGCCCAGCCTCTTTAGTTCCCCGCGGAAGGGAATAATACCTATCTTCATTAATTATGACTTAATGAAATACAGAATTGCTCCAGGTTCTGTTTGACTGACGGGCCTTACAAAATAGGAAAAGCCCCCTTAAATGTATATAGGCATCACAGTGCAGTGTTACCCTCTAATTGGCAATTTACCACCCGCTCAATAGTCAGGATTGCTTTCTCAGTGTCTGTGGAGGTATTAGCAATAGTGTTTTTCAACATCCAGATTAATTTCTTAAAAGCCCGCCTTTAAAAAAAAAAAAGAAAAGAAAAAAGTGTTGGGCTTGCAAATAAAGGGATGTGATTTAAGGGGGGGGGAGAAGTGCTTGTCTTGGAAGTATTGTGAAAGGGCTTCGAGGAAGTGAGAGAGAGAGAGAGGGGCCGACAGAAAGACAGAGAGTGGGAGAGATAGGAAAACAGAGGGGGGAGAGGCTGGGAGCATTAAACTCGAGTGAAATAAATTTGCTTAGCAGGTACTTCTGTTGGAGTCGCCTCCACTGAAAGAGAGGATCAGTCTTGCCGGTTCTGCCATTTCATCTAAATCCCTCTCTCCATTTCTTTTTTCTTTTTTTTCCATGAGCTTGAGAATCTGTCATTCACAGGCCATTCATTTTTAACGCACTTACTATAAATACTAATATATATATATATATATATATATATATATATATATATATATATATATATATATATATACGGTTTATACATCCAGCCAATTCTGCCAATACTTAATAGGGATACTGAAGCTGAATTGATTTTCCGATTAATGAGACGATCAACAGAAAATGAATTATCAACAATTAGTATTCGATGTTTTAAGTCACATTTTAAGCAAAATAAATGCGTCACTTTGGCTTCTAAGAGCCTGCAGTGACCTTTTATTTTCATCATTGAATAGACCAAACAATAAATAAGTCAATTGAGAAAACAGTCAGATTATTGAACATATTTATACTTTTGTACCTTATGGTAAATTTCAATTTTTCAAAACCCTGGTCTTCTCTTCTTATGAATCAGTAAGACTGGTCTTATTCGCTTAGTTAATAGAGGAAGTTGGGAACCACTCAGGTTAGCTAAACTCATCTAAATCAAATGTTAAAACTCTGTCTCTCCGACTTTTCTATCTGCAGTCGTACTCCCCAAGTTCTGCTGAACAGCCTTAGATGTGTAAAATAGGTGAAGTTCCCCTTTTACTATTAATAAACAATGACTACAAATTAGCCATGCACATCCTCATCAGTTTATCATAATTAGGGACTTAATCCAAGATTATGTCCTGATTTCCTCGAGTTTGAAAGCGCCATGAATCAGAACACATTTCTCCGTATTACTTTATTATCAGTTGTTACTGTTATATGTGAAAATCTTGCGGACGTGTCGATGCTAATGTGTTATATATCCAGTGATTCACGAGAGCTGCTGTTAGAAGAATGCGTCACGCCTGAGGCGAAGAAACCTTTCTGTAGCAATGGATGAAATTATTTATTGAAATGGATTGATATTAAAAGCAATGCCAACCGAGTGAAAGACTCATCCCGGTCCCTTTTTTTTTTTTTTTGAAGGTGGATGGACAAATTAGTGTCAACATGTTTTAGTCATGGCGTCTATAATAATTATTGAAGGAAAGATAAATGATCTGTAGCTCAATGAAGTACAAAGATGGCCGATGCCTTTCACTGTGAAAATCCAGTACAGCAAACCAGGGTTTCTTTTCCTCAAAACTTCCCATGCCTCTGTTGTTTGTTAGCTGTGGGAAAAACAACAACTTTTAAAAGCGTTCGGTAATTAAAAGGAGGGGTGGGGGGGGGGGGGTTGAAGTACACTGCAATATCCCCACTAAATTCTCTGTAATGGTGAGGTGAGTCAGTTGCCTTTTAATTAGTTTAGTCTTTCTTCTTCCTCTCTCTCGTGGAGTCATTAATGTTGACGTGAACATTTTTCTCTCATTTGAATGGGTAAATAATGAAAGCGGAGTGACAGTTGGGGGGGTGAGCTAGTCACAACTTTTTAAAGCAGCAGGAAGGCAGTAATTAATCGGCTCTGACAACCCGGAGGGACACACAAACACACATTCTGGCATACACACTCCATTACATACTAACATACAAAGCAACTGTTTTCAAACTACAGGCCAGCATATTCTTTTTTATTTTTTATTAATATGCAGTATGTCGCTCCTGATTCACATTGGACGTGTGTGTGTTATTAATAGAAAATACACAATCTATACAGAGCTCATATTGACGCTCATCAGTGTGCCATTGAGACCTTTAATCTGGACCTTTTTTGTCAAGGTGACAAACCTCACATCAAAACAGATTCCATCCCATTAGAGAGATAGATGGACCATTGTTCAATTAGCGAATGAAAGCTTTGAATTGTTTGGATGCTGCTCTCCTCCGTAAATTCAGCACTGATAATTAATCGTTGCGAGTAAAAAAAAAAAAACACTCATCAGAGAGATGAACCATTAGAGAGTTAGGTAAACAAACACTTATCTATTACAGGTGATAAGGATTGATGGGAAAAGTTAGATTTTTCACCTCAAAAAAGAAAACAATGTAATTGGGAAAACTTTCCTCACATTTGACACAAATGAGAAGCATCTGCCTGAGGGTCAATCTGAATGAGTCATCATAATCAAGATTTTATTGCGGCGATAAAATAGTTTTTTCCCTTTCTTTTGGTTGATGGCTGAGCGATTGTGTACACAATGTTGACAAATCATCGGTGAAGGATATTTATCTTTTAGATTTATTACCTTTTGTCTTGATTATACACACACAATACATTAGTACTTTAAAGAGCGTGATATGGACCTTTCTGGAAAAAAAATTAAAGGTGCAATGCATAGAATTTTAAAGGCGTCAAAATTTGTTTTTTGATACTATTTTTTCAGCAGTAGCCATTCACAATAATCACAGTCTGCAGTTACTTCTCTTTTATAATAGTTTTCATTGTTAGTTATAGGGTAAGCCATTCCCGTGCTGGATTCAAATTACCTTCACGCGTAAAAGAGACTCACAGTAAAGCATGCATTTATATAATCCAGCATTATTTTTACTGTTCACTCGCCGTTATCAGAGCTGCGTTAAGTTACTGCTATTGTTGTTACTGTTATTTCTTATATTGCGCATTTGTTTGGCTGCACTGTAAACGGACGCATCCGTCGCTCTTCTGTTGTTTTTCAGGCAAAATAGCATTTTCAGTGAGTATTAATCGCTACCTTTCGTTAAACAGTAACCACGGTTGTCACCAAATCGACCTAGACTGAAATCTTAAGGATTACAAGTATTTGTAATAGGTCGACTAAGGATTCATTGATCAATGCTTCATATCTTACTGTCACTACCTCCACTATCAGCAGTGTATCCTACTACTTAAGGTCACAGCTTTACTTGTCTAGGTCCTCCCACATTCATTATTCATTATGGACTCACCGTAATGTAGCTAAGAACTGTTGGTGAGACTGCTGCTTAACACATGCAAATGTGAAACCCCTGTAGTATAATGAAATTGTTCCGCTCTGCAGCCCGGCCATGATGAGCAATTAGTACATTTCTATCACCTTTTTTCTAATGTCTCGTACGCATTCAAATACAAGTTGTGTAGTAACACTTGTGATGTTCATACAGAAGCTTCTTTTAACAACAAAGCGATCTTTTTCTTTCAACATGAGTCATCACTTGCCATTCTCCTCCCACTCCCTTAAGCCAATTGTATGACAAGGTGTTGAATTCATTCATGCTCATTAGCCTCAACATAATATATGTTGGTGGGAATTAAATATTCATGCGTCTCAGACTGACGCACCTCAGAAAAAGTATGTCACCAGGAGGAAGAAAGAGGGCGAAATAGAAAGTTGAGTGAGTGAACGATGGGTGGCAGAGCCAGAGGGAGGACAAAACAGAGCAGTGAGGGAGGAAAAATGGAGGAGGAGATGGAGACTGCCTGATTGGAAAATGGATCGGTGACAAAACGCCAAAGCTTGGAGCTAAGATTAGGATTCCATCTGTCTTGAATGAAATATTCAAATATACGCTGGAAAGAAGAGGCATATTACTAAAAGGATGGATGTGAAGAATATGTGAAACAATGACAGGCTCTTTACATCCAGAAGGGTCAGCACTCACCCAGACTGTTATTTAGCTCGCAGTAGGGAAGGCTCATATGTGCTGGGGCGTTTGTGAAGGGACCGATCGGAACAAATGAACATGATGAATTCAGTGTTTCTACAAACGGAATGACACAGTGAACAGTATATTATAAACATAGATCACTCGGAATCAGTCTTGTGCTTCATAAGTGTCAATTACACAAACCAAAAACAACCATGTGTTTTTAAAAAAGAAAAAAACCTAAGGGGTTGTTTTAAGGTACTGGTTCGACTGAAATCCAATTGAGCCTATGGCAAATAATTTATGGTTAAGCTTAAGCCACATTTCCACTGCAGATAGTATCGATTCAGCTCGCTCGGAACCTCGGCTTGAGTTGGTACAAAGTACCAGGTACCATCACTAATGGAAGAACCAAAAACGTGCAAGCCGAGACGAGTAGAACCGCACCATGCAGTAGAAATGCGCCATCAGTGAAAGATGGTATTTACGGTTAATTACAGCAGAATGTGGAAACGACAGTTATGATTAAGGATAGGGGAGGTTATGAAAAATAAGCTGGGGTTAAGATACGACTAGCCAATAAAAAATACTTGGTTACTTGGTCAAATAGCTATGGATACCCCGTCCACCCTCAGCCTTCCGAGCTGTATAGAGGCGAGAAAGGCGGCAGTGTTAGAACTTCTTTCTTTGATTATTCACACAACTTTTAGGATTCTGAATTAGAAATTGGAACTCATTAAATCCTATATGAAGGTCCAAATGGCGAGATGCCAACCCACCACCTCGACCTCCCCACACTTACTTTTTGCCTCCCTACACTACTTTTGGATGACCATCACAAGGTGCAGAATTGTCCAATATGGACGTCACTCCAATGATACTGGGACTGCTCTCTGAACATGGCCACTACTGCTGTGCAGCATTACTTAAAAGTCCAAGTTTAATCCTAATTACCCACTTCATGAGTTAGAAACATGTCTTGTGTTTCTTGCAGCACTTTCACAGCCTTCTTAGTAATTCACTCAAATTAACTGACAAAATGATTTGAGCGTTCTCCAAATGCTGAGTAGCTAGATGAGCCTTCTGAATTTGCAGCCGAAAAAATCTATTAAAGCACCCATTAATAATTTCCACTGCAGCCTTCATAATTCTTGACATGGAGGAGGAGAAGGGAAAAGCCAACCATACTCCTTGCAACCCAAAATGCTGATTCACACAAGTGAGATATC
Organism: Cottoperca gobio; assembly: GCF_900634415.1. NCBI lineage: Eukaryota > Metazoa > Chordata > Actinopteri > Perciformes > Bovichtidae > Cottoperca > Cottoperca gobio. The sequence goes on from NC_041372.1 coordinate 10,936,861, forward strand.
ATCACATGACCTCTGTTTGCAGGTGGACTGCAGGATTAAGAACACAGGCGACCTTTTTCCAGTTATTACAAATCCGGAGTAATAAAAGGCCTGTATGAATAGGACTTTTGACTGGCAAATTGAAGGGCACCCCTTACAAGATATTTCTCAGTCTCAGCATTAGTGTCATTGTACAAGATATCACTGCCAGCACTTGGGAAACTGTTTGGTAACTGACCTCTGACATCCCTATGGAGTATGATAGTTAATTTTCCTATGAGAGGAGGAGAAAGGGGGGTCAGGGGGGTTATTTGGGTGAGGATGTGAGAGACTGCAAGTTAATTACCTCTCAATTACAAAAAAAATAAATATTATGAAATGACTGAAGTGTTCTATTGACTATGTAGTGTTCTATTCCCTCCGGTTGTATTTGTATATGCTCCCTCTGCTCATCAAGCGTTAAAGGTGGACTGTGGATATAGTGATTTGCATGCTTAAAAGTAATTTAAGAGTGACCTTCAAAGAGAAGGCAAAGAGTCAAAAAACAAATAAGACAATCAAAATGTCAGGACAGGAGATGGGATATCATTAGGAAATAGCACCATAGCAGATCCACCTTAATTCCAAAGAATGGGAATCTATCAAAGGTGCGCTGAGCTTCATTACAAAGCAATCAGATGGGATGCATTTCCATCCAACATGACACTGTATAAGGAAATGTTTTGGTGATATTTTAAATGTCATAGCGTTATTATTTCTTAGATGAGGCTTTTGCATGGGGTTGACGATCGAGGACTATGAAGATTATCTTTTGAAGCAAAAACGTTTAATTTATTAGACAATTCTGATTAACTGGAAGATTCTTAAAAATCTCAATTTGATCAAGTGTCTAAACCAATACACAGACAGATAATAAGAGTCTTAGGCAGGTAAACAAGTGCTGAATAACACTGTTTACCCTTTTTGTTTGAACTATATCGGCTTAAAACTTAAAAACTTAGCATTAGCTGATTTCATCTGCAGCTTCTACTGGCTCAAAAGTTTAAGAATTCAAACATTAGTGTCAGTTGCACAGTATGGAAATAGAGCAAACAGTTGTTTCATTAACTGAACCTACTGCCAGCCTAGCGGTTCTGTAAGGCTATTAGCGTGGCGGTACAAGCTAAATGCTAACGTTAGCACGCTAACATGGTCACAATGACCACGTGTTAACACGACGAGGTTTTTGGTCAAACTTTTACCGTATCCACCATCTTAGTTTAGCATGTTAGCATGCTAACCTGTGCTAACTAGCACTACAAGTACACGCTGAGGCTGATGGTAAATTCATTAATGTTTGGCCATAAACTATGTAGGCCTATTGGACAGTTCTTTTGACCTTGAAATGTTGACCTGATGATGGCACTTGATGAAAAGTAAAGAAGTTAACAAGTTATAATAATCATCTCTTGACTGTACCAATTGTTACAGAAATCCATACAATAGTTTGAGATATTTCTCAAAAAATAAACCACATATCAACCTCATGGTGGCACTAGACGAAACATGCGAGGGAATGGAATAAAAAACCCAAATAATGACACTTTTCCAGAGAGCTGGACAACAAAGCCTCTCTATCTATAATGTTTCACATATGGAAAAAAATGAGTACTGCAGGCTCCATTCAACTCTTAAAACTTGCACCACATCAGGTGTTTCAAGAGTTGAGTGGAGTCTCTGTTTTCCTTTAACAAACTGATCCAAAAAGGAAGTTTTTCTTTTCTTTTTAATGTCTGTGTAACATTGCGCCACATTAAGCAAAGTTCATGTCAACCCTTTGTTGTTGTACTTGTTTTGTTAGTTTGGAAATTAGCTTTTTCTTTTCTTTTTTTTCTCGTCCCACTTGGTGAATGCAATTAAAACAATGTGCAGCAATGGATCACACATAGTTAGAACGATGTCACGGTAAACACTTATCATTTTCAGGTGAATAAATTGGAAGAATGTAATTAACAGCCCATATTAAGTAGATGCCAGCCCAAACGGTGCTATTTCAGAGGTGGACATTTAATCATGGCTCGGGGTTCTTTGAGAGAACGTCGCTTTCATTGGTTGTGACAACTGTGGGCGTGCGGGGACGAGGGGCGGAGCTTGTGGCGATGGAAGCTGCGTAGCAGAGTCTCTGTGTCAACCTGCCGGCTTCTGAAATAGACCCAGACAGCAATCACTCACATTTGTCCTGACCAAGGTGAGATAAAGCCATGGCGGAGCTCTAGGGAGAGTGTACGACAGGAAAGGAGACTTCCATTACAACTTGTATCACCTGAAAGATAGAGGATTCAGATAACAGAGCTACATTTTCTTTCTTAATTGTTTTGTTTCCTTCGTACTTTCATTTTGACATTTGAAAATAGCTTTATCCCACGTGTTTGGTCTTTTCTTCACATCTTTCTACTACACAGCTTTTACTCTGGAAGTTTGCACCTGCTTATTAACCAAACCGTTGCAAAGTCTTCTAAGAGAACAACAAAAACAGTACGACAGCAAGTAAACAAACTCTTTTCATTAATGTTTTCTTTAAAGAGTGGATCTTTTTCTATCTCTAATGGGATCCTTTTGTTCACGCTCCCAACGCTCTTCAGAACACGACTCCTTAATGTGTAAAAGAAGCTGATATAAGTGTCACGAAACAAACAAACTGATGCCTAATTTGATCAAACCATTTATAGACTATCTAATTGAGGTAGCTTTTCGGTTCAAAACAAAGAATGCATCTCATTATTCAGCAGCTCTGGAGTTGTGGTTATTTATCCTCGCATGGTGCAAAATTTAGCAAATGGAGAATTGTATAACAATACATAAAATGAGGGATAGTGTTCAATCAAATGTTACTTGATTGCCTTTATTACTTTACACTGTATTTTCTGGAGCAAACGGAGCCGCTGAACTGTAAGTGCTTGGTGTTAACAATGCTTTAAATGAAGCAAGTGAGATTCTTTTCACTGACTTAATTTGAATATTCACAAACTGCACAAAAACTGCTGACGAGAAGGTCCACTTGAATGACTAAAATCGGCCAAGCGGAAAAAAACACGTAAAAGCCGAACCTATATTTGACCAGGCATGATTTATTTATCTGCAGCGCTTGAATAAGGATGGAGGATAAAGTTAAAGTTTTGAGACGGAGTTATGTTTGGAGGGGTATTTTGTCCTTGGAGAAAATGCAATGTAGGATACAAAGAATATGGAAACAAGACAAGAAATGAGAAAGAGGGCCTACAGGTACCCCAACAGTCCTGCCAGGCCCAATGGAGCACTCTCCACTGCCCATAATTATGAATCCAGATCCGCAGTAACTCTGTGCCTACAGCTTTAAGATTATTCCGTCACCCCTTTTCTCTTTCTCTTTCTACCTACACTTTACCTGTTGGAGGAAGCAAAAGTTACGTCCTACATATCAGCGAGGGAAGCGGCTAGGAGGCCAAGGCACCGCCGACTCAAAGGATGTTGATCACTCGTGTCTTATCGCAGCCAGAGCCAGGCCACCCCTTGTGAATTAAAGGAGAAATAGTATCTCGCTCCCTCATTTTTCACCACCCCGAGATGTTGCGTTGCTCCCTTTCTTCCGGCTCCTGTGCCAGCGAGATAATCTGGGCCCATTCCGAGCAGCAGAATCCATCTTTCTCGGGTGTTGGAGCGCCACTCCTTGTTCTCCCATGAGGTCATTGGTGCCCGACTAAACTGAAGGACTCCCAAACGGAACTCTTCCTTTTTTTTCCCGGCTGAAACTGTTTTACGGCCAAAAAATTGAGGAAACCTACAGCAAGTACCGCAACACTGAATCTTAAGGCCATAATTAATTGGTCGACTTGTCTCCCACATGTGTCTCTTCAGCTCTCTTCACATTTCACACCTACACACAAATGCACTTTCATAATTACGATACTCTAGAACTCATTTGTACACCACATTATTTGTTATTTTTTTAAAGGATAAAAGCATCTTCAGTGCAACTTCATGACCTGTTTGTTTAAGAAACTTGCAACAACAACTTTTTTACTTTCTGAAAATCACTTCAGTCTATAATTGTGTCTGATTTGTTGCATGTATAGTTGGTTAATCACTACTTGGTACAGAGTCTGTCATGGTCATGAGGATAACATGTGATTTCCCTTTTTTTAAAGGATCAATAAAGTAGCATCCAGTCCAATCTCTAATTGAATCAGTGATTTATATCGGCTGTGGGAGGCTGCAACTGTCAGCTCAGGTTGAAAAAGAATTTATGTAGGGATATATAAATACACATATTACTTCCTCTAATTTCCTGTCATTTGAGGCTGAAATAAACCAACGTGGTCAGTGTTTTGTTGGAGCAGAATATGTACTGTGCTTCAAAGGCTCTTATAACCGGTTGCAATAGGTCAATGGTAAGAAAGGTTCCGGAACGGCGATGCTAAAGGCACCTCGGTAATGATGTGAGCTGACCTGTGCTCATTAGAAATACGGCAGATTGTATTTTTCATACGTATATAAGTAACTACTGCGCTATTGAAATACATTTTTGGCGTGTTGAACCAACGCTGGTTCATACCTTCAATCATTTCACTTGTTACATATATGGATAATGAAGAAACTTGCGTTTATTCCCTCATATATATATATATATATAGCCTTTCTTTGCACGGTATTGCCCAGTTGTCCTGTTGCTTCCAGTTGCATAACTCCAATATCTCTGGATTATTTATCTATTGCTGCTGTAGTGCACAAGGGTTTGTTTGTGAATGATACATAGCAAAGCGCAGGATTGCCCTGATATTGCTGTGTGACTAGCTAAGCCTCGTCCTTGCCTTCTCCTCTGACAGCAAATAAAATTTTTTTAAAAAGTCCCAGAATCCTGGATATCAGTACCTACGAAGCAGATGAAAACTGCCAGGATTGTGTGGGCGACGAGGGGAGAAAAAGAAGTAAATAAATAGCTCCAAAAAGATATTTTCCTCTAAGATTCTCGGCGTCTCAGAGAGTCGACACACCTTCTTTGTGAGAGGAATATTGGTGGGACTTGACAGGAGTTTAAAAGATTTATGAAACACACACCGAGCCGGTTGTGTGTTCCTGTATGTGTACACTCCTGTAGTGAGACGGTGATGAAATCTCTCTTCCTCCTCACTCTGTATTCAAACTAAGACGCAAGTCTGGAAACTTCCGACGGTAGCTGCTCAAACATGCAGGTACACAATGCCAGGCAGATTACTCCCCAACTTGTGTTTTGCCACTTTCTCTGCTTGGCTTCAGCCGAGTGCTTCGAGGCCACTAATTGGACAGCAGACCATGCATGCTGAATGGCATATGTTTCTGCCTCTAATGACCCTCCTGTAGTAGCTCAGCGACAGGACAGGAGGAGAAGAGGCACCATCTGACATGTAAATATGCCAGAATCCCTCCTCTTCCCAACTCTTTGATCCAACATTTTGTAGTCCAAATGCTGCCACAACACCTCTGCATGCAGTAAATCGACATAGCTCAGAGTCCAGTATGGAAATGTGAGTAGTTTTTGATCCGTTGTACAATAATCAATGGTACTCGACGGGGAAATAAAGGATTCTTCTTGCTCAAGAATTTGGCCCCTAAATTTAGAACATATCCATTGCGAGGGTGTTGTTAAGTGCGGATACATTACTGAAGGTCAAGAGAGCGCCCACAGCGAACAATCCGAAAGAATAAAGGACAAAGAATAAAGATCTTCAGGATCTAAAGGGTTTTCGTCTTTCAGCTTTCAGGCTGGCTCAAGGATGAGGACGTTCACTTCTTTAATTGGCGCTCCAGATGTTTGAAGATTTCTCCATTAGAGCTGTAAAAGACACTTCATAAGATTAGCTCAGCCTAAAAAAAGGACAGTGAATGACTGGAGGAATGATAATAAAGTGTGCAGATAAAGAGAGGACTTTCTAAAGTTACCATCAGTAGGTGCAAGTCTTTTATTTTATTTTTTTGAGCAGGGGTTCTTTTTATATGTCGTAGACTTTCAGCACTACAGAAGATTTTGACTTTGAAACAGATTCAGTTGGCTGATGGCTCTACTTTAGACAGTGAACACTGGCTGAATATCACGGCAGAACATTCATCAAGTGTCGCACGATGACAAATGAACATCATCAAACATACATAGCACTATCCATCCAACTATCTGTCCTTTCTGTAGTGGTGGAATGTAACTAAGGTGCAAATTTGAGGTACTTGTACTTTAATCTCAGGCAAATATTTAACTTTTTACATTTGTTTGACAGCTGTAGTAACTTATTACCATACAGATGCCCTTTTTTCATACCCTTCCCGTCCAATGAAAGCCATATATCTCCAAAATTGTTGATTTTGAATTAGAGTTTTTCTGATAAACTGAAGGATGACGTGTTCCTTTGTCTGGGTAAAAACTAATTCTCCTCCTTCTTAAAGCTCAATAAGCCATTTCAAAAGCCTCTTGGATCAGCTTGTAAATGCAACTTCACAAAGCTGAAAACAGCAGTTTTTCTGAGCTCCTGAATAGTTTTTTTTTTTTTTTACAGCAGCAATGCTACAAAAATATGATCTTATAGATTATGATGCATTGCTGTCAAGCCCACAACCTCCCGGGGGCTGAGCAGTGAAGGTAGTTCCCAATACTGCAGTTTGTCGAATGGCCACTTGAGGCTGGATCCAAAAGCGAGTCAATCTCCATAGACCCCCATGTTAAAATGCAAAGATAAACATGTATAATAAAGCCTGGTACAAAGAAATGGTTATGGTCTCTACAGCTAATATCCCTATTCGTGACAACTGTACAGGTTTTTATATCACTTACCCGTTTTAATCATATTAAGGCTACGCATTATTACTTTGAGTGACAGGTGCTGTCTCAGGTCGCTATCCGCTAGCTGTCTGCTCTGCTGTGTCACCCCGGCCCACCTCAACTGGTGGTTAGACGGGGGGCCGCCCACTTTGGGCTTCACAACGGTGATAAGGTTGCCCATAATACTTACTTTTACTTAGGTGTGGCTTTGAATTCAAGAGTTTGACTTGTAGTGTAGTATTTTCACAGTGTGCTATTGCTACTGAATAAAGTATCTGAATACTTCTTCTTCCTCCACTGCTTATCTGTATCAACAAGCATGTTCCTACAAACGGCTCATGCATCACATGTAATCTCGCACAAGGACGTATCTCACGGTCAGTCAGTCACCGCGACGCCGGTGTTGTGTTGGTGATTCGCTCTGGGGGTTTTATTCGCCGCCGACAGAGTCGTGTTGTTTCTCAAAATCAGAAGTCCCAGACTGAGATAACACGAGCAGATGTGGTGAGGGAGATGAAAACCTGATGGGGAAAGAGAAGCAGGCAGCAGCCAGACAGATTTGGTGGAGAATCCCTGATGTGTATGTATGTGTGTGTGTGTGTGTGTGTTTGTTTATAAACCAACATGCATTTACGTACAAAGCATACCATGAAGATAGCGATAATCATATGTAACTGCCCTTAAAACCACAGTGCCTTATGCTTTCTCATTTCCATCCATGTTAAAGACATAAGAGAAGAATATGTAGACATGTCAATAAGTCATAAATAGAATGAAAAACTAAAAATTACACACGCTTACATAAAAATCTGATCAATACTGAGAACAAGGGAGGAATATTAGGCGTAATACCACAGAATTAAAGTACATTGAAACATTTGCGATACACAATTTGATTAATTCAATTCTCACAATCTCTTCTGCTGAATTTGAGTGTTGTGAGGTTTGATCTGAGCAAAACTGAAAACAAGTGTATTTCCTGATACTTTAGTCTGTTTCTTTGAAACCAAGGCCAAATAAAAAGACTCTCAAGAAGCCTTTCAGTATGATCCACAACCATCTTAACTTCATAAATCTGTCACAAAATACAATAACGTGCTTCAAAACATTCATACGCTGATTGCACACTCCAGATAGGCAGATACACTTGATGGTCAAAGGACATGGCTGTCATGTTCCCTGAGTGCGTCCCGTGATTGACAGCCAGATAGCAAAGTGGCAAGCAGTCCGTTTGTCACTGTACCATGTAATCAAGTCTTTACCTGCTGTCTGCTGGGGGTTATTGGCAGCATGCTTATGACACTCTTCTTCTGTACCTATTCACCCTCCCATCCCCACTCTTTTCAATTTACTTTTACTTATTTATTTATTTACATGTTTTTTTTTTTTCCACGTCTTTTTAATTTCAGAGCTGCTTCACATTGCGAGCATGGAAAAAAACAAAAAAACAACCTGCACATTCATCATCTTTCAATTTAGAGCCTTGAGATTCACCTTCCAAGATGCGCTAATGCCCCAATAGGGAGAGAGATATTTGCATTTTGATTAGCGGGGGCCCCCGTCTCTCTCTCGTCTCCAATTCCACCCGGCAACTCCGACGACGGTCTTAACCGCGACTGCACAGATTGAAACTATACAATTAAATAATGGATCTAATGGGAGACATGCTGGTGGGGGGCTCTGTAGACCTCTTTTGAATGCCATGTCTGATGATTACTTTGGAGTAGTGTTTCCCTGTCTGTGTCAAGAGAGAGCCTCAAAATCTCTTCATCCTGATCTTTTTTGCTTTTTTATGTTTGGAATCCGTGACACCTTTTATTGTTGATTTGTTAAAATAGGGGAAGGGAGAGCAGTTGTTTGAGCTGTCTTGTGTCGCTCACAAAGAGTGCGCTATAGGGAAAAACAGCTAAATTCGAACCATGTGGGAGTAGTTTATTGCTTGTATTAGTAAGAGCTCGTCTTTGATGTTCCGTCTCCTACAAGAGCTTGCATGGGGAGAAAGGAAAACAGCGAGTGAAATAAAACAAAAGTTTTCAACTCCCTCGTGCCTCGCCATAATTTAGCATGCCAGAGGATCTGTGCGCTGTCTCCAAGATGTTTTGTTTGTGTTGCATTAATTTCACAGGGAGTCTTGTGTAGAGAGAAGGGGGGGGGGGGAAAACACATCCCCTTCCAATCAAATATGCCTGACAAATCGGATGGTTTGTGAGTGCTCACACAGGCTTTTTTGCTTGCATTTTTTTCCCAGCCAAAGTTGTGGGACCTGAGCCATTAGGTGAATAAGAAGGCTGACCGTTCTCTGCAAGGTTGCCTGGGAACGTGTCGAAAATCCGACTGACAGATGTCAATCAAAACTCCCACGCAGACATCCTACGTCTGTAGTGGAAGTGAGTACGGTTATACATCCATAGACGGAGATGGAAGTAATACATTACCATATGTTTGTATAACCTTGCGGCTCAGTAACCTTGAAAAAGACAGCTGTTTCCCAGCTTGGATGCTCAGTCATCATGAGATAAGATTTCAATTTAAGTAACAGGAGGTGTAACTGTAGAATGTATGGACTGAATTTCACGGATTCAGTTTGCCGCTATTACTAACATTTATTTTTTAATTTAAAAGCAAAAAAAAAAAGAGTTACTAGGTACTATCTCTCTCTTCCTCCTCTCTCTCCCTCTCTCTCTCTCTCTCTCTCTCTCTCTCCCTCTCTCTCTCTCTCTCTCTCTCTCACTCTCACTCTCACTCTCTCACTCGCTCCCTACGGCCTTTCCGGTTCCAGTTGCTTGTTTGTCTTGGGGCATTGTTTTATTACCTTCAAAACTCTACTGGGAAAACCTTAAGACAGTGGTTGCCGAGCAACAAGGACCTGGCGGTTCCGCCACAGGAGCGTAGTGAAGAGCGCCCCAGAGCGAAAGGGAGGTATAGAGTAGAGGAGGGAGGCGGGGAGGGAGAAGAGGTAACACTCAGACCGGAACAGCAACAATATCGACACAGCTGGAGCCGTGAGATCTAGTGAAGCAGCAATAGCATGCTCACCTGTCTCCTTTTGAATCGCCAGTGGAGGTGGTGTGAGGTGGTGAGATGAATGTGAATCAGGTTTTTAAATCACTGTGTTCCAGCTGTGATTCCAGCTATTTTTAGACCCCAGTTTGATGTAACAATTGATTGAACATTGAGCTATAATATTAGTAAGCTTTGAACTGCCTAATAGGCGGGTTTTGTTACCTTAGTTCGGACAGAGCCAGGCTAGCTCTTCAAGTCTTTGTGCTAAGCTAAGCTAACCGGCTGCTGGCTGTTGTCTCATGTTTACCGGACACATATGACATATGATAGCTAATCTAGCGTATATCTTAAAATGTCAAACTCTTGCTTTCAAACAAATAGACAAGACAATAGCGACAAATTTCCATTGCAGGTCCCAAGAGGTAATATCTTACAATTCCTGGGTTTATCCAAACAACAGTCCAAAAGTCAAAGATATAAAATTTACAATCAATAAAGACACGGAAAATCTTCACATTTGTTCACAAATATTAAGAAGAGATCGATTTGGTCACAGATATAATTACAACGCCATTTTCAAGACGAACTTTTCAAGAAAAGCTAGACATTGTGAGAAGAGAACAGCCAACCCCGATGCTAGCGAGACTATCACAGGGTTTGTCCGCCACTTTCAAATCACTAACTACGAGCGGTACCCCCCGGCTCACAGCCTCCGAGAGGCTCTGCACATTGTACTGCTGGGAATGCCTGCTATTTACAACTGATCGATTTGGTGTTTGGAGCCACATAGGGTTTGGAAACTTGAGTTGTCTAACCAAGGCAGCAACGAGACACCAAAGCCCGGCTGGGCACTTACAAGTAACGGTGCTTTTGAAAACATTTGGGACACTCAAGTGGATCTACAGCTCAACGAACAAGTGCGTAGGGAAACGGAGTTCCACAACGAAAGGGTGAACAAAAATAGGGAAATGCGGATTTATTGATTATAAATGCTTCATAAGTATTAATATAACTGTTGTACTTGACTATGTTAAGGTGATGCAACGCCCGGTTATACTGCGTTTCTGTCTAAATGTGTAGTTTCTAGAGCCATGGCGTCATAATGATGGTGTTAAGAGGTGGAATAATTCAGGTAGGACCGTGTAGGACATCACTGAAGGCCTAGGTGGGAAATGCATGGCCCGCCACTGCTTTTGGATTTACACGGGACAAGAACGGCAGCCTCCTCAGTGAAAGTCCCGTGTTCGCCCACCCATCAGCCCCGTCCCTCTACCTTCACGGCATTCCATAGACTGTGATTAGAAACGTATTTGTGATACTTCAAAAACAACTGAATCCAGGACAACATATACGTTTCCTCCGAATTGTAATTGAAGTGCAGTTTAGTTGTATGGGACTGTCATTTTTAGGACCAAATGTCTTTAGCAACAAGATTTTTTAAGAGAGGTTCTACTCAAAGTTTACCCGCTCTGGCTATCACCCTTTTGGTTCATGAAAGTTTGATGAGCCCCGGCCTACGGGCAAATAAAAATCTGAGCCCTTGTAACAAAAATTGAGGTCAAACGAGAGAATAGAGAATGAATGTGTTTCTGTGACACCCGAGATTATTCTGTTTGTGGGTGCACCTACTTAGGCTCGTATCTGTGTATTCACTTCAATGCATTGCCTTAAACCAACAACAGCAACAACGGGCTTCCTCTTGACATTCGCACTATTAAAAGTGAGGATGCACATACCGCAGTGGGGGAGTGCTTTGCTGGCACCTCACCAGATATTTAATCATAATTAGCCAAACAATTACCGGGCTAATTGTTATTGGTGAGATATTGGAGCGCAGAGAGGAGAAATGTCAGGTTTATTGGCAGGGGATCTTCATCCTCTCTCACTTCGACCTCGTCCCGCACCTCCTTCATTTCCTGTAGCAAGACAAACTCTCTGAGATATCGCCGCAAAAGACAAACGCACATCTGTATGTCGCCGCTCAGTCGAGCTTATTTGTGACCGTTCTCCAAAGGGAAGGAGAAAAAGAGTGAAAGGTCACTTAAAGGCCAACGTTGAATGGCAAGATCTTTTGAGTATCAGCATTGTGTTTTTACAAAAAGAGGTCAAGCTCGAAACTGCAACACTGAAAAGTGCAGAGTGCTCGGTGAAGTGAGGTCTCTGCTTTAGCTGTTGATAGCTCCACCAATAGTCACTGTAGCAGAGTATTTCCACATAAAGTAATTGGAACGTTTATGTATTACAACTTCTACTTGAATCAAATAACTTCTTTGGTGTTTCCTACAAAAACAACAGCAAAAACAATTCATAGCTCCCACAATAAATCAAATCAATTGTTGTTTCTGTACAACAGAAGACTTGAAACAAAAACTCTCTACAGTTCTGGTGTATCTGCATTGTTGTTGTTCCCCACCAACCCCCCCTCACAAATTCTGCTGAGCCCTTACAGTTTACAGTCACTTTGATTCTGCCTCCATCTGCCATTCCCATGAAACCCACAATTGCTCATCTATTCATTTTGTCAACAATCTCTTTAAAAAATCGTCTTTGTGAAGCGATAAGCCAAAGCGGACGGAGTCATAAGAGATTTAAAACATATGATTAATTCATTTCTTGTTGTTTTGTCGAATGGAAGATGACAAGGGCGTGGGATGACAGTTTATTAGATAGATTTCCCATTCTTTCAAATTACGATCTCATTGTCTGCCTTTTGAAAAAGTCTGTTATTGGTCTAAAAGCTAAATTACATAATACTCAGTTTAAGTATGTGTGTGTGTGCTCTTCCACTATGATTTTACTTGCAATTTATACCAAAAGCAGACTATTTCCAATTGACGATGAGAGTGATATGAATAGCTAAAGCGAGCTGATGGAGGCCAAATGTCTATCGGAGTAGGAAATGTGTGATTTAATCTTGATTATGAGTTAATACACCATATGCTTCTTGCAATTAGCTGTCCGTGGATGACCTTTCTATAATTTGTTAAGAGTTCAATGTAGCATAAAATCTGGGGCAGGTCATTCCCAAGTGTTTAATCTGTTCTTGGGTAAGGTGGGAGGTAGATAGTGACGCTAGCCGCACATGGGTAATTAGCTGGGCGGATCATAGATGAGGAGCCGTGCTCCAGTGTGCTAACACCTTCAACTCTCCTACACTGTTCTCCCATTCAGGCCCTTATTATGAGCTAAGCAAGAACTGAGCAGACGTGCGCAGTGTTAAGAAAGGAAGACGAAAAGCTAAAAAAGAAGAAGCATGAATGCACAAGGGGAGGGGGGGAACATGAGCGGAGCAAAGGAGATTTGCAGTAGAAGATGAGACATTCTCAGAAGACCAAAGGAGCTCTGCAGCCTTTCAGGAACAACCGTGTGAAGTCCATTCCTGTATCACAGCCCAAATGTTAGTTTTGATCCCGGGTATCAGATGATAGATGAGTAGTAGTAGCAGAACGCAACTTTGCATCAGTGCCCACTTTTACAAACAGCAAATAATGGCCGTGAAGATTTAGACCTTACAAACAACTGAATAATTGATGTAGAAATGTAAAAAGCACAAATGTATTCATAACACTCAAAGCTTTTATTTTGAAAACCATGTATCTGAGGCCCTAGTTCACAGGTATTTATTTTTTACTGGGTTTTTACTCTTTTTGAAATGCTGTCGAGGCCAGTGGGCAGTCTGGGCCACACACACACATCGGCGTCGTTGGCAGCGGGGTCTTTGTCGTGGGAGTGTTGGATGTAGCAGTAAGTGACCCAGCATTCTGACGCTTATGTTCTTCGGAATAGTAACTGTACATTTATGTGTAAACAAGTCCTGTTGGCAAGGTTGTTTGGCCACGTTCGCCATTCATGGATGTATTCATGCCACCGTTGCACAACATGTCGCCTCATTAGTGACGCCTCACAAAGAAAAATAACGGCGCACACTCTAACGTTTCTGTTTCTGAAAATGTTCAAACCTTGCCGGAGTTTTCAGTGAACTAAAACTCTGTTTTAGAGTGGATGAAAGGCCCAGTAGTCAAGTTGTGAAGTATTGTAAACTTTATTTCCAGTATATTTACTTTTGGGTTCACAAATTCAAATAGAAGTGCCCAATATTTTAAAAAAGAAAGTAGTTGGCCTGCCTTGCTAGCTACTATAGCTGCTAGCAAAAGCTGTATTATAGCCTACTAGCTATTATCGGGGAAATTAAACTAGAGGTTAGATCTATGCTTTATAGTAAATAAAATTGCATGCCACTTTTTCCAGAGAAAAGGTTTATGAACTTGCGAAGAAGACTGAGAAACATAACGCCATCTCGGCTAACGAGTTAGCCTGGAGATGCTGTAGAGCAGGGGTCGGGAACCTTTTTGGCTGGGAGAGCCATAAAAGCCAAATATCTTTTTATGTATTTCCTTGAGAGCCATATATTTAATAAATTTGAACGCAACTTTATGCATGCATTTTTTAAGGATAACACATCTCCGAGTACTAATAGAGGTATCAGTGTTTCATTGAACAGGTGCTCTTTTATTAAATAAACTAAACGCTTACGTTATTTATCTCATTTATGTGCACGTTTCAGTGTTTACTGCACGGGTGTCAAACTCAAGGCAATTATATCCGACCAGCGAGAAAATATCATGTCTGTCATAACTGGCCCGCCGGTTTTGGTAATTAAATCAATGCATGGCACAACCACGGGGAAATACATTTGAGGAAGTATCTAAGTGTGTGAATGAAATGAAAGTTTTTGGAAAGCAAAGGGAAACACAGCACAGATCTCTGGGACGATGTGAGCTGGCCTTTTTGTGCGATATAACAAAGTATCTCACTGTTAAACCCGCAGCTTCAGGGCCGTGTGATCACGGACATGTGTGATGCCGAGCTGCCTGTGGGAGACTCTGATGCAGAAGAAAACTTTGGTCACTACGTGTTTCCAAACACTGACAAACCATCCAAAATGTCAGCTCAAAATTGTCTGCGAGCCATATTGCGTTATGGAAAGAGCCATATATGGCTCGCGAGCCATAGGTTCCCGACCCCTGCTGTAGAGTAAATTCAAATCTGAAAATATGGAGCAGCACAGATCCACTAACGTCTGTATAAACTCTGAAATAGCATCATCCAGGACCAACATCAAAACAGTGGGAAAATAGAAAGTCCTTGTGAATTTCAGCAACTGCATTTTTTGACTTGATTGGGTTTTCTAGATCCAAATTGAATATTAAATAATCTATCTATAAATGTATGAACCCGAAGAAAAAAAACGTGTATATATATATATATATACTACTGATTAAATGCCAGCACTTACAATATAATATATATATATATTATATATTATATATATATATTTATATATATATATATATTTATATAATATATAATAGAAACATATATATATATATATATATATATATATATATATTATATATTATATTTATATATATTATATATATATATATGTATATATATATATATATTTATATATATATATTTATATATGTTATATAGATATACATTTGTGTATATTATTATAATCTATAGATATATCTATATAATATATGTTATATTAAGGTATAAGTAACTATAAATATCGTTTATATATCTAGTGTATTATCTCCTCATTAGATCTATCTATGTCTTCTATAGTATCTCTATTCTCTATTCATGTATATATATATATGTATATATCTCATATATCAAATGTATGTATTATGTCTATATATTCTGTATCCTCTGTCTTCTATCTCTGTATGTCTTCTATCTCTCTCTCACTCTCTGTCTGTCTCTCTCTCTGTCTTCTCTCTCTCTCTCTCTGTCTGTTCTGTCTCTCTCTCTCTCCTCTCTCTCTCTCCCTGCTCCTCTCTCTCTCTCTCTCTCTTCCTCTGTCTCTCTCTCTCTCTCTGTCTGTCTCTCTCTCTCTCTCTCTCCTCTCCATCTCTCTCTCTCCCCTCTGTCTGTCTCTCTCTCTCTGTCTGTCTCTCTCTCTCTCTCTTCTATTCTCTCTCTCTCTCTCTTTCTGTCTCTCTCTCTCCCTGTCTCTCTCTCTCTCTCTCCCCTGTCTCTCTCTCCCCTGTCTCTCTCTCTCCCCTGTCTCTCTCTCTCTCTCTCTTCCTCTCTCTGTCTCTCTCTCTCTCTCTCTCTCTCTTCTCTCTCTCTCTCTCTCTCTCTCTCTCTCTCTTCCCTTCTCTCTCTCTCTCTCTCCTCCTCTGTCTCTCCCTCTCTTCTCCCTCTTCTCTCTCTCTCTCTCTTCTCTCTCTCTCTCTCGGTTCCTCACCTCCTTCTCTCTCTCTCCTCTCTCTCTCTCTCTCTCTCTTCCCTCTCCCTCTCTCTCCCTCTTCTCTCTCCCTCTTCTCTCTCTGTCTCTCTCTCTCTCCCTCTTCTCTCTCTCTCTCTCCCTCTTCTCTCTCCCTCTTCTCTCTCTCTCTCTCTCTCTCTCTCTTCTCTTCTCTCTCTCCCTCTCTCTCTCGTATATATATATATATATATATATGTATATATATATATATATATATATATATATATATATATATTTATATATGTATATATATATATATTTATATTTATATATATTTATATTTTATATATATATATATTATATTGTAAGTTAAGTTTTATAAGTGCTGGCATTTAATCAGTAGTGATTAGATTCACTTAATTACATTAAAAAAATGTATGGCCCTTATTTTCTTCAATATATCTGCACCGCCTTTCCTCTGAAGAGATCTGAAATGAGTGTTAGAAGGTCAACGTAGTTCCTCTATCATTTCAACCTGCTCGATTGCTTCTAACAATTACACACAACAATAAACCACACTTAACTTTGCTGAACTCGCCGACGACTAAAATTACCACAAAACATTCTGAAATCTGCAGATATCACGCTCTCAAACCTGTCCCAAAAGTGTGACACCGGCAGCTGAGCACCCATCCTCCCCCACACACACACACACACAGCCCTTAATCAAGGTTGGAAGATGCATTTGGTGAATTCAGAATTTCAAGCACCTCTCTACTTTGGCAGTGTCTCGACTTTGCCTGATTAAAATGATAGAGGGGCTGGAGAATGTTTGATCTCCAAATCAATTTACATTTAAGATTCAATTTTGCACCTGCAAGACTTTGATTTTGGAACTTTACGCTTTCCCCAGTCTTGCAAGGATGGATATTAATTTACAACAGCTGTTGAAGGTAATACTGTTGATTTCTCTCTCTCTCTCTCTCTCTCTCTCTCTCTCTCTCTGCACTCTCTTTTAATCATAAATGCATTCAAATAGATTCTCAGAAATGTATCACGCCGTGTGATATATGAAACTACTTTTAACGATTAAAGACGTGGCTTGACAAATTTCTTATGCTGAGGTGCGCAATCTGAGACCATCTCTGCTGTTTACAGCTAATATGCAAAGGGACACACAGTGACGAGAACATGAAAACTCTCACACATTCACAAAATGCACAAAGAACAAACAAGAAATCCAGATCCTTTGAAGCAAAGAGGGAGTTAGTTATTTGGAGAAGAGAAATCCAAAGTGGTGGGATGGAAATCGATGCCGAAAGGTGAAGAGAGAGGAACTGTGGGTGCAACAAACAACAGGACCCCGACACTAAATCACAGCTTACAGTCTTAATGTACACCTCCGGGGGGAAATATCCATTTTAGAACATTCTGAACGACTTATTGATCCGGGAATTAAATTACCCAATCCCTTTCCCCTTTATACAGGCTCACGATATTAAGACATGTTTGATGTTCACATGCGTTTTGATTAAAAGGGCTCTCATGGGAGGAAGCGACGAGAACTGCTTCAATGTCCTTTTTTAATCACAACTTCATTGTGTCATGTCGGCATGACCTTTTATTTATGAAATGATTAATAAATGCAGAATAAAAACAGATACATTTGATGTGGTTTTTCAGTTAGTCTTGCATTAACTAGAAGCCATTTTAAATACATAAATGTTTACTTAAATCTTTCATTGGTTGAAGGGCAAACAGGTGGCGACATAATATAGTATGTTAATGCATTTCTGTCCCAAGTGTAATTAAATATAGTTGATCACAAAGCTTAATTTTCAATCGATAAAAAACTGACTGCTGTGGACAAATGCAATTTTTTGACATTTATATTTAAGACAGGTTGGTCATGACATGGACTTGATTTACTGGTTTTCTTTACATTTATGTCAAGGATGTTTATGATTGATTTTAACATTTCCTGCGACCAGATTAGACCGATTATACTGAAAGGTTGAAGCAATTCTCGAGTAAATATTCCTGTCAAGTTGACTTGACAGTGATTTGATTTGCAGTTTCATTGGGTTATGGTGGTGAATTTAAAGTATGTTTAAAAATATATATATATCATAACAAGATTGAAAGGTATATACAGCCATGCTAGCAGCTGTGTGTGCTACGAGCTCAATGCTAACATCAGCTAACATGCTCACCATGACATTACTGACATGCTGATGTAAGCAGTTATAATCTTTACCATGTTCACCAATTTAGTTTAGCGTGCTAGCATGCTAACATTAGCTAATATAAAGTACAGTTGAGCCAACCAACATGAGTTAAAAAATAAAAGCAGCAAAGAAAGTAGACAACCAAAGCAAACCTAATGAAAAGCATTAGTCATAATCAATACAGATCATATCATATGCTTAATGTATATAATATATACAATCACAGGCATTAATCCTAATATGGATTGCCCTGTAAATCCGAGCTAAAGAGAAATTATGTGAAATAATGCGAGTCCATTGAGTAATCTGGAGTTTAGCAGCCGTCAAAAAGTTCAGAAGAGGGATCATTTAAAAGTAACATGAGTTTGCCATCCTTAGGGGATCTAGAAAGTCGTTAAGATCAATCGTCTAGGGAAACCTGAATGTGTGAATGTTTTAGGTGTTGAGATATATTACAAGATAAGTGAAACAGTCGGCCCCCTGGTGGTTCTAGAGGCCAGATAAGGTGATTACGATACATCCTGTGTCCAATTTTATTCTTAAAAGACAGAGATGTGTGAAAAGGACTGATGTGGGAATAAAGATTGTTTTAGAATTCCAAATAAGTTTCTGAAAATCTATATAGGATAAATTGATGTTTCTGAATTATAGGAAACAGGACTGCACTGCTCTCTTTCGCTGATCTTCAAAAGTGAATCCACCGTCAAAAATCCCTGCAACTAAGGGCCTACAAGAAAGCACTCACACAGAGCAGACCTCCAACAAGGCCTAATAATCTCCCCAGTTAGCCATTACTTTCAAAGACAAAAATCGTACTGGGTAGATGACAGCGTAGATATTTGGGGACAAAGTGCAAAGCAGTATATTGAGCGTTCATGATGGAACAGGTCAGGAGATACACAAGAAGAGATTGGCTGGATTATGGCTGTATAGAAAAGAACAGAGGGTCTAAAAATGAATCTGTTTCCTCCCCTTTGGAGCACGAATGCATACAAAGTATTGGATTTTTCAAAGTTACGGATTGGGAGATAAAAGTCTAACCAAAATCTATATTTTCGGTCTTTCTTGGGTGCCATGAAAACCTGACCATTGTTTCTTTATACAATTATATGATACAATAAATCTTTATTGTCCATCGGGGTGGAAATTTGTCTTTGGCTCACCGAACAACACCATAAAAACAGACGAGCCATTAGTGGAGACAAACACATAGACAGATGATATTGCACAGTAAAACAGTTCATGTCAATGTCTGTGGCTTAGATCTACTTTGTTGAGAATTAACTCTTAATATATTTTAATTAAATGAGAGAGTTTAAGGTAAGGGATGTTGTGTAGACAGCCTGATCTCACTTCAATGACGTCAAATACCGACTTTCATCCAGGGGGGCTGCCATTCGCATTGTTCCCACTGGTCCTTGAAATCCTTGAAAGTTTGTGAATGTAGGGCGAAAAAAACAATGTCTTGTTTGGAAAATAGACATGGGTCATTGAATTAATATATTTTGTGCAAGAATAGAAATTAAAGTTTCTTTTTAGATATTTCTTCGCTGTTTCACCGCCACCTGCCACGAGAAAGTGCGAAGATAATTAACCTTGCGTTCGTGTTCTGTGTCAAACCAAAAGCGAACTTATTTATTTTTTACTGACAACGTTATGTCACATGATGCTACGTCAGTGAGTCACATGACTTTACATCTGTAGCTAATTTTAACCCAAAACTATGATCTTTTTTTCTATACCTTACCAAGTAGTTTTGTTGTAAACCTAGCAACCTTCTGTGTACTACGCAAAAGGCGTCACTAAAATGATGCTGGGGGGCTTCTGCCCGAGCGGTAAGATATGACCAGTGGGAATGAGATCACATTGTGTAGAGGCCATGATCAAAAGTTCCACCCTTTTGTATGAGGCCCTTGTGTGAACAATGAAATGGCTCCAATAAAGTGGTCAGTCACCAATCTCTTATGGATATTCCCAAATGGTTCCCAATTTCAGTCCACACTAGTCTGTATAGAAAAACCCACGAGAAAACTTTGGGAACAGAACTACTTAGTCAGTTTAGCAATACATGAACATTAAGGTGCCATTGCCTGAACTAAGAACATGTGCCCACCAAGTCTGTGCTGGCTTGAACAGTCTCTGCATAACATAACCCCTTAATGAAAGCCTGCTTTAGTTACCAGCTACTTAAAGCTAATTCATGGCACACTGAGAAATAAAAGTGTTACCAATACAGCAATTTCCATATATTGTCTGAGAGCTTTCAGATTTCAATTTAATAAGGAGAAGAATTAATGGTAATGATGAATAAATCACTTGTGCACCCTAATTGGTGAGTTATTGCTCAATTTTTGTTATCTCGAGAGTGAAGAACAATGGAACTACTTTGAGCAAGCCATATGTTGCAAGGTGTAAAATATGCTATGCTAATGAACATAACAGATTCAGAACGATGTAGTAGCAATATGCTGTGTCTGAGCCGCTGCGTTGGAGAGTCTCATCCTTGTAACCAGCAGACTATAATATACCAGACACTATACATATAGTACATAAAGTATTTAGCTAATGGTACACTGCTAACTATAGAAGAAGTAATGTTGGTTCTTGTACTTTTAATCCACTTTGATAAACCTTAAACCAGTTAATTCTCAATTCAACTTACATTTAATTTAACCATAACGCAACGTCAAAATGTACTTCACCTTAAAAGATATACATTGATTACATTTTTTGTATCGGCAGTCCAACCTTCAAATTTTGCAAGAGCGAGATAATCAATGGATTTTATTTTCCAAAAAGTCAGTGTGTTCTTCGGCACGCTACTTTGAAATCTTATTTGTCGTTTGTCATTTGTCAGAAAGCAAATTGCCTCTGCCTTTTTGAGCAATATTTTTTCCAAATCGACATGCAATAGATCTGAAAGCCAAGCAGGACAAATGACAATCAAACATTCAGCTTGAAGTGCATTATTGTCATGATTATGTGTAAGACATGTTTCCCATTTTGCGGAGAACAGAAAGGCAGGGAGAAAATGAGGGGAAAGACTGAATGAGGACAATTGTCATGAGTCAGACTTAAAATTAAAATGCATCCTAGCATCTTGGGACCCCTTAAGTAAAAAAGTAAGCATAACGCATAGTAAGAGTCCCTATAAGTGTTCCCTAAGGGATTTATACTAATTTGTACCAGGTTGTAAACATGTTTATTTCTGCTGTAAAGTTGGGCTTTCAAACATCTTTGGAGATCAGCCTCAAGTGGCCATTCGAGGAACTGCATTTCCGCATAAAATTCACTGATCTGCCCCGGAGTTTCCCGCTTAGCATACATTCAACTTTTGTTTAATCCAAGCTAGCTGTTTCTCCATGCCTCCAGACTTTATGCTAAGCTAGGCTAACCTCCTCCTGGCTGCAGCTCAAAGCAATAGAGTAGTATGGATCTTCTCTTCCAACTGTCGTCAAGACCGCATATTTCCCAAAATATCAATCCCTTTTTAACCATTGAGCGACTCACTCAATACTTTATTCAACCTCATACCGATAAAGTGTATCATGTGAACCACGTTCGGTTTGACTCATCATCACCCCAAAGCCATGTTTCCCCTCCCTTTTTGCTGACATTAGCAAAAACTGATTTTCAGGTGGGAGGGAGAAAGAGTCTGTCAAGGATGAGAGGGAGTGTCAGTCTGCCAAGATCAATAGGTGAATCAAAACCACTGCTGATGTTTCACTCTTCACTATCCCGCCTTTATGTATTCGCCTTCTTCTTTCTCTGTCAAGTTTTTTTCTTCATCTGACGCTGCCAGAAAGCCAAAAAATGCTGACAAACAGTCGTCTGGGCATTTCCGGCATCTTTATTTGCACTCGATCCATGAAAGACAAAAAACCCTGCAACCTCTAGCAGCCCTACAGTACGCCCGCTCTTAAACACTTTGTCTCTCCCACACTCTCGCAAAAGCTCATCTCCATGGGTGATTGAACCTTTAGTGTTGCTGACCCTGAGCTGAGGGGCCTCGCCGCCACCGCTTCCCTTTAGTCTCATTTTTAAACTTTTTCCAACGAACCTTCCAATTGTCCTCCTACACTGTGAGCTTTACTGTTTCCTGCAGTATTGTTTGTATCATGCTTTTAAAAGGGATTAACTTTTATGCATGTACTATATTCTTATTGTTATTCCTATTATAAAAAGGTTCATTTTTTTGGCTCCACATTGACGTACACCTACTGTACAACAATGGCATAAATATAGACTCATGCCATTGTTGCAATGCCTTCCTTGACACTACAGTTTGAAATAATTAATATTCAGATCTAAACCGAAGGTGTGCGCGTGGGAGACATTAACAATACTTGATCTGGTTTTCTTCCGGGAAGCAACCATCATACACATGCCAGAGCCTCCCCCACCGGACCATTCAGGCTAATGTTGATGTTTTGACAAATGTGCAATAACAGCGAGTCTGCTTTTCAAATTGAAATTGAATTTGTATAGAGACGAGTGGAACAGGGGTGTCGGCACAGCACAAATAACATTACTCTGTCAGTTGCTCTTGGCGAGGCTGAATTCATTTGAATCTATTAGAGAAGAGAAAAGAAGAAGAAGAGAGGCACAAGGACTGCATTCATACTTTCAATGCCTCCTAATGTTGATACAATGAAGGGCAAAGTTATTTCATACTCTAGTGGAAACCTTTCAAAATAAAGCTTGTAAGACTTTGCATATTCCAACAACCAGTGGTGGAAGAAGCACTCGGATTACTTTGTAAAAGTAGCAATACATGTACACATGCTTACAAGTAAAAGTACAAAAGCATTAGCATTAAAATATACTTAAAATTGTCGTACAAAATGGGGAATTTCATAATAATGTATATTAGATTATAATCATTGATCATTACTTTCATGTTACAGCTAAATGTACATTAAAGGTGCAACGTGTAATACCGTTTCACCTGCTCCAAAGAAATTGGGACCAATATTTCACTTCTACTAGGCCAGGGGTGTCCAAACTACGGCCCCCGGGCCAACTGCGGCCCGTAGTCCATTTCTAATTGGCCCGCAGCAAATTCTAAAAGTATAATGGAATATAGCCCAGATAGAAACTTGCTCTTGAATGTTTTGTACTTCTTAGTTCTAACTCAGAAACATAGTTTTGACTTGTCAGCTAACTTAAAACATCACGTGTCAGATGAAGCTTGTGCTTTAGATTCTTACTGATTGCATGTGATGAGAGCACAGATACGACAGACACCGCACAGCTGTTCATTGTTTTTGCGAGGAGTTGACGAAAAACTTTTGCGTTACGGAAGAGCTGCTTGGTCTTACGAGTATAAAGGGCACAACATAATTCGAGCACGAGGACTTTACCATAGAGAATTTGAAGCTTTCCTGTCTGATGTCGATGTTTGAATACGGGGACGTACTCCACCGTTCTGATGTGCGCTGGCTGAGTTGCGGCTCCGTGCTGCAGCGGTTTTATTCCCTGAGATCAGAAATCGATCTGTTTTTTAAAGCGAAGGAGCGAGCTCTTCATGAGCTGAGAGACCCTCCATGTTTGGCAGACCTGTTTAGTTGATCTTACTGGTCATCTCAACACTGAACAAGAGCCTACTGCGCACATGAAAGCATTCTGTGTGAAGCTCCGACTCTTTGAGACACAGCTACGCAACTTCAATGTTGCGCACTTCCCCACGCTGTCCGAAATCAAATGTACTTTTCCAAACGCCAACCTTTCTGATAACAAGGGGAAATATGTGTCTGTGATCACGTCTCTCATGACAGCATTCAGTCAGCGCTTCCAAGAGTTTTCTATCATTGAGAAAGAAATCAAGCTGTTCTCGACTCCCTGATGAATGCAGAAGAAGTTTAAGAGTTCTACCGGAGCTTGGAAAAGTTTTCTCTGATGAGACGCCACGCACAAAGAATGATGAGTCTGTTCGGCTCAAACATGTGAGCAAACATTTTTTGTTAACGCTGAACCAAACTGAACCGACAGCATCTCTGTGATGTCCTTCGTATCTCAAACACCAAACGTACTCCTGACCTGCAGCATCCTTCAGTCCAAAGTCAGTCAGACTGCAACGCTGTTCCCATTATAGGCGAGTTAAAACATATATTACACAGTATTCATGTTAATAAGCTCAAACTTTCAAACTCAATGCAAAAGCCGAGACATTAACATTGCTACCTCTTTGCATTATGTGTAAGTATGAAGTGTTTTTAAATTAGAATTCTGGCCGTATTTTACACATTGCACTTTTTTTTATTTTAAAGCCTAAGTAAAACAATTATGCATCGTCAGCATCATTGTTGTCACAACATAATTAATTGGAACACAAGTAAACAGTATGCATGGAACTGCTGTGTCTTTAAAAAACAACAACCACTCATCGAGTATTTTCACTCAATCAGCGGCGACTCCTGCAGCAGTCTATATTTTAATTTAATTTATTTAAATTCAATGCATTTAATAGTTTATCTGTTGATTCTATTTATATATTTTTATTATCAACCTGAAATGAACTACTTACTTTACTTACATTTATCTATCAGATAAATGTAGGGGACTAAATAGTACTAATATTTGCCTCTTTTGTAGTGGGGTTGAAGTACAAATTACCATTAAATGGAAATACCACGTAAAGTACAAGTACCTCCAAATTGTACTTGAACTAAATAGTTTCCACCAAAGGTAACTACATCAGAATTGCAAGGGTGTCGTGAGACAGGATATATATTTTAACACGTTATAGACAATCATAAGTACATAGCAATCCCATTGGAAAGGTCTGTACTGCACCCTAAAGCATTTTGAATGTGATATTTCAAAAATTCAAAAAACATATTGCTTTCAGGTGACAACCTTTCGTATCTCCAACATTTTGCAGAACTTTTGGCTCAATAAACGAGAAATCATCCATCACAGTTTAGAAAATATTTCATATCCGCTTTATTTCGGATCACTTTGTAAACACAGACAACTGTCCAACTGAGAAGAAATATAGGAAATCCACCAAAGTTGAGTTACAAGTTTCTCACCACCGGCCATCACCGTGACCCTCAAAATACGGCCACACAGTATTTATAGCCTTCTTTAAACATAATGTTTGAAAAGGAATAGACATTTCGCATACCAGCTCATAAATTTTTATCAGAAATTCAACATGTATATGAATTATTCTGTATCTCATCATCTGAAAAGCCCGAGGTTAAACCGATATAGTGCTGCCCTCAAGCGCTCCTTATATGCTCCTCTTCTTACCGAGGCTGTAAGTTGTAAATGTGACTTAATGTATATTCAAGTGCCTTTGGTGCTGAAAATTAACGGAAAAGATTTAGAGGGGGGAAGGATCTTTGGTTGCTGTTGTAATTCAAGTCGTGTAAATATACTGTGCTAAAGTACGTGTTTGCACGATACATCATATATTTACATTTTCTAAACTACGTCTCCCATGACTTAAATGATACTTTGATTCAGTGCCGTTGCGTACTGCGGTCGATTAATGACTCGCAGCCTGTTGAACCAGCTGTGTGAGAGTTCAAGCCTGGCATTGGTTTGAGTGTAGTGTGAGAGTTATGCTAAACAGCTTTCAGCACGTGTAGCTACAAACGTAGTTGAAGGAAGAGTTGGACATTTTGGGAAATAAAGTTTCTTGCGGAGATTTGGAGAAAGAGATTGATTTTATGTCTGTTTGGTAAATATGACGCTAGCAGCAGCAACCAGCTATGTTAGCTTAGCACAAAGACTGGGAAAAGGGGGAAACGGATAGCACTGCTCTGCCCAAAAGGTAACAAAATCGTATCTAATCTAATCTTACAAATTTTATCTCGTTCATTTTCCTGTTGAGTTTTCTTTTTAGATGTTTTTATTATTTATGACTATTTATGTGTGATTAAAAAATAATAATTTAAAAACAGCATCCAATTACAAAGAAAATACATCAATAAATGATTGCTGACATAGTTACTTTTAATTAAATAGGTTATTATTTCATTATATTTGAATAACGCGAGTTATAGGAGTCATCCAGCCAACATTAATGGAGGTCATTTTTAATAAAAAGTCAATTTCACCTAGCTCACACAACAAACAAAGCAAGTTTACAATCCAATTAGCTACAGTAGTAAAAAATAAATGTAAACTAAGCTTATTTTGCCCTCAAAATCCAGTTCATCAACTTTACTGGCCTCATCACTGCAGGACGCTTAACTTCCTCATATAGTTCCCGCATATCTAGATATACAGCCTCAATAACACTGTGTGAACATTTATGGCTACTTACTCAAACTCACTATGTACATTTATAAACTTTTTTGCCCAACCTGCTTACATTTTCCCCACATCATTAGGTTGTTCCTCTGGTTTCATTTATCTCCATTGTTTTTCTGATGGTGGCACACGTTTTTTTTTTTTTTTTATCTCATTTCCTTTTCACATCCATTAAATTTGCATTTCAGAGACAGCATACAATCTTATCTCTTAGATCTGTTCCAATATTGCAGCTTTTCTCTTTCACCATAAGAGGAAATTAAATGCTTTGTTTGCCTTTAGGGTCAGTGTCTTTGCACCAATTATATGTATGGATCTACTGTTTTCTTTTTTTATATATAAATTGGATGTGGGACTCTAATCTAAATCTAGCAAAAGCCAAACATATAGTTAATATGGAAATGTATAAGAATCATGAATAAATGTAGTCTGTAAATCTGTGGAAAATACATGAAATAGATTTATTGCTTGTAAATCTATTTCACGTATTTTCGTATATGTGCATATTTCTGGTTTAACACAGAGGCACCTTCTCACACAGATGGTTTATCACGAAGCCAGGGCATCATAATCCAATGAATGGATTATAGTGATTAAGTTCCAATTGTGGAAGCTAAAAACAGACTGCATAGGATTCCTCTTGACAAAAGTGTGTGCTCCTGTGAGGCAGAGCAAAATCCGTGCCCCAGTTTAGGATTCTTATCAAATTCAGACAACCTCTCGCCACATCAAGCTCAACTTTTCCCCACTCGTCGTTTTTTTCCAGACGAGACCCCGTATGGATTTCATCTTCTGACATTGTCACCAGTTCACACATGACCCGCACTGGCCTGAACCTCAACATAAGCTTCGTCTCCTCCAATCACCAATGTCGTCTCTGACAGACAGACGTGCCTCGAAGAACCGCGGTTGCTGAAGCTGAGATGAATCTGCCAGTATTTGACCATGGATCATAAATGCTATGGTTGGTCCAGAATGAAGCACCGCAATCTTGCTCCTGTCATAAGATGTGACAGATTCCTTTGATCAAGGGCAATAGGACGACCAAAACTCCTTGCTGTGCCAACAACTTTGCCTCTATCTTGGGGACACTGGGGTCCATGTGTGCTGTGAGCTGTCTGTTTGATGGTGCCCTGGGCACTCCACGGGACCCTGGGATCCACACGCTTTGCACAGAGTTGTCACTCTGTCAGAAAAATGTACCGCAGAGTCCTCATGAATGGCGCCTTCTGCGACATTACCATGTTTTTCATCAGACGCGGTTCATCCCACACGGTTTATGGAATTTGTTCAGAATTATGCATGGGTTGTGGTGACGGTCAAAGGTCATGATGACAGTCATTGTAGCTTATCTTGATCTGTGAGCACTCACTGAACATTGTCATCTCCCTTCTAAGTATTTCTTGAACTCAAGTTCTTCATCACGGCTTACTGAATGTAACATCCTTTTAATAAATGAAGATTTTCTGGTTAACCAAACTTAAATGTACCTGCAGAGTGAAACAGACTCTATAAACCATAAATAGGGGAATTGGGGAAAGAGTCAGAAAAAATATTGAGGAAAGAGATGGAGGGGGGTTGGGGGGGGTATCATAAAAAAGCCCATATAGGAAAATGTTCCCACCTCTTGGTGCTGCAGTGTGCACAGTCAGATTCTTCACCCAGGGACTGTGGAGCACTTAACTCCGTGCTGTCGTGATTTCTCCAATTACGGGTGACAGCTTCCAATCCGCGTGGGAGGTGGATCACCTCTGGAAGTGCCAGGCAGAATACGAAGCGCACCACAACATTAATAATTCACCGTAGCTACATTCATATTCAGTCTAAGCGCTGCAGTTTGGGCCCCATTAGTGATAAAGGCGAGCAGACGCTCCCTTATACCTTTCAGCTTGACGTTCAATCGCAGGTATAAAGCCCACATGTTTGATTTTTACAAAGTTGAGATGCTTTTATTTTGTTGCCTTGCACTGGTGCAACCAGGGGAACAAACTTCATGAATGTTCTAAAGATTACTGGTGAGGTACTGCCAGGAAGTTTTGTTGTAGTTCCATTTGCTGCTAAGAAAACAAATTGCAAATTCAGTACAAACTGTTTGTGATCTTCCTTTCGCTTAATTATTCGCAAGTAGGTGAGAGTGCAAAGACGTATAGAATAAATGACAAGGAAGTAAAGTAGTTTGAAAGACTCACTGAAGCAAATCGGCCGCTGGATGTGAAAACTGCTTGCATTCATGCCAGAAGGCAGCAGCTCTCAGCAAGCACATGGTTTAACCAACCAACTGCCTGGGCTCAGCAGGCTACAGCACACACTTCTCTCCCTGAAAAAACAACTCACCTCTTCGGAGCAGGAGCAAAAATAAAATGGGCTGAAAACAATACAGAGCCGGAATATAAAATGGATTGCACGTGAGAGCGTGGAAAAGTAAAAAGCTGGAATGGAGGTCACAGCAAAGCAATAAGCCTCGGTCTAGACAAGTTTTTAAACAGCTTCAAATTGTAAGTCTGAATTGTAGTAACAACACGTTTGAAGTCGACTTTTAGAAGGATGTACCCTACACCTGGGAGTTAAACTGGGATTTAAGGGCGCCTCGTTTCACTAGGATTTGTAGGTGTGCGTGGGTAGTGGCAGCAATTAAAGTGCTGAGGATTATGTTTTATAAATGGTATATGTCAAGACAATAATGATCTCCTTTGGAAGTAAAGGTGTTCACCTATATTCTCGCACTTTACATGCAAAAATAATTGGTCACAGTGTATCGTTCATATTCCAGTGTTTCAAAATACAGTAGTAATATTTGGGGTATTTAGCCTTTAGTAGAAGTCCGGTTGTAATACAGGGTATGTATTCTGTATTAGGTGTTACCATGGCAACTAAATGCAAATATTCAAGTGTGAATTTGTAAAAGAAGAAAAATCTCTTAATGTATCACAATAGGAAAAGTATGGTTACTAATAACAATTTTATTTCTCCGTAAAAGTTTGCCAGCATGCACAATACCAGGACCCTAAAAATCAAGCAGCGAAATGGAATTCAGTTTTATTATTTAGTCCTGTGCTTTTCGTGTCGTGAAAAAGGTCTGTGACTGCTGCATACTCTTTAAAACGCAACAGTATGTTTTGATAACAACCTATACAACCACTGGGTAGCTACGCGTCCTGCTAATCACTAGCAAGGTAGCTACATGTAGCTTGTTCGCAGAAATTGACCTGAGCTGGATGCATGTGAAATGTTCCTCTGATCAACAGGTGTGATCTAAGAGAGAGCTGGAAACCTTTTGGCTAGGAAAGATATGTTGACAGACACCAATGCCGTGTAATGGGGTTTTATTGTGAGCTAACGCTAGCAAGCTTGTTAGCTACATGCACGCGAAACCATCTAAATCTGGAAATAAAGTTTAGCACTATGTATGCACAATTAACCTCATAAGGAATTGCTATCATTAGGATTTTATCACTAGGTGCTAATTAACAATACCATTATTGCTTATTGGAGGACATGTGCTGAAAGTAATTAAGTTAGCTCAGTTTTTTGCGGGGCTAAGTCTCTGGCCAACACACTTGAGCTGGGAAGAAACAGACACCCAAATGTATGGCGTGTTGTTCTATTAGTTCACTAGTGTCACCTGCATTACCAGTGACAACTTTGTGATTTCCAAACCCTAAGCATTTTACATAGCCTGTCCATCATAATTAGCATTTTAAGAAGCTAAGCAAAACCAAAAATGTTTGTCCCTTAGAATCGAGTAATCATTAGTGATTGCCTAGACAAGTACGGAACATTTTTATTATACACATGGCATTGCGTTCTCAATTCACCAACCATCTGTGTTATATAAATGTAAGCAACTTGAGTTTCAGTACCGAAAGCAGAAGTGACTGCCTAGAAGCTTGTTGGTAAAGTTTAAGAATGCAAAATCCTTCAGCGATGTGTTGTGTGTGTGCCCTGCATATGCCTACTTTTAATTACACAGCAAATGGGAAGAATTAAACATGATATATTCTCATCCACTTCACACTTAAGGTGCATTTGAGCAACGTATACGATCGCCTCAAAAGTGTGTTCCAGAACAGCATGTGAATGTCGAGGCCAATAAAACCCACAAAGCTCCCCTCACTACTGCCTTTCATAACATGGGCTCATAGCTACTTTTCCCTGAGACACTGTAGAAGAGCAAACAACCCCTATGATATCCTCAGTCATCAGACCAGAGAAATACAACTCTTGAGCACCCCTGAGTCACAGATAAGTGAATTTTCAAACCTTGTTTTGCTGTGAACAAACAGAATAAGTCACCCAATCTGCTCTAGTTCCATATCAATGGAATCGCAGTCGTTTTTTATGACAAATTCAACTCCACAGTGGGAATATGAACACATTTGGAATGGGGAAAGGGAGAGCGTTGACACCAGTTGCTAAATTACAGTTTTTACAGTATAAGTGCCTCTTTGCACCAGCAGTGTATTTTTCTTGAAAAGGTCCTCTGCTATTTTGAAGATGTCAATCTAAAATGTGTCAAATCTGAACAGTTCAAAGTTCAAAGCCACGTTAGCAGGGCGGCTCTAGGGAAGGACCGTGTTGGTCAGTCGGAAATACCTTCACATCTATTGAATGGATTCCCATGACATTTGGTGCAGATATTCCGGTTTCTCTCAAGAGAAATTATATTTTTTTGCTGATGATTCACATTTATGACCTGCAAAAGTCATATCTCATCAGCCTGGATGGGAGTTCAGATGCTCTTTGTGTATGGTGCTGTTA
This sequence comes from Cottoperca gobio, assembly GCF_900634415.1. Taxonomy (NCBI): domain Eukaryota; kingdom Metazoa; phylum Chordata; class Actinopteri; order Perciformes; family Bovichtidae; genus Cottoperca; species Cottoperca gobio. The sequence continues at coordinate 10,968,119 of NC_041372.1, forward strand.
GCAATTGTTAGCATGCTGGTAATGTATTCTTTCTAGTTTTACAGGTCTGTACAATTCCACTTTAATTCATTCCTAATGTGCTAATTTCACCCAATTAAAATTGCTCATGACTTTGTTAATTAGAAAAACCAACAAGATAAGAAAGAGTGATTAATATACCCTCAGTCTGGAATCAGTGTTGTGATCTAACGTTAATAAATGACCTCACTTTGCCGTGTTTGATCTCACACACACACACAGATTCTCATATGACACACACACCATTTCAAGGCTGGAATGATTTGATATTGGTAACCCTGTTGTTGTAATAAGTGTATTCTTGTCTTAGTATCATCTCATGCTGTACTATCAATAATGGCACAAAAAGCCCCCAAAAATTATTTTAATAAGTGTCTTAAAGCCATGTTTAAAATCAGACTCAGAACTCCTTTGTGTGTGTGTGTGTGTGTGTGGTGTTTTTCTGACGTTGTCTCTGAGCACCAAAGTAAATAGTATAATTTCTCCATCAAGATTAAAGTTCTGAAAGTGACAGTTAATGGCATGCCTTCAGTTTACATACTGTGAGGCTAAATACATTTGGAAAAGAACCACACTGACATGTCTCACTGCATATGTGCTTGTAAAAAGAAAAAGTGATGACATTCGCCTGTCAGCAGGTGAGTGTGATCTCCATGAAAAGCATGTGACCTTTTCACACAAACCCTGCTCTCCACTTAGGAAGAAGTGAAAAGGGTGACGAAATTGTAAGAGGAAAGAAATATATTTCATTTAAAAATGATGAACTCCATATCAATGGTGGCTGCGTAGCGACACCTGATTCTTAATAACATGATTTCTTCAAAGGTATTCAGCAAATCGCTGCGCATTTACATTTCAAAAGGAGAAAAAAATTGCTTTCATTTCCCTCACTCAGTATCCCCCCCCTCTCCCCCTCCCCTCATCTAAAGGTGACTTTTTTATTTCTGAAAGTGTGTTTTTAAGAGTTTATTTTTTAAGTGGGTTTGTTGCCGAGTGATGTCACATCAGCATATGTTTTTGGACCGTCTCTGGAAATGTCCTTGGGAATCATTGTAGTAGTGACACAAATTGGTTGGCTTTTACATCAATGAGTATTGTTTCGTACAAGATTCAAAGAGAGGCATGACTACACGGTTTATGTCAGGGCAGCACCTTCCTCAAGCATTTAATGTTTTTGTTTTAATGAGGGTTTTCTTTTAATACCCCAGAGTTTGCTTGATCCATCGGCGCCTATTCAAAAATTGATAATGTCAATCTCACATTACAGTTATACGCGTATACATCCATCGCCATACCTCAGTGCACAGTTTTGACTTCACTACATCTGTGCTGATTACTCGTGGGCTCCCCATGCTTGTGCCAACTGCTGCACTCAACTCACAACACACTTTCAAACAAGTGGCGCCACGGGTTCCGCGCACACCTCCTGTGATTGCTTGAGGTTGAAGGAGGTATTAAAAAAAAGGGAATACATTTAAAAGAGTAATTAATCATCTTAATCACATGGAAGCAATCCTCTACTTTGGTATTTGCCTCAAATGCCTTGAGCTGTTCATCAAAGCCAGCCATGTAGGTAATAACTTCCTCGGTGCTTTCACACCCTTCCTAAATTTGCATTTAGATCGCAAGATGATCCCGACCAAGCTCTTCATAATGTCCATTCATCCCCTTCTAAAGCCGCAGCCATGCGGTATGCCATGCTGCATGGATGCATAGAGTGACACAACAGTAAGTATATCAATGTGGATTGATTTGCACTGTCTATTGCTTGTGCAGAATAAGAGGTCTTGTTGTGACAGTGATGTTGCACCTTACCAGATAGATACAGAAAGTCCCGGACAATTCCTCGAGCTTTTATTGTTCCTGATAAATACATTTAATCTGGTTAAAGTGTTTACAGATAGAAGGAACAACCAAGAGCTGAGTAAATCTGCAAGAATGCAAGCTTGAGTAAACGGGAATAATCGGCAAGTGGCTGTGCGCAGAAGGGTGAAAGAGCATGATAAAAACCGCTTTTATGAATTAAATAATGACTTGCTCACCATAAAGAGAAAGCAAAGCAGCTGCTTAGAGGGAGCAATCGACAGGGAAATCACCACTTTTAATTTCATCTCCGCCAGTTAAACACATGCGCCTCACTTCCTCTTTCCTTCTCGCACACTGGGGATCCCGCGCCGCTGTAGGTCGTTGCAGAAGGTCACAGTCATGGGCCTGTGCCAGTTTTAAGGATTGTGCTAAGATGTTGTTTGAAAATAGACTGATATACTGCTGTGTGTGACTATGCAAGATATTAGTAGAATGTGATTGTTTCTTTAGTTTTTAATGAGTATTGTAAAGCTTACTCTACAGGGTTAATTCTATAAATAAGCGCACTCATTCAGATACACTCACTTAATGTCTGTCTCTGTAGAGCATTACCATCGATTCTCAAAAAGTGGTAAATTTACATCAAGTACTACGAAGAAAACAAGAACTTTATGTGAAACAGACTTATGTTAGAGAATTGTAGTTCATTGATAGTTTTTCCGCTTTTTAAACCTTCATTCATTTTTTTTTTTTTGGCCATATACGGTAGCAGCGCAGTCAGACACATAAAGTTGATGTGTGAGCGTGTTAGCTAAGATTTGCCAATTTAAACGTCCGACAGCAGCATTAGCATTCATTTGGAGTTGTGTTTCCACCAACTTGTGGGGGGAAACATCTGTTTCTTTAGCGGCTAAATGCTCTACTACAGTATATTCACCTTAGCTAGCTGCTAATGTCATTTGCTGCTAGCACAGCTAGTTAGCTTAAAGTTGCTGTCTGGTGACAATTCTCTGTGAGTTTGTTTTCTCACCCATTGTAAATATAATAATACTGATTGATTAGATTTGATCATTAAGAATGGATTATGATATTAAGTAAGAATATGCTGTTTAATTCTGTTTGCTGTTAACACTACCTCCATGTTAACATGTTAGCTTGATGGATTCACGATAGCGTACTGTACATTTCCAAAGCCTTTAACCTCAATAATTTATTTCTGTTTTCAAATGTTTAAGTTAAGCTACTTTGCACAAAACCAAGCACTTGTGGCAAGGTGGTTTCACATTTAACACTTTCCTGTGGCTCCAGGTGTATGATCCCCTTTCCCGGAAGTTTCATAGATGGCACCTTAACAAAAAGAAATGTCATTAGTGAATGACGACTGTATTGCTGTTAAAAAATGTTATTACTTTGTTGTATACAATTCGGCAAGTCCCCCGCTTTTAATTATGAATTTAAAAACAACATGCAATATGACCTTTTCACATGGTATGGAAAATAGTTTCTCAATTGCATGGACATTTTTACTACAGTTCAGAATTTGCATGTGATAGTATTATAAGATGATTAAAAAAAAAAACTATCTTGTTCCTGTAGAGTCTGAGTCACTGTGTTTTAGCCACTTCATTTGCATAGGTTAATTTCAAACAGCACCTCAAATTAGGCTTGAAAGGATAATTACTTAATCTCCCCGCTCCTCTCCCCTTCGCCCCCCTCTTCTACCTCACTGCTGTATCTTTTTTTTTTTCACCCAGATTATATAAATGTATCTTCCAACATCTGCTTTCGCTGGCATCTATTCATGCATAGGCCAATCCAGTCACTCTCCCTCATAATATTGGTTGGACATTTCTTTAATTCTCTCCCACTCATGTACTCTAGAGCAAATTGCCTACACAAACCAGATCATTTTCACAATATACCTGGAGCCATCAAATGCAGTTTGACGGCGTGAGGGCAACTTCATTTCCATTCAGTCGTGAAAAATGATGAAGGCCAGCAGGCATGTCAACTTAGTTGCGGTCAGTGACAGTAATTATCTTTCTTTGAGCAACGCTCATGTAGCGTTCAGATACAATTTATTTTGAGGAGGCTCAATAAAAATAAAAAGCAAAGCAGTCCTCGCACACAGCGTGGACCCAAGCCCCACCACCTCTTCTCCATAGCAGCAAAACACACAGACTTTGTGCTGGTTTCGCTCTTTTTTTGTTGTTGTTCTTTTGGATGTTCTTGTCTCTTTGTAGTCGTACGGCATCTTTTCACAGTTTTGTGTCTCTTTGTGGTAATTTTGTGTCTTTTTGTGGTCATTTTGTGTCTTTTTGTGGTCATTTTGTGTCTCTTTGAAGTCATTTTGTGTCTTTTTGTGGTCATTTTGTGTCTTTTTGTGGTCATTTTGTGTCTCTTTAAAGTTATTTTGTGTCTTTTTGTGGTCATTTTGTGTCTCTTTGAGGTAATTTTGTGTCTCTTTTGGTCGTTTTTTCTCCTTGTGGTCTCGGTCATTTTTGTGTCTCTGAGGTAATTTTGTGGCTCTTTGTAGTCTATTGTTTTCTCTTTGAAGTCATTTTGTGTCTTTTTTTGGTCGTTGTGTGTCTCTTTGTAGTAATTCTGTGTCTTTGTTGGTGTATATTTGCAGTAATTTGTGTCTGCTTGTGGTCTCATAGTCATTTTTGTGTCTCTTTCAGGTAATTTTGTGGCTTTTTTTGGTCGTCTTGTGTCTCTTTTGGTCGTTTTTTTGGGTCTCTTTGTAGTCATAGTGTGTCTTTATTGGCCATGGTTGCCTGGAATAGCCTCTGTTCCAATATAATACAATCTCTCATTCAGCATTTATTTCTGAATACATTAAGCGTGTTCCTGGGGTTTACTTTGCATGTTCTGAGACAAATCAATCCCAATTAACTCCTGATGTGTTATATTTTTTGCTATGGTTGATTTAGGAGTTAATGTATGTTAAAGGGGGGATTAGTTTGCCAGCAGTATCCTCATTGCTGCTAATATTCTTGGAGTTATCACACAAAGAGCCGAGCCTTCTGCTCCAAATGATCAATTCTTTGAAGTAGGCTAAATGTGTCCGACTGAACTTAGTTAAAATTAACCCTGCCCGGGCTTCCTCCGGGCAGGGTCTCTCCTTTCCTTTCCCTTTCTTTCATGAAGTCGTTTTTGAACCATTCTTAGTCTGGCCCCTCACCTGAGACCAATTTGCCTTGGGAGACCCTACCAGGAGCACTAGGCTCCAGACAACACAGTTCTCAGGTTCATAGGGACACACAAACCTCTCCACCACGATAAGGTGATGGTTCCCAGAGAGGACATTATTGATGTGTTCACTGTAATTACTGCATTACACCAGTACGCTTTTGATCTTGGCCTCAACGCTAACAAGCTTGTACGTACCACGGATGCGCAGCTGCCCGAAAGTCTCGGTGCTGACACAAGTTCACTGTGTTGGCAAGAAACGGATTTGAACTTTGAGGATTCTCCAGCAACCTCTGCGCAAATGCTGAGCTGACTTTTGACTTCTTCCACACAGCTAAAACCATGACTGGACTTTAATTATGTAACAGTTCTTATGGTTGAGCAAAGGATGCGAGAGCTAAAATAAATGGCAAGTGAGGCGAAAGATCATGACCCTCTAAGTGATAGTGCTTCATATAGAGTGCACTCCCTCCCACTTGTTTTCCGTTAAAAGGAAAGACATGACATGTATTGTTATTTAAATATGATGCATTTGTTCTTTGTTTGATTTCTTTTTCTTCCACTTTTATTAGAATTGACTGAAGTTTCAATATTTCTGATAAACCTCCCACACTGCCTGTCCTGTCCTGTATCGACCTTGCCACAATTTGAGTTTGGTGTTGAGATTCATAAGGAATTCTCTTTATCATTCAGGTCAAAGACCCCCGACCTATTTACAGTAACAGCAGGTAGCCACATCGACGCCTTCAGCCTGCTTCCCTTCATCTACACTCCATCCATAAAGCTCAGAAGTCCTGTTCTGTGAATGGCTTGGGGGGGAGGGGGGTTAGGTGCAACTACATCTAAGTATTATTCACTCTACATTTTACAAAGTATTAACATATCATTTGTTAGTATTGCAAAAAAGGGGCAAAAACATTAAAATAAGTGTAACAAATCCCTTTGTTGGTAACTATTATTGGAACAAATGCCTAGTTTTACCACAGTTTGTATTAAGATGCTTTAAAATAGAACTTCCACTTTCCTGAAGATGGTATATAACCAAAATCTGGAAGGATGGGACACAAAACACAGGACTTTTACCAGTGTTTGCATCCCGTGTGAACAGCGTGTTGTTATCTTTGCGTTCACAGCGTTAAGTTTCACTTTCTAAACGTAGGTATTTAGACCCGAACACCTAACCATGTCACTTTGTTGCCTAAACCTAAAGAAGTTGTTTTGTTTGTGTTCAAAATGTTACATTTCATTGAGCTTTGCAACATGTTACAACGTGCTGTTTTTAAGTTTTACTTTCCCTTTTACAACATATTAAGTGAATTTTTTGCCAATCGGACATACAGTATTAGAAGAGTAGCGATAACTACTGATAATGTCTATTTAATAGGCTGATAACTTTCTACATGGTTGCTTGGACTAGCCTCCGTTCCAACATCAATACAATCCAGCATTTATTTCATTGGTGTTTCTGAATAAATTAAGCGTGTCCCATGGGTTTACTTTGCATATTCTGAGACAAATCAAATCCAATTTACTCCTGCTATATTTTTGATATAGGTTGATTTAATGTTAATGTATGTTAAAGGGGGAATTAGTTTATCAGCAGTATCCTCATTGCTGCTAATATTCTTTGAGTTCTCACACAAAGAGCAGAGCCTCCTGCGCCAAATGATCAATTCCTTGAAGTAGGCCAAGTGTGTCCGACTGAACCGAGTCACAATTTCATTTTCATTCATTAAAAAACAGTGTATTTATTCCGCCCAGTGTTGAAGCAGCCGTCATCGTAGTGAACAACCTGGCCGGTGGCTCCCAGGTAATTTGAGTATGAAAAACACTTTTTACACTTGGAAATCACTTTGTTCACAAGGTAGCCTCAAACATGATTTGTCTTTTAAACAATAGAGTTATGGATGAATGCATGCCTGCCAGTGAGCTGCTTTTTCATTCTATTAGCCGGCTTCATTTTTGTCATTTACTCGCACTCGAAAGTCCACTTTTTATGTTGGATCAATACACATGTCTCTGAAACAAATTACCGGACACAGTTCTTTTGGATCTCTGAAAAAGAGTCCACTCTTTAATATACAGAAAGAGAAGAATGAGAGGCAGGGAGAAAGATAACAATAGTTCCTCCTACACTAAAGTCTCTTTTAACCAAGGGACATAAGTCCCAGTTAATACTATCTTCACTGTGTTGATACACACTTTAACATTCACCGCCCCCACAGTCACCATCTGTCCCAACAAACATAAACACACATACAATCACCCAACGACATGCAGTCCCTGCATCGCTTTTGGCGGAAATTAAACCTTAATCACATTGTTTTAAAGAGAAACACCTAAAGAGAGAGATAGTAAAGTCTGTCTTGATTTTAGCTTTGTTAGAAACATTTAATCTCTTCCCTGTTAACCACCCTGTGCTTTTAGTCTTTGGTTTGTTTGCTTCCTCTGTGTCCTTCAACAAGCCAAGCTCTTGCATCATGGCCGTGCCCACACTCCAGTTGGACAGCCAGCAAGCCAGAGATGAGTTGCGTGTTTAAGTGCCACTTAGCCTCAACATGGTGCCGTTTCCCTGGCTGCATGTGCTCCATCCCCCCTTGCAATCAGAGTTTTGCTTGTCCAGACCCTGAGCGCAGGTGGTCAATACAACGCTCTTCATCAGGAGACAAGATGGAGCCAAACTTCTGGAAATGGCCATGGATGGGTTTTTTGGTGCCAAGGGAATAGCAACAGTCATTTCAATTTGGGGACATAATAATGCAGTCGTCTGTGGCGGACAGGAGCTTCAATGTAATGTGATGTGGCCTTTTTAAATATTGCCATGGCTGTATTTTGTGCATGTGACATACAGTATTGTACATTCAGTTTTAAGGCCATATTTGTCCTTTGAAATATGAAAAATATCCAAACAGAAGTGCCTTAAACTTGCATTCATTCAAATGCTGCAGAATTCTAATTGTATAGAAGTCAATGAGAAAATAACTCCACTTCTCACTTGATTTGGTTGCTCAGTAAACATTTTCTTAATGAGTTTATGGTTTCAATTGCTACTTTCAAGTCTTCTTCAATACAGCATTATGTTAATTATTTAAATAATGGTCCCATTTAGACGTAACGATAAAGCGAGGTATGCATTAATGGCGTGGCTACCTTGTGATTGACAGGTCGCTACCACGCCGTTGTCTTTGGATGATGTCTTGTGTTTTCATCTTTGAACTTTGACCCTTTCACAGTGTGTTCTTAGTTCATGAAAGTTAATTTTGGTCGTCTAAAAATGTCTTGCTCAGCGCTCGTTTGTACTTAGCTCCACCCTCTCGTCCTCTCGTTACTTCTGATTGTTCCTAAAACCAAGATGGCAATGGCTAAAATCCCAAACTCAAGGCTTCAAAACTGTAGTCCACAAAGCTCAAATCTCACAAACACGACAACCTAGTCATGAACAATTGGCATTCCTCAAGTTGGAACAAGGAATTTACGACAAGCGTTGACTGTAAATTTGCCAAACGTTCGTAGGAACAAGCCTAACAAGAAAAAGAAAGAGAGATTTAGGATAAAACTACAAAACAATTCTGGCATGAGGCCCAACTTTTAAAGTATACGTTATGTTATATGTTCATATGAAAAAGTTATTTGTTAAAATACACGTCTTCATCTCTTTGGAAGAATCGCACTATTCCCATATAAATATTCTATATTTATCTTAGTATTTCCCCCCCCCCCCCCCTCTCCCCTACAGTCCAATGCAATAGTCATCAATAACTCCCTGCTGATTTGTGCGTTTGCGAGTTATTTGATCCACTTTGCAGATTATTGATTTCATGTCAAAGAATGATTTGTGGATTCCTCACCTGTGGTATAGGTGAACTGCAGTCCAGTCCAAACTCTGGAGTCCAAGAGAAGAGAAAATAGGGAAAGTGAGAAATGACTCCATGAAAGAAGTAAAAAAACATAGCCTTTAACAAATGGTAAAACTAGGAAGAAAAGAAAGGTAATTGCAGGTAATCAATACGTAGTGATTCTGAGCACTAATTCAAATGCAAATATCCGCACCAGATGTCATGGCTCAGCGCCTGTGCCCAAAAAATAACCTGAGAGAGAGAGTGAGAGAGAGAGAGAGAGAGAGAGAGAGATAAGACGTAGACATGTGGCATTGGAAAAACAAGTGGTATGACCACCACGGTAATTAGTCAAACAGACCTTTCTCCTCATCAAAAAGGGCCAGCGGCCATGACTCTGCTGCCACATTATCAGCCTCCCCTTTGTGCTCAGAGGTAAACAAGCAAAGTAAGGCCAGACAACATCCAGAGGGCGGCTTTTCTCTGAAATTTTTGAAGCAAAAACAACAAATTAAATGCATAAAATGGCTGCTGTGGTGACAGCGCGTCGTGTTTTGCAGTCGGTGCGGATCTGCTCTTCAGAGATTTTTTTCCCATTTCCCACACATAATCTAAAGAGAGGCGATATTGGTCCATGTTTACTGTACAACAGAGTTTAGTATCGACGGTCCGGAGGAATAATGAGGCACAGAAGGAGTGTTTATGATAAGACACTTCAACGCGTCTCATGCTTTCAAGGCTTACTTGATGCCGACCCTCTTTCTCCGAGTTTGACCTCGATGAATGTCGCCCTCTACACTTCAAACACAAACCCCTCTGAATGAACACTTCAGAGAGGGTGCCATGTGTACACTCTTGAAGGTCAATAAGGTTGTGGCAGAAAGTGCAAACTTGAGGTGAGATTTTATTTTCTCATTTTTAGATGACAGTTGAGGTAGAAATCACACAGGGGGTCTCTGAAATGTTTACCTTTGATTGAGGATCCAGACAGTTGGACTCAAAAGATATCGCTTCCTTTTTTAGATGTTCTGTCCTTTTTGTCCCACATTCACAACAACTGTATGTTTTAGGTATTATTAGTTATTTAGTATTTGAATCAAAAGTGTGAACCTTCAAGGAAATTCTTAATTTACATTAAGCTTTAAAGAAATTCTACCGGCTTCTCAACCTCTAGACCCATAGACACACCCAATCACTTGCTGTCTGCACTAAATATGAATATAATTATTATTGTACTGCACACCCCCCTTTTTTCATGTACATACGCTATATTGTTTTTTGTTATTGTTTTAAAGGGCCTACGAAATGATAAACATGAATTTCTACTGATAGTAAATGCTATTTGTGGTGTAAAATGATGTGTTATTTATGACACAATGATCGCAGTATTTAATAAATCACGATTTAGTATGTCGACCACCGATGTTTACATTGCCGCTACCGGAAACACCCGACGCCGTGTTCTGACGTCTCAAGTAGAATACAGTCCCCCAGTTGAATACACAGACAGCACAGCAGACGTGGAGATGTCGGACTCTGGCTCTGATATTTCCACAGAATCGAGTGACAGTGAGTCGTCAATAGACTCGTTGCACCTTCAAGAAGAGGAGTTTATTGAAGAGGATGCCGGTGTCGTGGATTTAGATCATGCAGGTGAGTTTAACGTGGTGGAAACAGAGCAGCTCGAGATACAGTATTCAAGATGGAGACACAGGACGGGGAGAGAACATGCGGATGATGGTGATGGTGATCCTGGATTTGGCGGAGATCCTGTGCGACAACAGAACACAGACAGGTATATACATTTGACTATAGTTCATAGAACTTCTCAATAAATAGTGAATACATCATAATAAAACGTAACATTATCCTCGATCGTAAATAGATCACAAGCTCTCCTATATCGAGTCGATAGCTTGGTTTCCTTGAATTGTTATGAACCCGACTAGTTGTCCGCAAATTGCTCGATAGCTAAATATTCAACTATTTCTCTACTTGGACACATCGACGTCTGTAAAGCTTGATAACTTGATTCTTTCTCAAAGTTTCTGTGGTTGAGGTTCTATCGTTGTGTCTGATGTCAAACGTCATTTATTACGAGGCTGTATATAAAGCATTAGCTATTAGCTAACGAGCAGACCGGAGGACAGCGCTGTTTTATAAAGTATAGTCTGTATACTGACCGTCTCACGGCTGCCTATAGTAGTTGCCTTTTTTCTGCATATTGCGTACATGTCCTTACCACTCTTTCTTTGTACAATTAGGTGTACATGTGAAAACTGTACAATTATGGAAGCAATTGAAGAGCTGCTGCCAAGAAAAGGATGTCATGGAGGAATTCAATGAATATGAGGGACATGGTGCAAACATAACCTGCATAACAGATCACCCAGGATTCAGTGTCTGGATGTTTGGGTGTTGCAGACAGCCTACCAAAGGTATTCGAAGAGGGACAGACAACAAGCAGGTGATCAGTCACGTAATGAGTAAGTTACTTGTGTAATGTGTAGAGCTCAGAAACTTTGATGTATTTATGGGGAGTCGAATGGTCACTCTGGCACAGTCACAAAATAAATAGATAAATAAGGTTGAAGTGATTCCATTGACATGTATTATCTTGTATTTTACAGAATGTATCACTATATGACATACCGCCAGCTGGGAGATTTTGTTGGGGAATACTTGGTAAGAACCACAGAATGCCATCATGTGCCATTCAAAAGATCTGTGCTACGTTTCCAACTACACGTCGTTCAAGTATCAGCACTTAGAGTCAATAACAAAACACAATGTCAGTTCAGTGATTGAATCTGCTTCTATACAGCACAACAGCATCCCTCTTGTTTGGCTCTTCCACCGACTGCTGAGTGGAGCTGGGACTTCGAAAGGTTCCTCATCAACATTGTCTTGGCACAAAGCGTAGAGTCCCGGTCAAGAGTTCAGTAACATACTCTGCAAAAAAAGATGTTTTATATTCAAGCATTATATATAATATGTGTGTATGCTGACCTTTGGAACAACTTGGATTGGAACTTGCAGTCCAGCTGACCTGACACGTGGTCGCTGCCTGCATGGACTTGTGGTGCATCCGTGGAGGGGGATCCGTCTGCACAGCAATTTCTTTCTGACATGTCTGAAATGTACAAAACACAACTTTACTAATAAATCTTTCAAACCAGCTTGAAATTGTATTGCATGTTTATACATGTCTGCGTAAAGGAAATATCTAATAACATTCATAATAAAAGATGAGGTTGAATTGATTGAGAGAGTAATGATATCAAATTAAACAAATATATGAATTATGTACATGCATGTGGATGATTGTATGTTTAACACATCATGTGCAGGTCTACTGATACTACAACTGTAATGTACAGATGACGTACAGTCTGTATACTTACTGGTGTACACACAGCTTCCTCCCCAGTGTGGATGTCCAACAGATGGTCGCTGATCATACAGGTGTCCTCAGTTCTGTCAGTGGCTTCATTCACCAATGTTTCAATACCTCTGTAATAATAGGGTGATCGTTAAACGTTAAATAGACTCACGCTTTTACTCAAACTACAGAATAAAATGGGGAAGCCTGTTATAAACATTGAATCTATACTTAATTAAGTTAATGAAGTGTAATTAGCTAAAGTTATTAATACTACAAACAATAACACACAGATCTGGCTAGGGCCTGGGGTAAACTCGTTACATACAGTCGGCCTAGACCGATTATGGCTTTATGCTTGAAACAATAAATACATTATAAACAAGTAGCACGGCTTATCTTCGCTCTCTCCCTTTTGGCAAATGCATTTCGTCGTCTCTTTGGTGGAGGACTCTGCACCGTTGAAGGTGTTTGAATAGGCGTGGCTGGCTTGTGCTGGCTGGGGTCTCTGCAGTATTGTAGGCACAGCATCTGCGTTCAGTTTTAAATTCTTTTTGAATCTCATTTCCTTGGCGAACATAGTTTGTTCGAAACACGATCTCTTAAAGTGCTGCCCACAAATCGTCGGTTTCATCGACACACTTCTCTTGTCCATAAACGCGACATTTTATCCTCTTTTGGCCACAGAAAGCTAGATTTGGAGACGGCCCCACATCCCCATACAACACATCGCTTCACAATTATCCTTGACGATCGATTGTTGTCCATTCTTTATCATGATAATTGACAGCAGTCTTTGCTGGACACTTCAACGCAGACGAACACTGGAGGCGGCTGTGTTCTACTTGTGACGTCATCGCCCGAACATTGCCGAAGTGGATGCTCTCAGCGCAGCGATCGATTGTTGTTAGCGGAAGTCATTTTTATGCTGTTATGATCGTGATTTATTACGAATACATCAATATTAAAAATATATATATGGCACATTTCACAATAGATGTGCAACCTCTATCATATACCAAGGCCAGTATCACTGACGAAATATAATTTCGTAGGCCCTTTAACTTAATTGTATATAGTACTCTTTTTTATATTTCTTATTTGACTGCTGAGCTGACATGCTGTCTCTCTCAAACACATTTCATTGTACCGTTGAAACTTGAAATTGAAATTTTTGAAGTTTGACTTTTTGGGAATGAGAGATAGATAAGAAGATATATGCCACTCTCATTGCTGTTCACTAACTATGTTGCTAGCACTAGCATGTTAGCTTAGAAATAGTCTGGCACAAAACCAATCATTTAATGGATTAAACAAACAAGATATAACGTTTCCCCCTGTTTTCAGTCTTTGTGCTAAGCTAAGCTAACTGGTAGCTTCATATTTACCATGACGGCGGTATTGATCTTACCACCCAATACTGGGCAAGAAAGCACATTTATTTCCAAAATGTTGAGCTGTTTCTTTAAGCCTTAATCCATAATTCACCAGCTGACACAAAGGTGATTAATTAAAGATTATCATCATTGTTTTCCATGGTAACCTAGAATAAAATTACTCTTTTGCACTAGGCTAACGAGTGATTTAAGAGCAGAGTACTAATATTGTTATTCAATACATGCCATTTAATATGCCTCAGCGATTTGCCCACTCCCTCATCATCATAATTAGTGCTTCTGGGGCTGCTGGCTGCCAGCTTGTTTGCACATATTGGTCATTTTTTAACACATTTTGTGATCATGCACTCCAGCAAGGCTCTCTGTGTTTGCCGGTGCTGGTGGAGTCTACCGGGGAATTCGTAAACCCGTCAGGGTGTACGCACAGGATTAGCCCCAATAAGGCACAAGATGGTGCTGAGACTTGATGTGTAAGCATATTTACTCTCGCTCTGTGCCACTCCAGCAATGCATGCACCTCAAGCGCCTAGAAAATACCGGCGCATTTGTTTGTTTAATCTTCACATTCACCCCCCCCCCCCCCTCCTTTTTTATATTCTCCTTTTTTCTTTTTTTTTACAGTCAATTACAAACCTGGGCTTTGGGATGCTGTAATCCCCTTGTTAGGCTGCAGCTGGATTTTGCTGTGGTTTTGGCGGCACATGTCTGTGTGTGTGCCACTGACACTTTTGTCACCCAGAGAATTCCCAAACCCAGTCAAAAAGGAAGAGCTCAACATTTTGGGAAATATGCTAGTTTGCGTTCTTTCCAAGAGTTAGATGATTATAGCCTTTATTTAAACGTTGTGGAACTGTTTCGAGTTCACATCATATAAACCAAACAAAAAACAACAGGTGCAAATACGATATAACATAAAAAGACAACTCTGAGTTCATTTGTGAGACCGGAACTTTATTCCATTCAATTGTAGCCGCGTATAAAAAGGTACTTTTACCAAACAAACTATCTAAAAAGGATGGAAAGTTGTGGAGGTGCTTCTTGTTGCATAGTTGCGGTTGTCTCTGAAGCTGTAGTTGGACAGATATGTGGGGTCCTCATTATGAACAATTCTATGGCTAAGACCCAACTTGATTTGTTTGACTCTTGGAAGCCAATTAAGTAGTTGAAAGAATGCAGAATCAAAATGAATACTGGGAAGTTACTTTAATACAACCCTTATTAGCTTGTTTTGGGAAGTCTGGAGTTTATTTTTTTGAAGAATAGTCAAAGTTGCATTGAACTAATGCTCCGGCCAACATCTTTAATGTTGATCTATCCAACAACTCTGATTTTCCTGCCAAGTATTTATTATTTTGGCAGATTTGAGTGAGGGCTTTCACAGCCATGGCCTCCCCTGATAGATGTTTATTGAAAGTACATACTAAATAGTTATGTGTCCTTAGGTAAAATAACAGTCTCTCTTACCTTTTACCTTCGTCTAAACTCCATACTTAACACACAGAGGGTGGTAACCATGTTCTCCTTATCAATAAATGTAAAAAACATTTTCTTTAAACGTATGTGTCCGCTCCAGTCCATCCCAGTTCTCATCCCAGTTCTCCTAGCCACTGGTTGTCAACACCCTCGGGGGCCATGAAAATGAAGGACTATATTTGGTGGTTGTGCATTTTTAAACCTAATTTACTTTTTACAAACCATGCTGCTGGGTTTTATTTTAAATGTATTTATTATTCTGCTTTGTCATTTCTATACAGTTTTACAATTGAATTTCAAACAAAAAATGAATAATTTATTTGTATACTCGATGCTAATTGATAAAAACCAATGACTATATTTATTATATTATATATAGTATGACAAAATAATTTGTAATATAATTTTAAAAAATGTAAAGTACACAGGATTTGTACAAAAAACACTGGTTTGGCACAACATCCATCCTTCTACCTTCCTTAACATGTCAAGGCCGCGTGGCCACCAGGGGACGGAGCCCGAGACCCCATCTCCATAAATTACCCGGATGACGAAGCACGTAAGCATGCTTGTTAAAACTGTAAATGAATAAAAATTTGGCAAGGATACATGGGTGATGGGTACGGATAGGGGGGGGGGGAATGGCGTATGAATTGTAGGTGAGAAGCACAAAGAGAAGAAGCTTGGTAGTAGGATGGGGATATGGTAGTGGTTGGTTGGTTACACCGATACGCCCACGTGGAACTGTCCAGGGGATTGGGATCAGATACTTCATTTGAGCAAAGCCACGCTACATCAAAGACATTCAAATGAAGTAGTCTTCTATTGCAAATTAAGCTCCAGGGGTGTGTGTGTGTGTGTGTGTGTGTGTGTGTGTGTGTGTGTGTGTGTGTGTGTGTGTGTGTGTACATGTGTGTGTCTGTTTGTGTTTGAGAGGGGTGAGAAAGGGACAAAGGAGGAGGAAGAAAGAAATCAAGGGATGAACGGTTGAAAGAAAGGTGTGTAGGCCTAAGCTCTTTATCCGTATCTAAAAGAGGCATCTATAAGAGGTGTGCACACTCCGTGTCCATGCACAAGTCACTGTAATCTATATGATATTGAGTAACAGCAGGCAATGCATGCCTGGGGAAGAAATAGCTCTTTCATGGTGAATTCTCAGGAAGAAAAAAAAAGGTACAGATTTCATAGAGAAGGTGCTGTTCTCTAACCTTTAACCCTTTCATTCAGATCTACTGTATCTACAAAGCAACATGTATCCTTTCATTGCTGTCAACATCACCTTGACCAGGAATGTCTAAAGTAATATGCCAGCACAGTATTATGAACCACGAGGGCATATATACGTGGCTTTAAAGCCAGTAATTGGATCTTCTATTAATACCGAGTGTGTATTTAACGTTGAGGAGGCGGGATTTGAAAAGGCTTCATGTGGCAAAGTAATTCCCACGTTCCTTCCTCTATCTCTCCCGCCGCCTCCATAACAGATCAATAAGCTTTTAATTGATCAGCTCTGACTCATGCAAGAAGCCAGTCCTGAGGGTTTTTGTTTTTTTTTTACACAAAGAGGACGAGGAAGACTATATACTCGAGTGTAGCGAGCGCAAAAGCTCATAAACTTTTATGCGCAGGGAGTAAATCTTGACATAAAAAGAATATTTCACATCTTTTTTTTACCCAGAGCAGGGCTGATGCTGGTCAATTGTGGAGTCTGGTTTTTAATTTTCTTTATTGAGATATTATAACTTTCTCATCCTGGCAAATAGGCTATTTCATTATTTAGGACATTGTTCAATGGCCCCTCTGCATATTATCATATCCAAGTGAGGCCTTAAGCATTGGGTAATCTGCTAAGGTGCTTTTGCTTGAGTGTGTGATAATAAAAATATACCTCTACTTTTTTCCAAATCTCCAAATTTGAAGCAAAATCGTCCGACTAAACGGGCCAGTAATCAGTGTTTATTGGTGACGGAGAGAGAAGCTTAAATTCTTTTTTTTCCCTATAAATATTTTTTTCCCTGCTAAAGATTAAGAATAAATAAGTACAATAAATACAACTGTGTGTTTTGACTGGCACCCAGCTTGGCTAATGCGCTCTAATCCCATGAAAAAACAGCGTCTTCTCGTCACATGTGACAAACGTCCGTCTGGCCAAAACATATTCCCGCGTCGGGATATCTGGCGCAGGTAATAACATCCTGTCACAGCTTTGCACCTTCAAAGCACCACCACTATCTTGTTTCACCAGAGACAATCGCAGGATTTCAAAGGAGCTGCTGGGACATTTACAGCACACGCACACACACGTGTTAAATCCTTCCACTTCCTGTCTGGAAGTTAGAGAGGAATTTTAGGTGCTTGAGGAGTGCACCTCGGTGGTTTGGACCTGTAGATAAACCGGCGAAGGAACTAATCTTTTAGTAATTTACACAAAACCTTTTTACCGCCGTCGAGCATCTCCCGGCACGATTAGCAAAAGGATTTATTTTTATATTCACCAGGCTGGGAATTAATATTTAAGTCCCCTGGTACCAGCATTGTGTCATTTTGGAGCTGATAAGTGTACGGATGTGTCTGTGAGATTTCTCTCCACTTGCTTGTGGCACGATGGCGGTAATCTTCCTCTGTCTCCAGTTTAGACGTGAATTTGTTGTGCCAGTCTTCTAATGAAAATTCTCCTTTTTAAACCATCAGGATAAGGAAGTGTCTTCACATTTTAATGACCTCTAGGCAGCATTGTACTGCCTCAGCAGCTTTTTAGTCATGCATTAAATCGTAAACAAGAGCCGCATTCAAAATACTGATAAAATGGAAGGTCATAACTGGCTTAGATTACCCATGTTTACCAAGAAAGCACCTCTGGAATGTTCTCTCTCCTCGTGTGGCTGTTTTTAATGGTGGATAGACTAAAGTTATTGATTGGTGGTACATCCCCATGAGTACCGACTTACACATGTTTGAAACACATCCGCTTGTGTAGAGGAAAAAAAGAGACGATGCAAAACCCCCTGAGATGTGGCAAAAGGCAGAGATGGAAGTTGTTGATAATCGTGCTTATTAGTAAGTGTGTGCATGTGTTGTCTAACTATGTGATTTGTTCTCTATAAAATCAAACAAGGAGAGCTGGAGTGCTTGACTCTTGAAGCTTAATTTTGGTTACAACTTGGCACTCATTTTCCTAGTTTTGATCATTATCGCAATGATAAAATTAAAATAAAATTAGTGTACCTCAGACAAAACTCTGATACAAACAAGGTCTCAATTCTTATCCTGCTAGACCTGAGCGCAGCATTTGACACGATCGACTATGACATCCTAATTAATCGTCTAGAAAAACTGATTGGTCTTTCTGACTGTGTATTAAACTGGTTCAGAACATATATCAAAGGGAGAAAGTATTTTGTCAGGCTTGGAGATCATGTGTCAGAGAAACATGATGCCCACTTTGGAGTTCCACAAGGGAGCTGCCTCGGTCCATTACTGTTCTCCCTATACATGCTACCACTGGGGGACATCATTAGAGAACACAATGTGTGCTTCCTTAGCTACGTGGATGACACACAGCTGTACATCTCTGCTGAACCAAATGATACTACAGCTGTTAACTCCATCACCACCTGTCTGTCAGCAATGAATAAATGGATGAGCAATACTTTCTTAAAATTAAATGAGAACAAAACTGAAATCCTATTAGTAGGTCCTGTAACAAAAAGAGAGATGATGCTGAACAACATGGGGAAACTTACTCCTTTGATTAAGTCACAAGTCTTGGTGTTATCATAGACTCAGATCTAAGCTTTAAATGCCCTTTTTCATTATCCGTCCATAATTTAAATGATGTAACAAACGTACGATGTAAATAAATTACGGTGTAAAAACTGCAATCTTAATCCGGGACTTGTAGGACTGCAGCCTTTTTGCTTGACTCGCACTCTGGACATGTCTGCCACTATTACTACGATTTTGACCATTTCCATTTTATTCTTTCTCGCCCAATTTTATTGAAGTGCCTAACTAAATCTTGGACAGACCACTTTAAGTTGTAATAAACCAGAATTATTTTTGCAACCTGCAAATGGCCCAATGGGAGGAGGTGGAGGCGGGCGGGGGGGAGGGGAGGGGGGGACATTAAACGAGTCTGCACCAGCGTTTGTTGCCGTGATTTAAGCCGAATCTCATGCTGTACTCCTCCACGCCGGGGGCAACTCATAAAGTGCTTTAAAATAATAAAGGCATTTAAAGTGGCTATTAAAGTCAATGTCGCTTCAGATTACCACATGCACCTCTGTGTGTCTGTGTGCATTTGAAATAGATATGACGCTCCATTTATTTAACACAGTCAGAGACACACTGGTAGCTGATCTGGTGTATAAAGGATCAGCGAGATGAGTTCACACGTGCGCACAAGAACAATAGAGTCGTCTAGTGCGTGTTCGCGTTTACCTCCCTATCGATTATTATCATCATCATCATCATCTACTTCATCGTCCGTCATCGTTGCTCACTTCAGTTCTTTGCCTTCAGTCTTGATAAACTGAATTAGAAAATAACTGAATTGACTTAAAGTGACGGAGAGAGGTTTCCAGAATTTCTATGCTGTGCACGTTAGCTGATGGCAGCCCAAACAAAGAGCTGGTTATGTTAGACACAATGCTGCAATAAGTGTACTATTAGCAGCCTTCCTTACCAAAGCAGATCAGTCTCTTCTCTTACATTAATCCTTTTCTCACCACACTATGTTCCATGTGGCTGTAAATAGGTTGACTGACACCTCCTCTCTTGCTTTCTACAGCTCCTTTGTCCTCATGCCCTTACATTCCTTATTTCAGGCTGATCTATGGATTCGCGGAGTGGGTGAAGGGTGAAGATAAATACGCCGGCATCTTTGACACTTACAGTATATGAACATAGACATTTACAGGAGTGTGTTTCCAGGCAGTCAAATGTCTGCGTGTGAAAATGTGTTGAAAGTGAACATTTGTGCATTTATCTCGAACACATGTGAGGACAGGAAGTGTAGGATTCCACATCTGGCTCAGACAGTTACACAGAGAGAGAGAGAGAGAGGTACAAAAGAGGAGAGGGCAGATGGATGCATGGTGAGTGCTGATTACTTTTGTCTGATTTCCTTTGACAAGAAACTGCTTTAAGTGGATTTCAGGATGACAGGTCTTGTGAGTGAAGGATAAAATCAGAAAAGAGACTCCGACAAAAGATTATGCACATATAAATGGAGAAAGCCATTTTGAAAAATCAAAAAGCACTCAGAGAGAGTGAGAGACAATACATTTAGTGGTTTGACAAGGAGCATCCGTAGCATTGGTAGCTTTCATCTCATTGGTATGTTAGTAAATTAAAGTTGAATTTAAGCATTTCTGATTTTGACACCCCCCCCCCAGAAAACTTTATGGGTTTATTTGATGCTTTATTTCAAGAGTCTTTTTTTGTTAGTTTGTTTATTTGCTTCTGTTTTTTAGACATCCCTCCTTACTGTTTAATTTTATATCAAGTCTACTAACTATTTACTAACACATGGTAATGATCTGCTGAAGTTAAAGCTGCATAATATTTCTTATTTTAACAATGGATCATATAAGTACATTTAATTTAAAAGAGGTCACTCATAGAGATAATTATCACCCGACAGGATAGCTCTATTTTAGCGTCTTTCAGCTCATTGTTTTGGTTGGAAGGTCCGCAACGTCACTACCTGCCCAACCGGTCGCCGTTTTAAACACGAAACTACTTTATGTTTGCTGAACAAAACTCATGGTTTGGCTTAAAATAAGTATGTGTGTTACGTTATTTATCTTAAAGACGTCAATTTAAATAAGCCAACATTGACTTTTGGTGGAACGTAATGGCGTAGTGAACAAACAAAGCCAAACAAGCCAGATTTTTCCCTAAGGACTTGGTGAAGACCAAAACAGAGATAAAAGGAGAACGCAAATGAACACTAATATTGTTTCGTGTCTGCGGGATGAATAAATAGGCAACTGTTTGCTAGCATGTTTTGCCATATTAACTTTATAAGATAATAATATGTCAATGTTGTGGTTTACAGCTTGTTCTGCTGCCCCCAAGTGGTGAAAAACAAGTATTGCTACTTTAAAATGCTACTCATAGCACATATAAAACTGAAAAATATAATATATTTTGTAAACACGATTGCCCCTTGCTGACAATACAGTATGTCCTCAATTATTTTTATTTAATTTTTATTGCACCAAGCTTTAACTGCAAGTGTACACAGTAATCTGTTATTTATCATATACAGTATCTGTCCAAAAAGAATATTAATATATAAATGCCCCCGTGCTGCAGCTGACTACTCCCGGCACTAACAGTGTGGGCACCACAGCTCTCTGCCTCTCACGCAGCGGACTGCGGCCAGTAAATGGGCCCTGGCTGTGCCGGTGCTCGTTGTGAGCCCAATTTGACAAAAAAGCCCAATCAAACCCCTGCACCTCTATTCCAAAGGTCACAAGCACTTTAATGGGGAACCCCTATCTAGCCAGCGGTGGGGAGATGAGGGAAAGTGAATGACTTCCTGCCTTTTTCCTCTGCTGTACAAGCTGTATTCAGAAGCTTTTCAGGAAGATATAACGGTCTAAAAATCTAGATCTAAACCCCCCCCCCCCCTCTTTTTTCTTTTTGAGCAAACATAAAGTGTTTTGCTTTTCATCTACTCCGACATTAGAGAATAACAAAAAGAGAGTAAAGGGAGAAGAGGGTGGGTAAGGCACAGAGGGGGGTCCTAACGTAGATTTTGAGAAGGTGGGGGGTGTTTTACATTATTAGGTGTGGCATTGATAAAGGAGTACCTCTCTCTCTCTCTCTCTCTCTCTCTCTCTCTCTCTCTCTCTCTCTCTCTCTCTCTCTCTCTCTCTCTCTCCTCCTTCTCTCTCTCTCCGTCTCTCCTATCGTTCTCTCCATCTTCTCCGCTCTTCTCCCCCTCTCTCTCTCCCTCTCTCCTCTCCCTCTCCCTCTCCTCCTCTCCCTCCTCCTCTCTCTTCTCTCTCTTCTCTCTCTCCCCCCCCTCTCTTCCTCTGTTCTCCGTCTCTCTCTCCTCTCTCTCTTCTCTCTCTCGTCCCTCTCTTCTCTGCTCCGTCTCCTCCTCTCTCTCTCCCTCCTTTCCTCTGTTCCGTCTCTTCTCCGTCTCTCTCTCTTCCTCCTCTCTCCTCTCTCCGTCTCTCTTCTTCTCCGCTCCGTCTCTCTCTCTCTCTCTTCCTCCTCTCTCTCCGTCCTCTCTATCGTTCTGCTCGTCTCTCTCTCTCTCTCGCCTCCTCTCTCGTCTCTCTTATCGGCTCTCTCTCCCCTCTCCTCTCCCTCTCTCTCTTCTCGCTTCTCCCCCCTCTCTCTCCCCCGTCTCTCTCGCTCTCTTTTCTCTTTCCTCTCTCTCTCTCTCTCTCTCTCATTTCTCCTCCTCTCTCTCTCTCTCTCTCCCCCTCTTCTCCCTGTCCCGTCTCTCGCTATCTCTCTCCTTCTCGTCTCTCTTCCTCTCGGTCTCTCTCTCTCTCTCTCTCTCGCTCTCTCTCTCTCCTCTCTCTCCCCTCATCTCTCTCTCTGCTCTCGCGTTCTATATCTCTCTCCCCCTCTCTCTTCCCCCCTCTCTCTCTCTTTCCCCTCTCCCCCCTTCTCTCGCCCTCCCCTCTGTTCTACTCTTCTCCCTTTCTCTTCCTCTCCCCTTTCTCCTCTCTTCTCTTGTCTCTCTCTCCTCTCTCTCCCTCCTATTTCTCCTCTCTCTCTCCTCTATCTCTCTCCCCATCTCTCTTCTCTCCTCCTCTCTCTCTCTCTCTCTTCCCCTCTCTCTCTCTACTTAGACTCTCCTTCTTCTCCTCTCTCTCTATCCTCCCCTCTCTCTCTTTCCGTGTCTCTCCCTCTCTCTCTCTATCTCTCTCCCCATTTCTCTTTCCCTCGCCCCTCCCTCCCTCTCTCTCTCTCTCTCTCTCCCTCTCTCTCTCCTCTGCAGTGCTGACATGTTATAGTGTATGTGTGTGGGCGGGTATCAAGGTGATGGCCTCACCAGCCTTCTATTGTGTATTTAATGTATTTTAAGATAATCCAATAGCAGAGACGGAAATTAAATGCAACCAAAGTTGACTTAAATCTGATTTATCAGACAGTTGCAGATAATAAAAGAACAAAAGACGGGATCAAGTGACAATGACGGTAGTTAAAAAGACTTAAACTATTAAGGTTTTCCTTCTGGATTTAATCACATAACAGACTCTATAACTTTGCAGTCTTTAGATAACATGGTCTATACATTTTCCTCTAGAATCCACACAGTGATTTTGTGGGCTTTGCACAGATCCCACGCTGCGGCGTCACACTGTGTACTGTACACCCTCAAAAACACACCGAGTCCCGCTGTGTGTCAGACTGCAGTCAGAGATGTTGTACGCAGACTTCATGCTGATTGATCAGCTCTCTTGCTGGAGGCCCCGGTCTAATACAGTCTGGTGGGAACATTTCATCAGCAGGAATCTAATTAAAGCAAATGCTGCTTTATTTACTTTTATTTATTTATTTACTTTTTTTTTTGTCTCCAATATTTGTAGAAAATACATAAATGCCTCTATGTCATTACCTTGGGCTTATTACAGCCCGTTAGCTTCACAGGAGACGTCTTTTTTTATTTTTGGAAAATTAGGCAGGCAGTTGCTCAGCATCTTAAGTTTCCCCTAAAATGAGTGTTTGAAATGTTTTCCGGCGTCACTCCTGTGCCCACTAAAGATCGGAGAAAAGTCTCAACCCGGGCATTGATTTGTGCATTGAGCCAAAGTGTAACAATTTCATTAGTAGGAGCAGATGCAGCAGCACAAAGAAAGTAGGTCCACAGTCAGTCAGTGGGCTTTCACAATCACTTTTACCTCGTACTGCAAATATATTGGTGCATTTAAGCAGCAGAAGAATGTTTTCATGCATAGAGAGAGCTTTCTGCATCTCCATTTGTGTCTCGGTGTATCTGCACAAATGTTAAAAACACCAACTATATCAGCAGACCATGTTCTGCCTCTGTATCTCCCAGTAACCCTCCCCACCCTCCTGTCATAAGATTGGACCGCACAAGCCTCACCCACAGCGCTCGCCTGGTGTCACTCGTTTTCTCTTCATCTCTCTATCTTCTCTTTTTTTTGTTTTTTTCCTCTCCCCCTTCTTGTTTGTTTTGTTTGTGTCCCTCTCCTCTCGTCCTCCTCTTTTCCAATAAGAACAATAGGTTATGGAACGCATTTTCCTGCGGCATTACTCACAGGCACCAGCCGCCACATGCCATTAGGCTCAGCCGACAGGAGAGAGGGGCGTTTCGACGGCGCATAGCATGCCTGCCATCTCGTGGTGGGGAGACAGACCAGAGAGAGAGAGAGAATATTGGTGTTCATGAGTTCTAGATAGCAAATCTCCATCCAATTTGTTGAAAACAGAATAGAATACTTATCTGTGAAGTTGTTGGTTTGTTTTTTCTCCAGCTGAACAGGTATGATTGGATCTGGTCAGGTTCCATTCAGAAATATGGCAATCTTGTTTATTACCAATCACTTGGAGATATTCTTTAATAGGGTACAGATCCAATAAACCAGTGAGCACTATTTTAAAAAAGTGGTTTACTTCATGTAAACTTCCACACACTGAGATCAATTAAATGGGGATTTGATCGCACAAACAGATGATTTCATTAAGTCTTAGGGTTAATTAAGTACAATTTCCCAGCCACATTTCACAAAATATAATATTATATTGTCATTAATGACACTAATATGAAATGAGATTTTATAAATTCATAATCCAGCTCATGTTGGTGCAAAACAACTGGAGTATCAGGACCTCGCCAACTGTTTGGCTCAACTACGAACCCCCACATTTATTTTATATATATATATTTAGTAAATAAATTGATACATCGCTGCATCTGAAGAGTCTCCAGTGGGTGGTTAATTTGGGTAAAAGCCAAAGCTTTATGAAGTCTACTCAGTCTATATTGTCTATAGCTGCTGTTTGTTGATAAAGGTCAATAATTAATAACTCCGTTAAGTTAATATCCACCTCTGCATTTGCTGTTTGCATTGAGACAATTATGATCGCCGTAGGTTGAAACTCGTACGCATTGGGATCCGTTGGATTATGTATCTCAGGAGAAGGGATGATAAAAATAGTATGAATAAAGTAAGGAAGCAAATTCAAGATCTACTGTGTATATAGTCGTGCGCAACCTGCTTGTACAATGGGAGCCAGAGCCTTCAGCTATCAAGCTCCTCTCCAGTGGAACCAGCTTCCAGTTTGTGTTCGGGAGGCAGACACACTCTCCACGTTTAAGAGCAGGCTAAAGACTTTCCTTTTTGATAAAGCTTATAGTTAGGGCTGGCTCAGGTTTGCCCTGGATCAGCCCCTAGTTATGCTGCTATAGGCTTAGACTGCCGGGGGAAATGTATGTTACTAACTCATCATCCGGGGTATCATCCCCTGAGTTTCTGTCTCTCATGTGGCAGGTTGCCACTGATAAAGTTTACGTCAGGATCAGGAATCGTGGCTGCGCCTGCTGCCCTGGTCCTGCTGGACACCAGGAGGCCTTTTTGACATTTTCCTGGATTCATCCAAACTTTCTCTTTTTCAACACAACAATATGTTGTTTATCCTGTACACACGACATCTATTGCACGTCTGTCCGTCCTGGGAGAGGGATCCCTCCTCAGTTGCTCTCCCTGAGGTTTCGTCCATTTTCCCCTTTAATTATGGGGTTTCTTTTAGGAAGTTTTTCCTTGTGCGATGCGAGGGTCTAAGGACAGAGGGTGTCGTAACCTGTACAGTCTGTAAAGCACACTGAGACAAATAATTTGTGACATTGGGCTATAAAAATAAATTTGATTTGTATATGAAAAACTAATGTTTTAATTTTATACTTATTCTGTGTAAGTATTGTGATAGTTAAGTCCATGAACCAGCTGGATGTTGAGCCTGGATGGCGATCAGAGGGAACCCAAACAGTTCCAGTCACTCATGAACTTTATTACAGGACGAATGTTGAACACACACACACACACCCTGGACGGAAGGCAATCTTTCCAGTGACTTAGTGTCAGGTCGATGTAAACACACGATTAACTCTGACAGAGAGACGACTTCTCTAAAAGTCAATACAAGCCATGCAAGTTGGTGGTTTTTAAAAGGGAGTACTTCAGTGGCCAAAATGATCAATTACCACTTCGGATTTGTGAAACGAAGAATCAAATGTTTGGTGAAGTAGCGAGCGCACGACTGGATAAATTAGACTTTTTAGTTTTGTCGCCATTTACGTCAATTAATCAAGACTTTTCGCCCTTTTTTTGGATTCTTCATTCCCCGTGGAGGCATGCGGAAAAAAATAAGTAAGTAATTAATATAAAAATGGTAATTTTGGGGGTTTTAAGTATTTCTTTTGGAAGGTTCATCCTGTGCGTTTGTATATTCTTCCCATGAAACACATTTTTGCAGATGCTTTAAATTCTGTCTGATAGCATTGCGACAGCAGGGCTTAAGTGCGACATGTTTCAAGAGCAATGATGTGATTCGGGGGTTGATTTACACTTTAAAAACAATTAGTGTTTCTGTGTGTGTGTGTGTGTGTGTGTGTGTGTGTGTGTGTGTGTGTGTGTGTGTGTGTGTGTGTGTGTGTTTTAAGTGAAATACCAAATGCTTGGGTGGGATGTGGCGATTGAGATGGAAAAAAATTGGGGTTAATGTCAGAAGATAAAAAAGAAATAAGCAGCGGTGGAGGGAGGGGGGGGGGGTGCAGACTTCTCAACCCCTTTTCTCGTTAATCTGATGGGGAGAACAATCCATGAGCAGCAGCAGCCGGCAGACTGGGTGAGCTTTCTCTATCTCCCTCTTGTTTGGCTCCCATATCTCTTCCCCTCCCTCCATCTCTCTTCTTTTGCTTTCCCTTCTTCCCATCTCCCCTCACGCTCCCGCCGTCTTCTCTGATAAATCTCTCACCCACTGCTTTTCGCCTCCTCTGTCTCTCCCCATCTCTCTCTTCTCCTCGGCCGCTCCCACATCGCCTGTATCTCTCGCTGTATCTCCCCCCCTCCCTCCTCCTCTCCCTCTCCTTTTGTTTCATCTTCCCCTCTCCCTTCCTCTCTTCCCTTTTCGACATCCTCACTCCTTTTCCTCTCTTCCTCGCTCTGTCTCCCGCCTGCAGGACTATTCAGTAGATTAAGTTCAGCGGTGGCAGTGTTGCTGATTCAGCCGTATTCTTTCAAATGACCCAAATCCTCACTCTGGAGAAACCTCATACGCTCACTGATTGCATTTCTCTCTCTGTGTCTGTCTCTTCTTCTTTTCATGTGCACAGACATACACAAAGACACACTTCTTATTGATCTCTGAGAGTTAGCCTCTTCCTTTTTTCTTTTTGCACGACCCTCATTCGGTGTCTAAGCCTCCTGTGTGTGTGTGTGTGTGTGTGTTGTGTGTGTTTGTGTGTTGTGTGTTTGCTCTCTCCACAGTAGCTATATCAATATCGGTAGCAAACCTGCAGGCTTTATTTCAGGACTATTTTTTTCTCCAACGTCTCCAATCTTCTTTGTTTCTCCTGATCACAGTCGGGCCCCAGTTGGCATGTTCATGAAGATAAGGATATTTTTCCCTCTTCAGCCGCAATGTCAAAGCTGCTTTAAGTCTGCAGTTGAGTGTTGAAGACCGCACGTTGACTGTCTCTGCCAAATTGATGCCATGACTCCATGCATTTTGGCTTTCTTTGATTCGCCCCGTATTTTGTGTTTGTTCTGTCGAGGAACATGGCACTTTCTATTGGCAGAACTTGAAGGGAAACAACAAACTAAATCAACATTTGCATACGTTTTCCCCCATGATGTTAGACAGCCCGGTGTTGAATGTAGAAACAAGAAAGTTTTACTGAAATGTAGTAAAGTTAGTTAAAGAGACAAGGTGACAAATTCTAATTCTCTGCCACTAGCAATGATTGAGCGGGATTGTCTTGGACATTGCAATGCAAAACTCTACGGTAATGTAAAGCCCTGTGTCACAAGAAGCAAATATATTTGGTACAGAAACTCCATATTTGATGCTTTAATGTATTTACATTCAATCTCCATGTTCTAGTTTTTAGAGGTAGTGGCGAAGTCCGCCATTCCCGCAATTGTTTAGTTTTTTTGTCTGCACTGTAAACACCAGTTGCTCTTATGTTGTACTTCTGACAAAGTAGTTTCTCAACTCAAGGAGTGTTTGTGGTTCTAAACTGCACACGCCGTTACCACGGGTGTGGCAAATCAACCGATTCCACCTTTAAGACCCCCTCCCAAGACACGTTCGATGCGCGATACCCTAACAGTGGAGCACAGTGCCAAATATAAAATCCGTCAAACTTACTGTTCTGGCTGTGAAAACGTTCATAGCTGTGCAGGGCGGTGGCGGAAAAGAGCACAAGTTATATATATCTTCCCGGTATTTTTACAAATAAATTGAAACGTACATATTCCAGATATCAAAGTAAACCTTTATTTCAGGAAGACCACTT
Source organism: Cottoperca gobio (assembly GCF_900634415.1). NCBI lineage: Eukaryota > Metazoa > Chordata > Actinopteri > Perciformes > Bovichtidae > Cottoperca > Cottoperca gobio. Next base: position 10,996,736 of record NC_041372.1, read on the forward strand.
CATACCTGAGTACTTTCATGCTTCCAAAATAAATTCCACATGAACAGGGTTACACATTAAGTAACAGTAGGGGGTGGGGCAACGGAATATTGCCATTGTCTGACCCTCGAGAACAGCCACTCGTCCTTGCCTTGAACGAGACACTAAATCACCACCTGCTCGCTTGTTCTTAGCCACTCTCGTCTAAGACGTAAGGTAAATGATTATTCCAAGTGTGTTTCACTCTGCGCGTCTATAGCTCACTCAGCCAAGCCCAGCGTGGTGCTCGCTCTCAGGTCCACTTGATGCAAAGCTTCTGTTTGATATCAGAGCCTGGTGCTACATGGATGCTCACAGCGGGGTTATCGGGCAGAAAACAACAGTTTAACAAAGTAAGACCACGCGTGCAGGCACATTTGCAATTACATGCTGGTTAACCCCCCCCCCAAAAAAAAAAGAAGCAAGGTATGCTCAAATGCACATGCCAATACACACGCACATGGTGCTTTTGCTTGATTCAGGGTCTTTTTATTGGCATTTTGAATAAGCCAGTGCATGCTCCATAGGAACACAACAAGCAACCTTTAATGTGGCACAACCCCTTAGTGGACACTTGCTTTAAAAAGAAAACAAAAAAACATTCACTGCTTCAATTTTAGGAGCTTCAACTTTCCCTGCAGTCCATTCAGCCATTTTTCTTCTTCTTTTTTTGTTGCTGGCTTGGAGCGAATCAGTTTCTCCCCGCCACATAAATGTCGTTTTTCCTCCCGTGTGATATACTATCTGGGATGTTACCAAGTGTGTAGGTGTTAAAATGTAGAGGGATATAAAAGAGAGTGACAATGAAAACGACAGAGGAGTGTGTGGAAGCCGGGGTGAAAAAAACCAAGGCTCCGGCTGTCCCGAATTCAATCGAGCAAACATCGAGGAACATTCTGAGCCTTTTTGATCAATTCATCTAGCAGATGGCACGAGCGCAATCAAGAGAGATAATGCTGAGTGAGTGAGCAGGAGAGAGGAAAGAAGCAGGTGGAAGGTGTGAAAGTTCTTCCTTTTCATGTGAAAGCTGAGATATTCTTTACTTTGAAAACGCAGCAACTGCTAAGACAAAAGAAAAGTGAAAGACAGACAGCTAAGCGCAGTGTTTGTGTGTGTGTGTTTTTTTGCATATTCCTACACCCTTTTTGTTCTTCCTCTACTTGTATTTTGTGTGTTTGTGTGCCGGAGCAGCTGAGGAGCTTAGCTGGTGGCCACAGACAGAGAGCTAACATCCAGCGATAATCAAAGGAAGACGAAGCTAAATTCTGTCTCTCTTGCTGAGGCTACGTGTGTAGATATCAGATGTGGAAGTGGTTTGAATGTGGCTGCTTTATATTAGCATTAGAGTATTCTAAAGAGGCCCCTTGACATACAAAAAAACAATACAGACAGAGAGTTTGCACGCCTGAGATGTAGCGGTACCGTCACCTGCCATCCTAAGTTATTGAGAATGTAGGAAAAGAGCTCCAACACGCACCTCTCTCTCCTTTTGTCTTTGAACACTTACTTTTTAAACCAGGCTCCTCAGCTCAAGAGCAGAACCAATGTCAGGCCTACTACCTTAATTTACACCCCGTGCATAAGCAGAGGAAAATAAATTCAAAACAAAGGCAAAAGGCGCCGCCGGGATCTGGATTAACCACAGGCTGTTTTTATCTCCGAAATAAATTGGCTTGTAGACAAAAGAACTAATTTGTGGGGTTAGAAAAACAAGAGGAACTCGATGAGGAGCATTCTCGCAACGCGCCGCCGACGCAGCGTCTGTAATCGATGAATATTGAGTGGCTCCCGCCACCAGCATTTTTAAGGGAGGGAGCACCCACCATCGTTCATATCTCATATTGATATTTTCGTGCCCTATTTTCTCTCTCTACTCTTCCTTCCTTCATGCTCCTGAAGCCTCTGTCGGCAGCGTCAAAAAGTTTCTCAGCTCTAATAACTGTTCTAACTTTCCAGCTGTAATGACTGCAGGTTTTTTGTTTTGTGCTTTGATAATGAAAAGGTTGCAGAGGACCGTGTTTCTCACTGTACATTTATTTTGAGTTTTTTGTTTTTTTAACCCTCATGTCTGACTTTCACAGCTCACTGACGCAATAAGCCGCCGGTGTTGGCCTGTTTCTGAAGAAGAAGAAAAAAACGTAAGGTGTACTCGCTGCAATTACATGATACACACATGGGCGTGTTTTACACACGGGGGTGCAGACACACACAACCCAGCGCCACTGAGCTGCACGAGATAGAGCGTGTACCACGGGGTAATAGAGCAATTTATTCTGAGAATATTACTTATTCATTTGCATAATGATTCAGATGATTCAGACATTTGTTGGAGGCGGAGTAGCGTGATTGATGGAAATTTAATTATGACACCTCTTAGTTATTAAACGGTAATCAGGCTAAGCCACTTATCTTTAATACTTACCTTTTAGCACACAAGGGCAGGAAGAAATGAATGTCACCGGCCTCAAACGGAACTCACTGCTTCCTTATCACACTTTGAAATCAACTTTCAAATATGGCCGAGGATTCCCGCCGATCGAAGACGACCCGTAGTATGATTTAAATATTTGCGCATTTTGCTAACCTTACGTTTGTCGGAAAATGCTAACGGTAACGTTTACCCTTAGCACTTTAACCTATTGTACTATGTTGAGGAGTTGACTTTGACTTAATATATTTAAAATAGAGTGTCACTGTTGTGTACTTTGGCTTGTTAAAGAGGAGGAGTAGAAACATAAATTGCTTTGACAAATCGCAGTTAAGCCGAGCGGGTGTTTATCCGTCTGTGTGCAGCTAAACGCGCTGCTCGCAACACGGTTAACACATCAAGACTTCCGAGCAACTAGAGATAAAATGGCAGTGAAAGTAATTATGCAGTGGTTGAAAATGTCACATATCTCCCGTTTTACATTCTTTCACGGAGATGTTGTGAAAGAGCTGTCACTCGCGAGGACAGTGAAAAAGCAGCTGTCTTGAAGCACAATGGGAAGAAGCAGACCTTTTTATATAGCAGAATAAGTCCTGCTGAGCGCTTTCTGTTCCGGTGACAAGAAGGTCTTACTGTGCATCTACTCTGCTGAACTTTCCGCCATTGTTTCCCTGAAGTCGTCTCCTTTTTACCCTGTTGGCCGCCATTTCTCAGGGTGTCTGTTGCAGCCACAGAGCAGGAGTTTCCACCTTTTTTTAAAGCAACAAAAACACATTCTCCTCATCGTGTCAGTTTACATTTCTGGGAGTCAAACTGTTACCAGTGACTGTGTAAAGAAATGCAGCTGTATATGCTATGATGGCCACAGAAAGTACTTGTTTCTGATATTCTGCCAGGTGAGCATTTACACGTAGGTCATATAACAAGTACACCTTTGTCCTCACACTTACCACTCGAATATTGTTCTAATTCTGTAAGTTACCATAGATACTGTAGTTGCCTCAGTGCGCATGCAGAGGAATTTCAGTGGTTTGTGTACCATTTTATAAAAAACAAAAATGAAATGTCTGCTAAATATTTGGGGCTTTGAATTATCGTCTCTTGGGACTTCACCGTGCTCCACAGAGTTCAACTTGTTACCCCTTTAAATTCATTTAAAGTGTCTCTTTAACCAAATTATCTACAAAAAAAATCTATTTAAAAGGTTCTCTCTTCTCCCTCATAGTATCTGGGCATTTAGACTGTTAGATTTAATTTGGAAATTGAATTAGTTTGTGATACAGCATTACAAAAAGAAAATGACTATCTCTTTCCGGAAACATCGTTACACTGGACAATCCACAGCTCACATTGTCTGCACTTATTCACTTGGAACTACTTTCTATTAAAGAAATAGTCCCTAAGAAAACTGTGGAAGGTGTGGTCTGCTTGAACGACCTCACCCATACCCATCATTGTACAAGCCCCCCCCCCCCCCCCCTTCAAAGATCCTAATTTAACCCCGGCAGTAACCATAGCAAGATAAACATGTCATGACAAAGAGATAGGACTTTGGATACACGGGATACAGTACCTGGAGCATCTGTATTCACTGCCAGTACCATTATATCAGGCCTAAGAAAAAAGATAAGCAGAGCACCACACACACACACACACACACTCGGAACAAATTCAGCCACCTGCACATTCATAGAGACATATATAGCAGTAACCAGGAGACAGCCCTTACTGGGCTCCCAACAGTAGGTTTCTGTATTCATGCTGAGTTAAGGTAGAAGAAGACACTGAAAAACTCCCCTGCCAGGAAGTGAAAATAGATAAATTGTGAGTCTGGATTTTTAAGGCTTCCGCAGAATTTGCTTTCCTAATCACACGAGGGAGAGTTGATTCCAGACATGAAGGGCACTGTTGGAAAACACTCTGCTGCCTGCTGATTTTCTCTTATGTCAGTGAGGTAACAAGCAATCTGAGGGCACACGAGGATAGAAAAAGAACAATGAGGTCAGATAATGTGTTGCTGTAAGCCCATGTAACGTCTTCTGTGTGAACAGAAGTACTCTAAAGTCGTGTGTCTGGGAGCCTCTGCTATATTTAACAATGGTTGAATCTTTGCTAACAGTGTCTTGAATCTTTAATGTGCGAGTGAAATGAGAGCTGGCGTAAGTGTTACATTCAGACAGTCCCTCATTTACATTTCTTTCACGCAAATATGTTGTGTTGTCGGGACGAAACTTAATATTTAATATTATTGACTGAAACTTGAACGATATTGTCAAGTTTCACTGCAGAAAAGCAAGAACATTTAAAATATATTTTCTCCTTTTTAACATACAATGACATAATAATAACTTTTTTTTTTTATTAGTGATGCTATAATTTATATTGTATCAATTATATTCTTACATAATTGAAATATTAGCATTTATTTAATTTCCCCGCATTCTTTTTGTCTCTTCTTTTGTAAGATTCTGTTTCGTCTTCTAACACATAACAAGTGCATCCTGGTGAATCATTTTCAATGTGTTTATTTACACCACGCCTTGTTTCCCTGCTCTCTGACAGCAGCTGTTCCGAGTAAGCATCGACATGTCAACTACCCTTCTATTTCACCCTGCTTTTTTCCGCCATAATTATATGTATCCGTTTCTGGGCAGAGAAATAACTACACAGCACTCCCTGCTCCTCCATAAAAAAAAAAATTGACAGAGCTCCCTCTTTCCCGAGTGGAGAGTCAACTTGTGGAAGTTAACGCACAGTACACTGCTGATTTATGTATGCGGAGGATATCTGCCGTGTAGCTGACAGGCGTCAGATGTGTCAGCAGTGCCTCAAGTGGACAGGAACGAGGTGCGTGTACACAATATGTGCGAGTGAATGTGTAAAGTTAGGAAAGAAATGATCCTTGTGAAGCCACTGTGTTGCATTTCTTCGACCCTTTCTGTAACCAGAACTACTTTTTTGCATTTCTTAGATATTTCTCAACACTCGCTGTCCAACACGTTGTCTTTGAAATCGGTCATAGGTGTTTAATTTAGTAAAAAGCTAACGTTATAGGCTATAAACAAACTACATCACGGTCGCATGACTTGACGTCGCTAAAGTCGGACTAGTTGTTTGGCGTAATTACGTTTAGTAGTCGCATTTAGCCACTTGTTATTTATTATAGATTTTATGTCGTAGAACTAAACGTTAAAATCTCTTCAGCTTGTGTTATCCACAGACCTTATTCCAGACCTCGAACCAAAAATCCATTCAAAACTCATTTGATTTTGAGACGACGGCAAAAATTAGACTTATTGCTGCTCGAGCTAAATGCTAACTGACGCTGAATTTCGTTAGTTTTGATTTAAACAAGGTTAGGAATCTATTTTTTGAGAATGTCTTTACCAAATGTTTAGTGAGTTCGTTTTTTTATATGTTTAGAAGATTGAAAGCAACCGGCAAATACTGTAATCGCAAATTGCCAGTAAATGTTGAGAACTCTTCCCACAGTACATCGCGGCTTCTCTCTTCAGTCAGTCAGCCTAACATAATATCTGATCCAACTTGCAGTCTCTAATAGGAAAACAATCAATTTGGCCACAATGAAATAAAAAATAAAAGGGATGTTTGAACAAAGGCAAATTTACTGTGATGGATTATCCGGCTCGGGAAATTTAAAAGCTCGTGGTAGTAGCAGCGTGAAATAGCATCAAGCAGTTTCTTCTGAAGGGAAGAAAACGAGCCCTGATTTCTCCAACTATGCTGACTGCATGAAGATGAAATGGAAACCACGACAAAAGCATCAATAGTATCCTTGTTATCCTTTAGTGGCATTGCAAGTGATTGACACCACCAGACAGCAGAGAGACCTTCAGTTTGACTAACTGGAATGGGAGACCACACGAGTTTGTCTCCCGACGACTCGTATGTATCCCCACCTGAATATATCGCACATTGTCATCACCTTCACCTGCCACCGGTGTGCGTCAAAATGGCATACATACACAGCATATACAGCACACGTGCACAAAACCGAACTCATTTCATGGCAGAGCAGAGGCCCATCTGTGGGGCACAGCCGGCTGCTGCCGAGGTGAACAGCGGCAGGATGGATGGCAGTGTGAGGGGCTGTAACGGTCGCATTGTGCTCCATCGAAGGAGGAATTGATTATGCTCACTTGGATGACTGCATGGCTTCTCGCTGGAGCAGTGGTCGACGTCTGATGGAGCTGTGTGATAGGGATGAGCAGGCACTGAAGAGGTTTGGAAGGGAAGGGTGCAGAGGGTGCTGGAAGGACAGATGGGTGCAGATTGGAAGATGGATAGATATGACAGATGACGTCTACCTTATGGCTTTGCGTTACTGTTTTTTTTTTTACATCTCAATATCAATCATTAAAGGTTCTATGTATGACATTCAGAGCCTTAATTTAAAAAGTAGAGTTATGTCCACCTGAGCAGACAAGGAAGTCGCACTCCCTCTGTGTGTCGTAATCCGAGCTTCTCTTTGTTTGCACGTCGTACGGCGGTTACCGTCGATAGCGTCGTCGCGGGAGCGTAAGGCCAATCCACTGGTCCCCTCTCAGGTCAGCACGGTTGCCGTTGTTGTCACCGTTAGCTGCTAGCGCTGTTAGCTAGCTAGATGCCGGCTCAACCATTGCCATGTCGAGAGCCGTTTGGAGGCGATCTCTCATAGATATGCTCTGAATCTCGTTCAATCCACTGTGATAAGTGGAACATGTGGGCGAATTAAATCCGAAATATTCTGCGAGTACCTCTCTACATCTCATTTTTTGTGGCGGAGTCCGCCGTTCCTGCGTACAAGATATACATCATGGACGCATTTGTATTAATGCAGTGTCAATACGATTACTGTTGTGGTACATATGTAATAAGATTGATCACTGCTGAGGCCATTTGTTAACCTTATCTTGACAAGCATGCAATACATTTAGCTTCTCCCGAGCCACTCTAAAAGCATTTTGAATTGAAAGTCATGACTTGTAAATGACCTGAAAGGTTGAATAATATTATGAGTGATTTTTAAAGCAATGAAGTCGTCTTGCGCCCCGAGTTTCAGCCATACATGCCAATCAAACATCGTTCATTAAGTTACATTTTGTATTTGTTGGATTTTTTTCAACATGCTCCTTTTTCTTACACTTCAGTGTATTCTCTAGTCACTCTATTTTATCCTTTCGCTAGTGCATCGACCCATTTTCCCGACAGGGATCATTAAAGTTACATCTAATCTTAATAAATTGTTAGACTCCTGATATGGGAAAAATGGAGCAATACTCACAGGGCGTCTGCAGAGAATCCTTGCACTGAAGTCAAGCACCTCCCTTGTCTGCAGGCTGTGCACAGTGAATGGAGAATGGATTTCCATCTCTGACTTTATCCTTTTGACTGTCTGCTTTTGTGCCGTTTGATTGAAGGTAGCATAGTTTCGGGGGGCTGAAACAAAGAGACAGCTGCCACTGTGTCAGAGACTTCTCTACTCCCTGTGCGTTCGTGGAGTGAAAGAAGAGTTTTAATAAACATACTGGGAGCAATGAAGACGCCGCTGCTCTCTTTCCCCCCTTTTTCATTAGTACTTTTATCCATTTGTCAGCACCTCCTCTAACCTCAGCATGGAAGAGTGTTTCTTCTAATATTAAATATGCTTAAAGATGGAGTGTGGAACCTTTGTCTCCCTCCAGTGGCAGTGGGAGTAATTACGCAAACATTATTAACTCTCTCTCAATCTCTCCTTCGAATCGCATTATTTATTTATTTTACTTTAATCTTTCCTCTGATGGGGCCGAGTTTCTTTTTTAATCTGGTGCATCCACTCCCAGAACCGTTTCTTGGAAGCTTCTTAGTATTTGTCCGCCATAGCTTCTGCCATACTCCTAGCTGCTGCTCCGTCATTATGGTGTCTCTTGCTGGTAAGACTCAAATCACCAGCGCGGGAAAGTCACCACAGGCACCACAACTCGGGTATACTGCGAAAATTCAGATGCATGCAATAAGGCTTAATCGGCAGTGTGTGAGCTAGTTTGGCAACGGGCTCGAGTGTAATGGACGTTGATTTATATGTAAAACTCCGGCACTACAGATTTTATAGGAAAACATTTTTTTTTTTATTGCTTACAGACAGATGCCACACATGCTATACTATCACAAGCTCCAAACATGTAACATCACTTTAGTGTGTCTGACAGAAAGGGATGAGACAAACATACGGCAGCCTTTTAGTGTCCGGAGGAGCCGGGTTGAGTGTGAGGCTTAGGGGAAGACAAAGAGGGTCAGCGTGCGTGACAAAACGCAATGGAGCAGAACCTGTCTGCTGACAGCGGAGGAGATCGCACACTGACACCTGTGGGATCATCACCTCTCTTCATGGCGTGTGTGTGTGTGTGTGTGTGTGTGTGTGTGTGCGTGTGCGTGTGTGTGACTTCAAACATGTCGGTTTGCTCCAGCAATGCACAAAATGCCAGTCAGGTCGTTGCAGATTGCCTGCCGCGTTTATTATACACGAGCCCCTGTCGTGCTGCAAAAATGCTGTAATTGTTTGGAAACTGGAAGAACAATTTGAAAGTCATGTCCTCGTGCAATTTATCATTTAGAAAATAACGTTGTAAGTAGTAGGAAACATTGAAATAATTGTTTTTGGAATGATTTTCTTTTTCTGGAGAGGAGAGTTTATTCACAGTGAAAAACACATAAAAAAATATATTTTTTAAATAAAATAAAAAACAATGGCAGATGTACATGAAATGCCACACATGGGATTAAGATGTCATTTAATTCATCTTAATGTAAACTAAATAATCTCTTAACTACAGTGACTATTTACTGTGCTGTCTCTTAGAGACAAATCATAAAAGACCTTCAAAGTGGAGGAAAACAACATTTTACACCAATTCAAGTCCATCTGAAAAGAAAAAACAAACCAGACGAGGAATATCTCACCATTTGATACGTGTCAACTTGCACACACTGGACGCGTCCTAAAAGCAGAAGAAGTCGAGGTACAGCAGCCGGTATATGCTGATCTGGGGCAGCAAATGTTATCATACCGGTGACTTTGCATGTGTAAATTGGAAATGGGACAGTGGCATGTCGGTGTGTGGGCTTGAAGAAAACAGTGGGTGCAGGAATTTTTGACACACATAATGTGCCGGTGGAGTGTGTTACCCTGAAGTAGACATGAGCTTGAAAAGGCCAAAAGTAAGTTGGAATCCATTCTGAAAGGTGAGGTGGCTGCAGCCTGAAGAGGTAACTTAAATAAAGTTTTTATTGAATACTTCGATCGTTAGCTACTCCCAGCAAGGTACAGTAGTGTAGCTATATGTCACGCAGACCTTTAACAATGGCGTTGGACCTGACCTGACTGAAACACTGATATTTGACGGCGTCATGTCTTTATGACACATCAACCTACCGTGCTTCTCTTTTTTTTTATTGCCTCCCACCTCCGTTCCTACTTTTGCAAAGTGTGTTTGATAAACGATGTCCGCGCAGGCAGAAAGCACAATACAAGAACAGCACAGGTCCCGCATGTAAATCCAAAGAGCACGCCTGGATTGCTTATCATTCAGACGGTGTATATGGGTAGACAGAAAGCAGCTGTAAAATAGGGTCCATGTATCCACATGTGTGAACACATTGCATCACCCGTTTGTCTGTCTACCGTGTGTGTTTCTCCACACACCCCAGTTATTCTCAAACCTTTGCTCAGGCAGAGAGAGAGAAACTGAGCCCTCCTAAGTAAATTTGTGGTGTCAGGTGCTAGCTGGGTGCAATAAATCCAGCCAGGGCGGCATGGGTGGGAGGAGAGGGGAGCCCAGAGGTAATTTGTGGCCAAGAAATGGGGCATTTTTCCTCGCCCCGCTCATAAACTAAGACGCCCCAGCCTGGCACACTAATCCACGGACCACCAAACTCTCCCCTCACCAGCTGAAGGGTTGACATCGCCTTCGATCATGTGTAAACCATTACGAAGGAAAGGGATATAATTTACTTCCCATGATCCCGTGGGAGGCTGCAGGTAGGGGAGGGCAAAGATTTGAAGGCAGGATCACACAGAATATTTTTGACCTTTTTCTCTCACCTCTCCCTGCTCTTTCTTCACGTGTGTGTGTGTGTGTGTGTGTGTGTGTGTGTGAGCACATGTGTAAGAGAGAGAAGAGCTTTGATTATGGCGAGTCTCTGTGTGTGTGTGTGTGTGTGTGTGTGTGTGAGAGAGATTGTGTGGGAGGGATGGAACCAGCAGTGGAAGGCAGTTTTTTCTCATGAATCTTTAACACATTCACACACAACAAAGTATTTCATTTTACAGCACCACAAATGAGAGCCCACCACCATTAAAACAAGAGACACCCTTATCCCTTTGCTCTTGAGTGTGTGTGTGTGTGTGTGTGCGCAGAAACAAGCTGTTTTTGCATGCAGATTGCACTTGTTTGTACTCGTGTTTAAGGTTTAGAATACAAACGCGCCACATCCTGTCCGGAGGTCCTTTTTGTATGTAGACGTGCGCACCTCTTTGGTCAGTGCTATTACCACCTAATAGCTTGCCTGCTGTGGATTTATAGTCATGTGCTACTCTGTCTGTGTGTAGCCCGTCCCTTCACGGATCAATGCATTAAAGCCCACTGCTTTGAATACCAAACAAGGCTTTGGCTTGCACCTCCAGCGCCGCTGTGCTGAACAGATTGCACGTGGTCACTCTCCCCCCCCCCCCGCCCCAATCCCCCCCACGAGCGGCCTGAGAACAACTGTGGTGCTATTTAATAGCAGCCCCAATCGTCCTCTGTTGGCGCAGCACGCAGCCTGCCGAGGCTTCCTCAGTAAGCGGCGCTCCCCCCGCGCTCCCACATGCAAAATTTATGACTGCAGCGAAACACAAAAGGAGAGTGGGGATCCAGTTCTGTCTCGCAGAGCAGATATAGGTTTTCAAATCCCATACTCCCATACCCCAAGACATTGTTCAGCTGTGTGACGGTGGCAGAAGGAGCGAGGGAAAGATTAAAGTGTTCCTGTCTAGCACGTGTCTATTTTCATCCTGCTCTACAGAGTATAAGAGTTTCCGTCTTATTACAGTTAGAAGAGGCACAACTGGGCTGTCTCTCGTCTTCTGCGTACCCCAGAGAAGGCTTTCGGATCGGTTACAGGTGCAGGCTGGGCCTACTTTTTTGGAGCTATGAAAGCAGTGTTCTCTGCTAGAGCTGACTATCTGAGGAAACAGTATTACTGGCTGCCTTTTTTTTTATTTCTTTTTTTACTACTGCTAACCGTACACAGACTTTTCTGATAAAACGGCACAAACACACAAGAGCTGGTTCAAAATAAGACACCCGATTTCTTTGAAATTCTCCAATGGAAAGCTGTAGATTGTCAGGCTCAGAGGCTAAATGTATTCTTTGTGTGCATGTGACGTCACGCTTATTTCCCAAACCAGAAGTCAGCCATGTTGGTTGGTATACACAACCAAGACGGTGGCTGTTCACGTGGGAGTTGCTGCAACGCTTCGTAATTTTCCTTGTATTTAAACGTCTAAGATTGAAAGAAAATGCCAATCTAAATCCTCAATATAATCCGACGGCTTTAGCGTGTACGGGTCACGGCCGCACATTTGGACTTTTTCCTCTGAATCTTGCCTTTGCAGAGGACTCCAGAGAGTCACAATACTTTGAAGAAGTCGGAGTTGTATTGCTGTTGTTGTTCGCTTTCGACGCAATTTTTGATTTGTATATCATCCAACATGGCGTCGCACGCATACGTCACACAGTTTTGTCACGTGATTGCACACGAAGAATATGCACACTTTATTTGAAGTCATTTAACTGACAAGAATGTTGTTGCATCAAAAAACTATATATGTTTGTTTTTGTGTTTTATGCGGGTTATGTCTTTTGGTGACATCATAGCGAAGATTTTGAGCTGTCAAAATAAAAGGTTTGATCTCCCGATCGGTGGGAGTTTAGCTCTCTGTATTAGCAAGCCAACTGGGGACGCTTACTAACTAGCAGAGCGGAGCAACGCCAGCTGGCGATTCCCCACTTTATTTTCAAATGTCTTAAAAGTCTTTAATTAAGTATCATTCTTAATTAATGCAAGTGCAAAGAAAAGCGTTCGGTACAAGTGTGAAGGGTTTAGCCATCGCGGCACGCAAACAAAGAAGCTGTCGGTACGCAGGTGACAGACAGCTCGTGTATGTTCCGGAAGTATTAGTGATCAATGATTAAATTACAGCTCTAAAAACTGTGAAGCAAAAACTCTGGAGAGCTGACATTTCCTGACGTTAATGCCCACTGAAAACCATGATGGTAAATAAAGTTTCAAAGGCTTTTTATCGTAACAGGCTACTTGGAACGCCCACACACACACACACACATTGCTTTACCTTTTTGGATGCCACTGAATTTAAGGTCAGTCATTACATGCTTGACCTCTGTCGCGTGTCTACACTTCTTTCGACACTCCCGTGCTCATTAATCTGTGTTCTCAAAATGTCATGTGGTCTTCCTCTCATATCTTGCCGTCCGCACAAAGCAGCGATGAGACAGACACCGTGGGTGGATGAGCAGGTAATGGCTCGTCTGAGTTTGTAGTGTCTTGTGTTCGCCACCGTGCTGCACAATTGATTGGCCTTAATGATATTTTCAAAGGCGAGAAGCTGAACGGAAACAAAGTTGAGGAAACAAAGCTGTCCAAAGTCCTAATGGACTTCTCTGCTGTTGTATCCATCTGTAATTATAAAGCAGATGTTTGTTTGTTTTTCATTAGCTGTCAAAAACAAAGCACCTGCCCTCTAAATATAATATAATAATATATAAAAAAAACATGTAATTATGGGATAAAAATGGGCGACTGGGTTTCTTATTTCGGGGAAAAACAAGAAAATCTATGTAACATAGATATTAATGGTTCAGGTTATTTATATAGACCCCTATTCTAAAGATGTCTCAAAGGTGGACGATTAAATATTAATGCTACTCATATTTACATTCAATGTATTAATAGTTTCTATTGTTAACCAGGAAAGCATATGAGGCATCAGCACAACTCTGCATATTAATCCACAGGACTATTATTTTATGTGCAGCAAACCCTAGCTGTGCATTATTACATGCTTGAACACACAACATTTGGAAATACTAAGGCCTTGCCCTTTCCCAAAACCTATGAATTATTGCCCGTCTGTGACATTCCCTTTTCTATTTTAAATGTATCCAAAAAAAAATATCTTCATAGTTTCTGGCAGGCTTCCTAAAATGCCCATTAATCTTAATTCCGGAGTTATATGAGTCTCACTTTCCTCCCAGAGTGATAGTTAGTATTTCCACTGGCGGGGAAAATAGCTTTTTAAGATTGCCATGATGTGGCAACAAATCACATTCTGACATCACGGGAAAGGGGTCAAAATCAATCAGCCGCCCAGTGGCCTTTGACATTCAATAAACGTCAGTGGGTATTTATATGCATCCCTAACCGATGGCTAAAATAACAGGGCGCAGATGACAAAATATGATAACAATTAGACAGGCCGCAGCGTGGGGGCCCCTCACATCTGCATGGATCACTGGCTGTATCGCAGCCATGGTGGGAAATAGAAAGAGCTCAGAGATAGAGGACAAGGGAAGGGGGGGGGGGGGGGTAAGACAGAGAAGAGGAATCATCACGTTAATGTGGTCATTTACCAGAAAGCATCATTCAGCCCACACAAACCCAAATGCCACCATCTAAACCCAGCCTTAATTAGGCCTGCGCTGTGCAGAGAGGACAGGAGGCTGAGGGGACTAACAATATCAGTTGTTTACAATAACATCAACCGCCTTGTTATGGCGAATGTCAGGGTGATAAGGTCACACATGGGACTCCATTATAGCAAAGTAGATGCAGCTTTATCTGCTAAAATTGATCCCACCACCCTTTCGCTTGTCTGTCTTACACATTTTCCTCAGAGGGAAGCTTAAAAGTAATTCCAGTAAACCTTACTTACACGTCGATTCTCGCTTCACCGGTATTAGAAAATGGCAAATTATGAGTGAGTAAATATGACAAGAAATCTCCTAAGCTATGGTCACAGGATAGAAAATGAACCCTGCGTTGAACTACAGCGCATAATTCATGATGTATGTCTTCAGCATGTCATGTCTCGGTGAGTGGAGACATTTACTGCATCGAGATTAAAAGAGCTCCCACAACAACTAGTGCGCCGCGTACGTGTTGGTAGCAGATAATGGCTATGGCTGGTGTCCAATATGTCTGACTGCATTCATATTCAGCTTTGCTCACACGCCTGAGCTATGCCCTTCCACAGGTGCGGAAATAACAACCCCACCACTGTCTTAATGGCCAGTCTCTGCACACTCTGGTGTTTTTTCTCCCTCCCCCCCCTCCCTTTTGATTGATTGTTTTAATTTAAAAATATCCTGGGTCATCTATTTATTTTTGGTTTATTTATTTCACTGAAAGGGCTCCTATCGGTCGCTGGCAGGTCGCACAATTTCAATTTCCAGAGTCGCTCCCCAGCAAAAATGCAGAATGAGTCTAATAATGGCCTTTCGCTCTATCAGCCACCCCCCCCCCTCCTACTTTCTCCTGACACTCTTTCTTTACCTTTGGCTTATGCAGTCAGTCAGTCATTGTATTCTACAGAGCGGGTAGATAGGTCAAAGACAGACGTTTGGCATTTCATGTGAAGAAATATGGTGGAGCCCAAAGATTAACTTGAGCCATTCGACTGTCCACATTAGGGTGGGGAAACGTATTCAGCCTTACAGATGCAGGATATCAGGTCAGTGCTTCTTATAAGTCTGGTGGGTTTTTTAAATGGTAATGTATATCTATAAACTCAAAATGTTACATTAAAGCTGCTCTTATCAATATTTTTTATGCAAACAATGACTTCTTCCAACTCTACAAAGCGTGTTTTTAGCTCACCATTTTGGTTTTCGAGCTCAAAACTAACGCTTAATTAAGTTTGAGTTATTATCATATACAGCAGGTAGCTGTAAACAGAAAAAAGGCCCTTATAAACTTACTGTACACTACGGACAGTGGAGCCTTTAGCAGCTAAAGTGGCAGACATTTCCCTCAGGAGTCCGGGTCAGACCCAAACTGAGCTAAAAAGAAAGTGAATATTGGACTAAATAAATACATATTAATGTAACTCTGTGTCTGATTGATGAGTAAATAAGTTTTCAACACATTGAACGGCAGAAAGAAAAGTTAGCGACTAGCTTGTCAACAGAAGCTAGCTTGTGTGTAGAGCATTTAGCAGCTAGCTACATATTTCCATTAGGAGTTGCTGGAGGGGAAAGTTCAAATAAAAGTGAATATTGGACTTATTTGACAAGAAAAACAACTCTCCAGTATATGAACGCTAATGTTTACCAAACAAAATCCATCAATGATGGTTTAAACATGTCATTTTACTAAAAGCATATTGCTAACCTGAATCTTGATAGCCTTGCTAGCATGAAATCACTGGGATGTACCTATGACGTTTCAATCTTTTTCAGTGTGAAACTTCCATCCAGCTCCAGTACATTTATGCTGTTTGTGGAAAGTTGCACTTTTTCCTTGCCCTGCAATCATTACCACCCAGCCAACTAAATGGTCTCGGGGACCTTACAGAATGTAATTTCCAAGAGGCGCCCCAAGAGTAGGTTGTGGGAATTGGTAAACACACAGAACGAGCGGAGTCCCCGAGGCCCCGCAGTGCCTAAGAGAAAGGGTAAGTGAGTGTGGATAACACTATCAAACAATGAGACGGCACAGTCGGCCAGTAAGGGACTTAAACTCATTACAGCTCGGGAAGGCTGGGCCCACATGTTGGGTTATAGTTGTCTACTTATCGCTGTGAAAATTTCACTTTCAGTCCTTTCAGTGTTAACCGTAATCCTGTGGTAGAGGCTATTAGGTGCATTGCCTTGAACTGGAAAGAGCTTGTATTAGATTGTGATGTTGTTTAGTGCGGCTGGAGAGTTAAATGAAAAACAAGGAATTTATTTTCAGAATGCACAGTGCACTTCCAGTAAACGCTGCTACTCCTTATTTATTTAATCTACCAGATCCTTTCATCTCTTTAATAAACGGAGGCAGATGAAGGGAAGACGATGAAAGGACATTTCAGAAATGAATCTAAAAACGAAGGGATTTTAGTCACAGTCAACCGTGCAAAAAAAAAAAGAAAAGCTCTGCAAGTCAATATTAGAAAGGCGATCTTATGTCGTGTATACTGTGTGTATGTTTCCGCTTGCCAAACGATTTTCAATTTCCCCAGGTTCAAAGATCACAGAATAAGATTTGAAACCAATCTACAGAGTTTCCACCTGCTTTTTTTTTTTTTAAATAGGTCAGAAGCATTGCAAGAGCCAATTTAAAGTAAATCCTTTTATTAAAGTCCAAATATATAAGCTAATTGGCAAAGTCTTCTTAAATGCTTGCATTTTAATAAATAGAGAGAATACACATCTAAGGCTAATTAGTGATAAAGAAATTCAAATCTTACTAAAAGCAGTAGAATACTTAGTGTCTTACATATCACAGCTGCAAATGTTTTTATTACAAAGTTGTCTGAAATATCAGTTTGTACATTTCTGGATGAATATTAAAAAAAAAAAGGTGTCATGAGGACTTTTTAAATGGTTGGTTGTTCTGCCTGGCTCTCTGAACTCTTCCTCCCCAGACCTGCAATCCTCAAACCATCCACTAGATGTCCTCGGTCTTTCTCACCAGTCCTGGTCACATGACGGCCCCTCACTCCTACACACCTGTTCCCACTTTCCTTCATCAGCCCGGCAGTGTATTACCTGCCCTTTTCCAAACACTCCTTGCCAGTTTGTCAAAGTTGCCATGTTGCTTATTGCCTTTGCTTTCCAGCATTTACAATCTGTTGTCTGTTACCTGCATGTTTGCACTCTACCTGATCTTTGGACTTCCCTTGCTTGCCCCTTGTCGGATTTGTTTACCTGTGTGGATTTAATTCCTGGTTTTTGACAATTGCCTGCCTTATGATATCCCATACCTGCCCGTAAGCCTTACACTTTCTCTTTGCCATTAAATCTGAAACACTCTCGACTGCTTGTGGGTCCCATACACTGCAACACATCAGCTGTGACAATAGAAGTGAAACCCAGTAATTATTATTTCCACGTCTGACAACATAATTTGTAAAGACCTAATCAAAGTCTCAATGGAGGATTCTTGAATCAGTCAAAATAATTAGTTTTGGTACACGGAAGCGGGATAATTAATTAAACAGTTTGATAAATTGTCAGTGTTTTGAAGTAAGTTTACCAGTAAAGATATTGTCAGAAATAATATGAATATGTCACAGTGCAATTGATCTTTAATTGCTCCTGGAGAAACCTCTGCCGTGTAGACACAACCAAATTAAAGAACTTTTGAGGGGACAGCTCCCCTCCTCACCTGTCAGTCATGCCCACATGTGTCCCGATCTATCATCGCGGTTGAAATAACTAATCTGTACTTCTTTTACAGATTGCTGCTGCTTTAGGGCTCACCGACGATGAACTAAGAGAGGCAAGAGACGAGGAGGAGGAGGGGGAGGATGCACGACAAATGTCACCGGCTGGATTTCTTTTTTCTATAAGGTAAGCGTGTCAAATCTGCATCAGCCTCTGATGATACCTTTTGAAATGGCAATAATATACAGCCTTCAAAGCATTGTTCATTTCTGCATTTGGTGATTTTATTCCAGTAAATGTTCCTACAGTAAAAATGCATATTTGCAGGAAAATCATGGCTTTCAAATAAAACGTGTAATGGTGATGGCAGGTGAAATTATTGGAAGTGAGAGACTTCGGCTGGTTTGTTTAGTCCTTTTTTAAAGGTTATAAAACATATCTTTGATGCTAACTCGTACTTTTAACCTGAGTTGTAACTGCCAGGTGGGATTTCATAGGGAGGCCGTAAGATGTGTCGCCCCCAATAATTTCATATAAGTCATTTGTCCCCCTCAATTAACTCAATAAAGCACTTGTGACAGTCTCCTCCCTCCTCCAACCAGAACACAGGAAAGACGCAGACAAAGAGAGGTTATGAAATAATTTACTATTCCTTTCATGACAAACACTGAGGAGGATCTCAAAACCTCAGCAATTTATAGTCAAAAAGATATATATATATACAATAACTACTATTTAAATGTGTATATTACTAACGCAGGGGTGTCAAACATGCGGTCTGGGGGCCAGACCCGGCCCGCCAGAGGGTCCAATCCGGCCCGCGGGATGACTTTGCAAAGTGTAAAAATTAGTTTACACTCTAATTAATGGATTGTTGTTAGCTGTAAATCTATAATATAGTATATGATGAGGTAAGACAGAATAACATAGTATAAGGTATAGGATAAAGTATAAAGAGGAAGGGAATTACGCCTCCATGTACTAATAGTACACAGACAATGAACTAATTCAGCTGCCACACGGGGCCCTTGGGTTTCAGCCCATGCATTTATTTCATGCGTGGCCATTACCTTAAAGTTAGAGTCACCGGTGTGACGCACAAAAGCCAACAGGCTGCTGTTCCTCATAACACAA
This sequence comes from Cottoperca gobio, assembly GCF_900634415.1. Classification (NCBI taxonomy): domain Eukaryota; kingdom Metazoa; phylum Chordata; class Actinopteri; order Perciformes; family Bovichtidae; genus Cottoperca; species Cottoperca gobio. The sequence continues at coordinate 11,015,723 of NC_041372.1, forward strand.
ACACTGACAAGAAAATATCTTGAAGGTCTTTTAGAGGAGTTTCTTTAATAAAGCACACAGTATGATCAGTAGCTAATGTCCTCCGGTTTCGAGGCTGCTTGATAAATGTCAACCGCTCTTCACAGCAGCATTGAAGCAGGTTAAATGGTCCTCAATCCATCTCCCCTCAGAATGATATATGTATTTCTTGTATTTCTCTTTCTCTCTCGTGGACAAACTTTGTTCTTTCACTGCTGCTGCGATCCCTCTTTGTCACCACACTCCCCCCTCTCGCGCACTTTTTATCTCTGTTTCTTCTCATTGTCCTTTGTCTTTTCATTGTTCTCCATCTGCCGAGGAGTCCATCTTGTTCTCATGCTGCTTGGTTCTTGCACTTAGCTGCGTTCATTTCTTACCCATTTATTGTTTCTCAGTGTTTCTCCAGTCTGTTTCGGCTAGTTCCGTTCCATATTGATGTTCCCTCTGACAACAACAGTATTTAGAGCTATTAGAGATCAGCTCAGTCAGCTCTGTTGCAGAGCTTGTTTCTAGCTTGATTTACAAAACACACTAGTCACACTCTGCATCTTGCTGTCATGCTGTATATCATGCATATGATAATGTCTTATCACAGCTAATTGCGCTGTGGTGTACTGAAAACAATCTCATGCTTTGCATTTTTTATACTAGCAGAGTTATAGCTGTTGTAGGATTTACTGATCGCACAGATTTATCTGATGCGGGATATTAAACACGCTGACTCTTGTAAAAATCACAGAAAATATCAAGTTTAATCTTAATTACATTTGTGAACCAGACTGCTACTTAAACAGCTTCTGCTGTATTTTGTATTTAGGGATAATTAGCAACGGTTAGCATGCTAATACGCTAAACTAAGATAGTGAGCGCAGTAAAAGCTATACCTGCTGAACATCAGCATTCGTTCATATTGTCAGATTGTTAACTTGCAGACGTTAGCATTTATCTTAAAGTACCACTGTGCTAAGTAGGCCTCACAGAGCTGTTAGCAAAGCTGTAGCGCAAACAGGCGGGCTACATTGAGCACGTGGAGCGGCTGCTGCAAAACTACAGATTTAAGTAAATGACTTAACTTAACAAACTGGGGTTTGTTTATGAAACGGGCTCTAAACCTAGATTTGTGGTTTGTTTCACCTGCGTCCTTTGATAATAGCTGACGAGAAGGATTGAAATAGCAGACTAAATGACAAAAGAAAAGATGAGCTATAAGAGCTCATTGGCCCAACGTTAACTTCCTGGTGTCTCCATTAAGATGCCGCCGTGTGTGCGCTACAGGTGTAGCCAGTGAAAAGCTACTTTCCATGGCACATCCACTCGGCAAACGTTCCGAATCCATAACGTCGTCAATGTAGCTCCTTGACTCCAACATTTAACATTGCTCAAAGTAAGAGTTAGAATACCTACCCCCACTGTCTGTGGAGGCCGACAGTGAAGCGTGTCGGCCTCCACAGAATCAACCTGGTTTGAACATGTTAGTAGGTGGCCCAGTTTAGCCTCTATCATCTGTCTTTGCCTTTGGTTACTGTGAGAGTTAGTGACATTGATGAGCCATAATCTAAAACAGTAGACCGTTTTTACACTACTCCCACCTGTAAACACAGCTCAGTAACTAATCTCTGTTTCAACTGAATGACACACGTTTTTTTAAGGTCACGCCTATGAGTATGAGGACGTGCAATAGATCATTTTGTGTCCTCTCCTTTGTAATCCGTCTTGACCAGTCTTGTATCATTAGATGGCTGCTGTACCCTGCAGCAAACTGGGTTCTGTGTTTTGTCATCTTCCCGGCCTTGTCCTCTCGTATAATTACTTCCAGATTACCAAAACAACATAATTAACATAACTGGCATAGTGTATAACACTACACTACAGTGGTGCCCGGTCGTACCGTCAAGTCTCAAGACTAACAGAGTCCCGGCGCGTCCAGGTGTGTTGAAACCGGCAGGCTAGTTAACGTTATCTGTTAGCAGCCGGTGGACCGTGGTGCTTTCATGCTCTATTCAGGAAAAATGTAGATTTTGCAAAGGTAACATTATCATGATGTGTTCAAATGTAGTCTTATAAAATGTAGTTTTTTGGAGCTTGACTAGTTATCCCAGCAATATAAAATGTATATTAGAGTGGGAATAATGACCTGTTTAACTTCACAATGAAAACAAGTACGGGAATGGTAATAATGGAGTGTATGTTGTAGTACATGGGAATTTATAGTTTTCTTTGTAGTTTTTATTGTGGTATTGAATTAGTATCTGGTGTGGTGACATCCCTAGTGTAGATTAATCTCCTTTATCCGCTGTACGTCAGGTAGACATGAGACAATGCAGTTGGAGATCATTTAAATGGCTTCATCAGTATTTGTAGTTTTTATTTTCTGACATTTGTTTTACCCTTTTGATTACCAGATCATAAATGTAGACATTTTCTGGCATCGATATAATGTCAAAGCCTTCAAAGCCTTCAAAGCCCACTTATTTGTCATCTAAATAGGATAAATCAATAGGTTAGGCCGGTCTGGGCGTCAATGACGCACACATGTTGTATGTGTTGCAATTTAAAAGGACCTAACTGCTTGGATCCAGGAGGGTTTATGTCTTAATACACCGACTTTATTGACTGTAAATGCTTTTTAGTATTGTTATGACTGTGACGTGATGCACAGGACAAAGCCGGATGTAGCGGGTCGATACATGAGCCCCTAAATTACCTCCAATGGTTTTCACTTTTTGAAATTGAATAGGCCTCCTGAATGATTTAAGGGCTGGCTTTATGGGAATAATGGAGGGCGAGTGTGACAGCACAGTGCGAACAGGTCTAACAAGCTCAAAACAATAAACACAGACGTTGGGAAACATAATAACTTAACTTATAAAGGGATGCCCACGCCGCACATAAGCCATGTGATAGACACATAAGAGCTGAATGCATCGTGTTTGCATGCAGTAAATCGTGTGTGTGTGTGTGTGTGGCAGCTCGGCTCTCTTGACTTTTTTTTGTCCTTGTGTCTTTCCTGTTACATTTTCCCGCCATTAACCTGCTTTTAATACAAAAGTCTGATCTCGGACCTCTTCTTTCCTGCTCTTCACCTTCTATAATTCACACTCTATCAGCCTATATTTTTTGAAATAAGCTCTTTAACTCAAAAAAGAAGAAAAAGTAATTTGACATTTACAATGATTTTCATTAACGTCTGTCTTTTTCCAAAGACCATTCTTCATTTTATTTCTCATCATTCATTCACACCTTCCTGCCTGTCTTCACTCTTTAACCACAAAACTCATAGTCAAGCTTTTTTCTTTTCTTCCTTTACATATTACTTTTGCTATTCAGAAACGCCGCTGCTCAACCAGGTCACCCTTTAATTCTTTTCTCCTCTTATACTTTCCCTTTTTCTCTTCACTCCTTTCTTTTCTTGTCCCCCTCATTCTTTGTCTCCACTGAAAGGTACATGAATAGACCGTGGTGCAGCTGTATTTTTGACGGGGCTAACAGGGCTGATATTTTATCTTGAATAAGAGCCGCTGCTGCATTATACTTACATTGATCTACAGTGGCTTTGCAAGCCAAGACATTGACACCAAACTGTAAAAGTTGTGCATGTATTACTGCTGTTTCAGTGAAGATTAGCATTCACTACACATACCGTTTGGTGGCTGCTTTTATCACCTCTCGGCACCATGTGTGCAGTTTTATCACCAATGGCCACGGAGGGAATCAAACCACTAACCCTGCTAGTGTTACTCTCACGCTTTACTAACTGAGCCATACAGAAAGCTTTCTGCTCGCATGGGATTATTCAAAAATATTCCGCAACGCTAACAGGAATTCCTCGACTGCCTTACTAGTTCATGAGTTCATGAAAAGTAGAACACTTTTCCCATTTTTCACACAGCCTTCAAGTGTGGTGCAGTCTTTTGGTGCAAGCGGTACCCAATCATAGCGCAGTCAAAGGAAATGCTAAACAAGATGATTGGCCAGGAGCGGGGTGTTTTCAGCGGGACATTTTTCACTCCACGGGCTAGTGTAAGAAGTTCTGATTTGTGCGAGCGTTGATAATTTTCAGATGTGTACTTACATAGGCGCACACACAAAAACATTATGTAGAACGCCAAAACGTAACCCCCACCCCCCCCCCGAATAGAAAACACAGACTTAAAAGCTAGAGTAGGAGTTAAAGGGTGCGGAGGGTGCTGTCTGTGTCCATATAACAAGAACAATGTGTGTACTCTTCATTATTAAAGCTCACAATATAGGCATTTTTAACTTTTAAAGGGGCACTCCATCAATTTTACATGTACAGTTTACATGTCGTGTAAAAACAGTTGTAACCAGAAGATACAAAGTGTAGATGTGGTGTTTAAAGACCCTGAAAGAAATATTCTTTTACCTGTTTAAGAAAAGATCTGAAGTAAAGTTTTCATGGGCGTTAAAAGAAGTGAGCATGTAGAAGGCAATGGGGAATGTAAGACGCCATTGCCTTGCCTTGTAGGATCCCGTGTTGACCCATACTGGAGACTTTTGCTAAGCGGAAAAGTCACTTTGGCTTATGCTGCAATTAGCGAACGAAGTGCTGATTATGAAGACTATTTATAGTATGTAGATGCTCCTTTATCATGTGATAAGAAGGCACATACACACATAGGTGTTGTGTGGATATGCTAGTCAGACATGCCAGCAGCAGGTTCAGTGTGTTATCGGAGCCTGAAAGCAGCACAGGGCAACTCTGCCATCTACTGAGAAAGAGAGAGGAGTTGTAGCATCTCCTGAGAGGCTTATAGGCACTGTATTTTGGTGTTGCTTGGGGTCATTAAAATGTAACGTATCACAACTATGGTTAGCTATTTTCTTTTCCTACTTGTTGTCAAGTAAAGCTTTTTTTTTTATCTCTAGATTAGGTAGTTTACAGCTCTCTTGACCATAAACACATAACAATGCTTCTTATTCTGGTTTTTCAAAACTAGCAGGAAAGATTAGACATTTCCTGACTCAGTTAAGCTAAAAGAAAGCTAATCAATCAGCTGCATTTACTGTGAAGCATAGGCCTACAAGGGATGCTAGCTGAAGTCGAGGATTTATGAAACATTTTAGTTATTTAGTTGGAAGTTCTACAGAGCAATGAATTCAACTAATAATTTAATGTGAAACAGTCATGTCTCTAAACCAGAGTTATATATGTGGATGTACTATGCTGTGATAATTGGTGCTATATTTTGAAAAGTAAATTTAAAAAATGTCTTTCTTTTAGCATAGCTTACTTTAGCATGTATTGTATTCAATGTGATTTTTGAGATATTTGAATATATGTTAATCTTACAGTGTGAACATGGTGACTGACTGAGATTCTACAGCCATGCTAGCGGCTCCGTCAGGCTGCACTTAGGCTCAGCAGTGAGCTAAATGCTAACCTACATGCTGATGTTAGCGTACTAGCATGCATTAGCATTGCTAACCCTAGAGCCATGCTAGAAAAAGCTAACACAGTTGAAGAGTGTTAAATAATAACGTACAAAAATACTTTATTGTTTCTCTACGAGAGTCTTAATATATATGTACAACAGTGGTTTGCACCGCTATAAAGATCTTTAAAGTGTTGAAAATACTCGGATAGTTTTAATTAGTGTTTTGTGATTTTGCTGTGCACTTTTCCTCTTTTAACATCCTGTGTTTCATCTATCTGCATGATATCCAATGAAGCATTAAACAAATTATAGTTAGTTTTGGAGCGTGGGGGTGAAATAGAAAAGCGACCCGGTGGGAATATTGTTCCGCTACTACAGTATGTTGTTGCTTTACATCTTAGCAGCGATTTAGCCGCCTACGTTACAGCACTGACGACAGGCAGGACAGAAAAATCCCATTGAATAATTCCACGTGGGTGTCCTTTTTTTATTTTCTTTGTTTGTTTTATCTCTTGGCCCAAAGCCGTTCATTCCATATGTGATTGATTTACTTTCAGAAAAAAAAAAATCCTGTTTCAATTACTAATTTGACCCACAGCATCTTCCAGCACACTCCGATATGTATGAATGTCACACACACACAGTCACTAATCACACTGAGCCTGCAAGTGAAACTGTGGATTAAGGAAGAATGTATATTGTGTAACTCCCACGTAGTCTTTTTAATCCTTACATATCGCTGTAGATGACAGATGAGATGAAATCAGAGATGAACTCTTTTTCTTTTCTGTCTCCATGTCCGTGTGTTGCACACACCTGAATATATATATCCTCGCGTCGGTGCACTTATCTTTCCTCGCAGCCAAAAGCTGAAGATATACAGTAGAAACTTCATCTTTTCTGTTTCATCCCGCGCAGGGGTTCCCGCACTCTGTCACCGCCGAGCTCAAAGGGGGGGAACCTGTGACTTGATAAGTCCGGGTAACATCAAGGAGACGCGATGTTTTATTCATCGGCACAAAGCTTCTGAATTCCCCTCAAATCAAATCCGCCCGCCTTTGTTTGAGAGATCAGGCTTCTGGTTTGACACATATAGAAATGATTGGATTTCTTAGACTTGTAAAAAAGAAAAGGAAGGCGGGAGAAAGTTATGAGTGCAGGGTGATGTTTCTTAGGGTGTTTAATGAGATTAAAAAGAGTTAGAATTTGCTTAATATAGCTGGACATTATGGTGTGTCCCATATACTTTTCATTACATCTCTCGCAGTACCTTTTTTGTTGTTAAATTCTTCTCTTTCACACAATCCGCTGCAGCGTTGTCTCTCGATGAGTCGTGCGCTCTCACAGTTCGGGTGACTCGGCCCCCCTGCTGATTCACTTGTTTTGTTGCAATTCTTTCATGTGTGTTTTCTCTCTCCTCTTTAAATGTTTTTATCCTTCCACTTTCCAACTCTAATCTCCTGCTGTCAGAGAAATTCAAATACTTTCTGAGCAGGTCAGATGTGATGTGCAGAAATGTTTGATTTGTTTCACTCTCAGATTGGACAATGCAGTAATTGCGAAAAGAAAGAAAAGAAAAGGTCTCGTCACCTGATAAATGAGCCCTGCAGGAATTTTAAAATGATTTAGGAGTGAGCACGTTTGAGGTTTTATCTCATCTGCTCAAATTGTCTTTTTTCTCATTTTATCTTCTGTCTTGTTTCACTGTGTTTCATCAACTAAAGTAAATTCATTTAAAGACCTAGACTCACTTCGCGTGTCACAGCGGCGACTTAGAGTGTCAGCGCGGCTTATAATGCGATCAGGTCACTGCAGCAGTGACACTGAGTTACAGTACCGTCGAGTTCCCACTCCCACTCAAGCTTTCAGCCATCTGACTCCGGTGCCAAACAGTTATTGTAGCAATGTGCCCGATAGTGCAGCTACAGTACACTGGGTAATAAACAATGGAAGATAATATAGAAGCGTTTGTTTGCACCCTCATGGTAACTGTTAGTACCAAGTGTTTATAATGAAACAGGAAGAGGTCAGCAGTCTTGAACCACTTTGATTTGATCATATATACTGTAATTAAAAAAAGAAAGGATCATTTTCAGAGTTTCTTGCGACATTAGTCCTAACATTGAATATCAGGAACACTCGATGCCACCAGTTGCATGTACTGCAGGTGTAATCTCACCCCACCGTGACACTTAAGCGGACACACTCCAGCTTGTTGACAGGCGATCCCTCAATCAAACAACCTTTAAATCACAAACCAAAGGGTCTTTTGTATGCGTTTTATTCTGTAGCAGTGTTTCCCAGAAGGAAAGGGCCAGCCCAGCCGGTGATTAGTGTGAAAATACTTTCGGTCCATTACTTTCCTGTTGGGGTGGGAACACTTAAACACCTTCATGCTCTTTTAAGTACACGAAGAGCAGTGTAAACATTAATGATAACTAAATTCCTTTTAGCTGCTTCATAAACAGACCATTTACATTAATACTTTGCTTATCCTGACATTTAGATGTGTTAAGAAAGGCAGAGGTTTGTATCTAACTTCAATGACATATTTCAGGCGCACTTGTTGATTCACCCACTTTCAATTAATTAAACATGGAAATGCTCGGTTGTATTTTTGCAGTCGTGTAAAGCTCGACAGGCAGAGCGCGCGGGGTCAGGGATTTAATTGAACCGTCCTGAAAGGTGCTTTGGATGAAACTGTCCCACTTCTGTCTTTACAGGCGCTTCAGGAACTTGATGCATTAGTCGGGACTGCTTCAGAGGTTTAAAGTACAAGACTGGACGCAGGTTAGTAAATGAGAAACAACAGTGGAGCGTTGGGTCATGCTGCCGATGTGTCAGCTCAGTGTGCAGGGTTATAATGTTCTGTTGACGTGATCACCTGTGCAAATCCGATGTAAGATCTTTTAATCGTCATTCAAGTTGAAAGACAAACATTTTTACGGTTTGTTCAGTGATATTAATTAGCCTTTGATCTGCTTCAGCCTCTTTAGGGCAGACAAGTTAAACTCATAATTAGGGATGGTACCGTATCGTTAGGATTTTATCAATACTCCTTATTAGAGCTGCCCCGGTGATGAAATGTTCCCACAGGTTAATTAACTCGTTAAGCTACATCACCGGCGTTGACCTCTACAAGCGTCGGTCTGTCACATGTAATTTAAATGTTCAAAACCACAATGAATATAATAGATATTATGGGAAATAATAACCAATAATAGAGCATAGAGCTATGCCAATTTGAAATGTTATGTTATTTAAGCACGTTGATTTCTTTACTTCTATTTGACGATGTCTTATACAATCACTAAAGTATGTGTTATCTATAGAACTCCACATTACCTAGAAGAGCGCTGTATAAATTAAATGTATTATTAGGGCTTTGATCCGAAATGATGAGTAAAAGTAATAAATAGGGCTGTCGAATTAGCGCGTTAATTTGGATTAACTAATCACATAAAAAATAAACGCAGATTAATCGCGCTCTTAGACGCCACCTTGACTCTTTACGTCACGACGCGGCGCGGCCACAGAAGCCTCGTCAACACGATGAAGCGGATGGAAAGTTTACGTTAATAAACTCCCGGATGGAACTGTTGATGCTCCGCTCTGTGAGATTCATGTTGACCAGTTTATAATGCGACTCATTGATTCACTCATCTTCCAAAAACCCATTTGAATATTTTGAAATGCTTCTCACAGCAAATATTGATCTAAGCGATTAATTTAGATGAATTAATCACAAAGCTTGTAATTAATTAGATTCATAATCGCTCGACCGCCCTGGTAATAAATCATGTGTAGATTATTCTCACTTTGATAGTATTGTAAAGCAAATGTCCTTCCAAGATTCAGAAAAAGACAAAATTGTGGCCAGTAGCTTTGCTGCATTTTTAGTTTAATTGTTGACTCATATCTTCCGAGAGGGATACACTTCACATCAATATCGGAGAAGAAAGTGTGGTGATTGGATTGAGTGCAAAGACCTTGAGACAGGAGGAGAGCAGCTGAGACCTATAAGGCCCGGGATGACCTGAAGACGCACCGCAGGACTTCTGTGAGACGAGAGGAGGCGGACTCTGTTTACATCAATGGTGTGAGGTGATGTGGATTACAAATCTGGGTTTTTCGTGCTCACCATAGGGTGTTTGGATCTAGCAGAGCTCCGGGACTCTTGGAAGAAGATACATTCAGGGCTATTCAGTCAGCCGTATTATTAGAGCAAGCAGGGTAGGTGTCCTGGACGTGGGCAAGAACTGACAAACGTCCGAAAAAAAGCATACCTGACTCAAAGCGGCTTTGATGGACAGACGACTTGATATGACCAGAAAGGACGTCAGGATGTGAAGCGGTTAACGAGAGGGAGTGGAGGAGGCCCATGGAGCACACTTAGCCGACCGCTCAATGCAGGTGTTGGTGATAAGGTCTCCAATGAAGACTTTGTGCTGTTAGCTGAAAGGGCCAGTCAATCGTGAATCCCTGATGGAGAGGGAACTCCATCAGAGAGGGTATCATTGGGAACTTAACCCCCAACAAAGAACTGGCGAAAGAAGAATGCCAATCCTCCCCTATGGTCAGTGGTCTCCCCGAAACAACAACAGAGAGAGAGAAAAGGAGCGAAGGAAGAAAGCCAAGATCCAAGGCAAAAGGTTGTGTCACAATCTCCTTAAAAACCTAAAGCCACAGAGAAAGTGAACAGCAGGCCACCTCCCCAACCCTAGTGGAAGAACACCACCAACACTGTCCCTGTAGCTTACTTCACTATAAGTCGCTCTGGATAAGAGCGTCTGCTAAATGACCTGTAATGTAAAAGACAAAGGGGCTACTGACAGCAGAGAAAAAGGACACCCTCCGACTCACCCCTGCCTGGAAGGGGGACAAAATAGGGTGAAAATAAACATTCCTGTTCACCGTCCCGTCTCCCATTTCTGTAGCATATTATCATAAAGGCATAATATAACATGTCGAGATAAAGGCATAGTATAGTGTGATACTTCTGAATAAATATGCATTTGTTGTACTACTGAAAATGAGTATTATGTACTGAATATATTCACGGCTCAGGTCAAGAAATATTAGTGTAATACATGCTAGAGGTTCCACAAGAAACCTGCGCCAACCGGACATGACCCCAGCCAACCAATGGGAGAGGACGACCCCCAAGGGGAGAGACGATACCTGCTTCAATGCGCTCTGTGTATCGGTGACGCTGAATTGTCCTCAGCTGGGTATATCTTCTATACGGTCATATCACAATCAATGCTTAGATATAAATAAGAAGTTTACTGGATTGATTCGAGGTAGAAACTCTAGATATAGAGGTAGAACACGTCAATAGCATGTTTAAAAAACATAAGAGGCATACACATTAAAACCATAGTATAGCATGTCGAAAATAATGACGAGAGCACTTAACTCTTGGACATGTAGGCCGTGTCTCAATTCAGGAGCTGCAGCTCTGACAACTGCACGGTTGTGTGGCGGTCTTCTTGGTTGGATGTCTTTGGGGGCAGTATGGTCGACGGGCAATAAAAGATAACTGCAATCTGTCAACAGAATTGAAAGTTTGTTGGATGGCAACTTGTTAGGAAATAGAGCAGTCTAACTGTCTTCTCAAAGAAACAGAACGCATATCCCCATTTTATCTTAATTGCCTGTTTATTTGTAGGTTTCTAATTTCTTAATTGCCTTTCGTGTATTTTATCATTTGTTTGGGTATTTTCTGTAATTATTCTGTATGCGAGTCACTTTGATAAGTGCTTGAAGAAGAAGAAGAAGAAACAGAATTTGTGTAAACAGAAGAATTGAAGTTGTGTCTTTGCAAGAAATGTACCAGGGGAAATATCAAGTGTTAACTATCGTGGGGGGCGATCCTGACCACATGTCCTTTTTGTCGCGATTCAGTTCAAAGAGGAGCCAAATGCATGACGCCAGGCAGGCAGGATGAATCAACACTGAGGAAGCAGGCAGAGGAGATATGCACAAACAAACCGGTACAACGCGGGGAAAACACAGACGAGCTGACAACTGGAAGAGGGAAAGCACACGGACTGAGCAGGTAATCAGCTAATGAAACACAGGGTGACATGGCAAACAGGCAGGAAGTAAACAAGACATGACATGAGGAGAGCGACTGTCAAAATAAAACAGGAAACAAACTCTACGACCGTGAAGCTTATTGTAGATCTAGAAATATGCAGGAGTGGTAAGAAAATAGACACACAGGGGTGTCTCAAAGTGATTAAGACAGGGTACACGGTATTAACAAATAATTACCTGGAGCTGAACGAGCATGTGTGGGAGGGCAGCAGGTGGGCGGCTGGTGTTTGGACTGTGTTTATTTGGTTTGTATTATATCCAGCGACTTGGATGAACATTTGCGCGTGTGACATAACAAATTGGCCAGAATGTCCACTAATTCCAAACTAATTGAATATTTGTTCTATGTTGGGTTGAATATATGTTGTTGTATTATCTAAGTGAAGGGGGGGGAGTGGGGGGGGGGGACATATTTTTGGCTAATTATGAATGTATGAAAACTCTTACTATAAACCAGCAGCAGTGTGATCCTCTTGTTTCCCTGTCAGGGAGCGGCTGGTGTGGAGCTTTCTCCTGGTGCGCTGCTGACACCATGTGGCCACCGCGGTAACTGCACCCCCCATGAGGTGAGGGCCAATAAGGTGGGCCGGTGTGAAAGGCTGGGATGTGTTGCTGTGGACAGTCGTGCCCAAACAACACATTCATCACCGCTCCCCTCCTAGTGTGCCGAATTGATGAACCATCAACTCAAGTTTCATCGCGTTCACTTTATATTGATAAAGCAATCATGCATGCTCTTCTTCTGTGTATCACGGTTTCCCCACTCAAGACAAATGGGGTGTCAGAATGATGTTTCCCCCCCCCCCCCCTCCATACTTCTACACTTTTGCTATGAGGGCTCCAAAATGAGGGTCAGGATGTAAAATGTAGACAATTACACAAGGCTAAAACAAAACGAAAACAGACTGACACTTCTCCAATGCCTCCATTTTTTTTTATTAATTCTTCTACAGTATACAAATATTCACACACAAAATGTTCTCAAAAAAACCCTAATGTCTGGTAAACATTCATATATCCTCGTCTCGCAGCGCCGTCTTCCATTTCCTTCATTGTGTGCTGCATTGCCACGACCTCCTAAATATATATTCTTTTCCTTTTTCTCTAAAAACCCAGGCCTCTGGATCCTCGCGTCACCCAGACACAGCCCGTGCACGACATCACCCCCTGACATTTCATTCATCGTGTCACGGTTGGCACGTGACCCCCCATCTTGTTAAAACTGCAGCAGTGACAGCCAGGTCCAGGATGATGAAGGGGGAAGAAGGCAGAAATCACAGTGTGAAGCAGGAGCTCTTGACATCAGTGCGCTCGGTGCGGGCCCAGAGGTGAGGAACGGGAACGTATTGCATGGGTCGGCTTCGAGCTTAGTGTGTGGTGGTGGTGGTGGGGGGGGGGGATCTGGATCTGGATCTGGATCAAATAGTTCCATTATTGAACAGATAATCCTTAGTGTTTGTCTTTTTTTTTTTTTCTGGAAACAAAGATAGTAAAGCCACATTGTCACTTCCTGGCACTCGTGTATCGTTGAATGCGGTATGAATATGGCACTCCGACCACAAAAATAATTATTTGCGCAGACAATTTGACCTAACATCCGGGAAGTGATACCAAATTTGACAGGGTGGACAAAGAATGTAAATGGTATGGCTACAGCACACGGTTAATCAAGTAATAAGGGACAGCTAGACAACAGGGGAAATGACTGGTGCGGGTTAAATCTGCATATTCAATAAACTTTCTTCAGTAAAAGATCAGTTCATACAGTAGGAACCCCCACCAATATAAATCTATTTAAAAACATCTATAAGAACTTAATCATGTGAAAACAAAGTATATATATATATATTTATATATATTGAGACATCCATAAGCAGTGGCATTGAAGAAGCGTCAGATCATTTGGCTCTACGTACTCTCCACTGCCACTGCTCATGAGTTCCTCTCATCTCTATATTTTTTTTATTCAATATGTACTCCGCAAAGCAGCGGCTCTTTCCCAAAAATACCAGGAAAGCAGTAGTGCAACAAACCTTTAGCAGGATTTTGCTTCCCCAGAGGAAATTAATCAAGTACTTGAGTTTAGGACTCAAACACTTCGTAAGATGCAATCCATGATTTGAACGGGGGAGGGGGAGGGGGAGGGGGAGGAGACTTCAGAGAGAAATGATCAAAATTGTGGTTTTAATGATGTGATACGCACGTGATGCCGTCACCGCTGAAAGTGCGATTTAAATGCTTTCAGTAGGAACAGCAACACAATACACACTTATGGACTGCACCTTTAGACCCCTCACACCTTTAGACCCCTCACACCTAGTGACTTTTTGGTTCAAACCAAAAATGAATAGAAGACAGTGAACAGGTCGTGTTTTTTTTCTTTTGGCTGTCTGGATAACAACTACCGTGACCTTTGACCTTTCATTGACTTCTCCTTTGCAGGTTTCCCTCGTGAGGCGATGAGTGAACTAAATTAAAAAGGCATTATTGAAAAATAAGGCTACCAATCTGAGGCGTTTAAAGGCACCCAGACTGAGCTACATTCCATCTTTGACGACAAAAAGAAGAATTTACGAGAGGAAACGATGTTTTAGCTTACAGTGATGTCCATTTTTTTTTTTTTATTAGGGCTAAAACAACTCTTTATATTTGTTTTCTCTCTTCACACACACACACTATATCCCTCTGCAAGTTTTATTTTTTCTTCTTAAATAAGCTTTTGATTTTAGACGAGGAGCGCTTGATTTTCTCTCCATTGTCGCTGGAGTCCTGGGAGGAGGTGCTCTGGAGCTTGTATTCCCTTCCCACGCTCTGGCCCTCCGAGTCCAGGGAGGTGAGAGACGGGTACCGCCCCACGTTGGGCAGCATGCTCGCGGGCAGCTGGCTGTAGCTGTAGGACTTCTCCAGGATGCCGTTGTACATGCCCTTGCCCGTTGGAGAGGTGACGTTCCCCTGTGAGAAGGTTGCACTTTGGGACTCGGGTATGATGCGGGTGAGGTCGGGCGAGCCTCTGTGTGCAAATGGGTGGTGCTCCAAGGCCGGGGAAGGCGAGGTGGAGGGCGGGCCGGACGGGGTGGTTGCTGGAGTCGGAGGCAGAGGAGGAGGTGTGGAGTCCCTGAGACTGCTGCTGGTGGTAGAGGAGGACACGGGAAGCTCCATACTCTCTCTCTGGCTGAACAGCAGCAGCTCCTCACGGGAGATCTTGCGGTACGGGGTGTCCGAGCCCGGTGTGCAGTGGTTGTGCAGCTGCTTGCGGCCCATTGAAGAGTTGAGAGAGTCTGTGTCGGAGCCACACTCCTGAGCCGGATCCCTGAGACAGAGAGAGTGAAAGAGACAGCGAGACAAAGGGAGAGAGGAAGGAGGGGAAGAGAGAGACAAAGGGAGACAGAGGAAGAGAGGGAGAGAGAGACAGACATGGAAAGAGAGAGACATAGCGAGAGGGACACAGAGGAAGAGAGAGCGAGAGACAAAGGGAGAGAGAGAGACAGAGAGAGGAAGACATGGAAAGAGAGACAGGGGGAGAGACGGACACAGAGTGAGAGTGAGACAAAGGGAGAGAAAGCGAGAGTGGAAGAGAGGGAGGGAAAGAGAGACAGTGAGAGTGAGAGACGGAGGGAAAGACATAGAGGAAGAGAGAGACAGAGGAAGAGAAAGCGAGAGAGAGATAGAGGGAAAGAGAGAGACACAGAGGGCGAGAGAGGAAGACATAGAGGGACAGGGAAAGACAGAGAGTGAGGGAGACAGAGGGAGACAGACAGAGTGAGGAAGACATAGAGAGCGAGACAGAGAGACAGAGGGACAGAGGAAGGGAAAGACAGAGAGAGAGGGAGACAGAGCGAGAGACAGAGAGGGAAAGAGAGACGAGGAAGAGAGGGAGACAGAGAAAGAGACAGAGGGAGAGTGAGAGGAAGAGAGGGAGACAGAGGGACAGAGAGGAAGACATGGAAAGAGAGAGGGAGACATAGAGGGACACAGAGGAAGAGAGGGAGACATGGAAAGAGAGAGGGAGACAGTGAGAGACAGAGAGGAAGAGAGGGAGGGAAAGACAGAGAGAGAGAGACAAAGGAAGAGAGGGAGAGCGAGACATGGAAAGAGGGAGACAGAGGGAGACAGTGAGAGTGAGAGACAGAGAGGAAGAGAGAGAGGGAGACATGGAAAGAGACAAGAGAGAGGGAGGAAGAGAGGGAGACAGAGGGAGAGAGCGAGACAGAGAGTGAGACAGAGAGGGAGAGTCAGACAGAGACAAAGGGAGACACAGAGGGAGAAAGAGAGAGAGACAGAGAGAGGAAGAGAGGAAGACGGCGAGAAAGACATGGAAAGAGAGACAGAGTGATACAGACAGAGACAGAGAGGGAGACATAGAGAAAGGAAGACATAGAGAGAGAGAGAAAGAGAGGGACAGAGAGAGAGTGAGAGGAAGAGAGAGAGAGAGGAAGAGAGGGAGGGAGACAGTGAGAGTGAGACAGGGAGACAGAGAGGGAGGGAAAGACAGAGAGAGAGGGAGACGAAGAGAAAGAGAGAGAGGGAGGGAAAGACAGAGACAGAGAGACAGACAGAGAGAGGGCGAGAGACATAGAGAGAGAGGGAGAGGGAGACAGAGAGAGAGGGAAAGAGAGAGAGAGAACAGCAGATGCACCGGGGTCAAAACTCAGACGGGCGAACAAATTAGAGCAATTTATTGTGTTTAAAAAGTCAAATAAAAATGTTCTTTCCGGCGTAGAGGTTAGCCTGCACATGCAAATTAACTGCACATTGTTTTGTCAATAGAGGCCCAACAGATACATCTGTCCGTGTGTGAAAAAACAGAAAGTACCAAGATTCTGTGTCACTCAATATTTAGCCGGGGCGGACATCATTGCATTATATCTTATTAATGGCTATAACTTCTGTTTAACTCTGGGGAGTGTTGGCATCAAAATAATAAAACATGGCGGCGTTCAAAGCATCAGTGTGAATGTCTGATTACCTGTGAGTCCAAACTGTAAAACCGTTCCTCGGCGTCCCGGCCACCGCTACATACCCCCTCCTATCCGAGCTGAACATGATATGTTCGTCGTCTGCCTCGGGTCGATAGGAGAGGGACGAGCTGGCCATGGAGAGCAGGTCGGGGTCTGGGGACATCAGCGAGGACTGTGGAGAGCTCAGCAGGCTCCGGCGGGAACGACACAGGCTGCTGCTGCTGCGGGTCAGCGAGGGCCGGATCAACGTGGCCGCTGGGGAGGGGGGGGAAGCCGACAAGGAGGAAACGGTTATATTCTAATTTATTTAACTGGATTTTTCTACCTTGGGGTCGCAAAATCCCCTGCCGTCCTACTCACTTGTGAACTGCGGAATGATGGGAGGCGTGTCCTCGTCCAGGTCGTCCACTCCTCCCGCGATGGGGTAGGGAGGCACCGAGACTCGCGGCATCATCACCCAGCTGTGGTCGGAGTAGAGGCTCGCCGTCAGGCTCGGCAGCCCCGAGTTATTGACGACGGGGAAGTTGCAAAGCTTCTCGATCTGCTGCCAGCGGTGCAGCCGCTCCCTCAGGCACGCCGTCACCTCTGACAGGGCTTTCCTAAAAGAATCATGAGTTAGGAGAGTTCCTGTTCCCGATACGGATTCTAATTCTTGTGTCGAAGCCCAGTAAGATTTCTTTATGCTTTGATTCGTCAGGATTTTGGCCCATAAGCCTGCGGGTTGCATTTACGATATTGGACTTGTGCCTATTAAAGTGGTCACGCAGAAGATTAGACTGTGTTCTCTCTTTTATGTGATTTATTTCCTTTTTGCCTTTTAAAAAAAAACACAAAAGGATTTCTTTATCTCAGCGGCACAGCTGGGATTATACAAGACTTCTGAGTAAATATTAAATATATGTGGAATAAAACTACCTCAGCGATGTAACAGCATTAAGAGGTCAGACGTGTGCGAGGACTTGACGTCGTAAAGTCAGACGTCGTCTCTGCTTGGGGGCTTTTTATTTTCCAATGTGGCGAGTACTACAGCATATAAATGTATACGGCCCGAGTAACACACACTGAAAACAACACTTGTATTGATAACGTCCCACGAGCTGGTATTCAATATGACGGGACCTTTCTTGTAATATGGTTGACATTATTGCAAATCAATAATCATAGAGGACATTGATTTCTCCTCTTGTCACATGTTTGCTTGCACACAGTTGACCTCTAGCTACTATTGTATCGCAATAAATCACATATATTTATATATACACTGTGTGTGTGTGTGTGTTGCTTACTTTGCTTCTAGTATCTTGTGGTCCACCTCATCCAGTGATGAACTGTGGGCTACATGAAGGGTTCCAAACACAGAACCTCTTTTCTTCTTTATTTTCTCTGCCTAAGATTCAAAAACACACAAAAAAACATTATTTTTTTAAGCGTTCTTGATGATACTGATCTATTTCCTGTGTGTGTGTGTGTGTGTGTGTGTGTGTGTGTGTGTGTGTCAAAGATTTTCTGCCAAGACTTTATTATGACATTTTATCTGTTATAATAAACATTTATCATCTACTACTACCTGTATTACACTGCTTTTAAACAATACTGTCCGTCTACCAGAGAGCAGACTGAACGTGCCGAGCTCTCGCCACAGGCCCGGCCCCCCCCCCCCGTTGGTAAGAGAGCATTAAATCATGTTTACTGCTCTTATACCACGTGGAGAGGAAAGGAGATGAGCAAGGCACAGCCGCTCTGAGGACTTTTGTTTGTGACGGGCAATATAAAAAAAAGGCGCTATGGCCTTTTGATTTGTTTGTCTCCTGCCAGTCAACACCCGGGACATAAAAGTCCCCTTCAGAAAGTCATCTTGCATCACTGAGCTATTAAAATGATTCACAGATTCATGTTTTTATTTTAAACATACATGTAGAAGGGACAGTGGATGGCACTCATACTCCCACATTGTCTGACCCTGATGAGTTAATGTGTATTTAAAGACTCATTTCAGCCGCTGGTACCCGCCATCTGGTTCTTTGGGTCATGACCTTCATCACAGTGTATAGATGCTACATGCTCCCATGTGTAATAAAGAAGTGCAACAATAAATCAACGTTACCTCGTCTTTGGCGACGCACAGCTGGAACTCTGCATTCTGTTTCTTGATGTTGTAGTATTGAACCTCCACCTCGTGCGTGAGCTGGAGCCACTTCTGCAGCGCTTCGGGCACCGACCGCTCCGACTGCATCTCCTTCTCCGCTCGCTTCAGGGCCTTTCGCACCTGCATGGGAGGAACGATCCACCGACAATTATTGAAAACGTTTCAAATGCGGTGAATTTCAAATGAAGCACATGTACTGTGTAGAGATCCTGCGAGTACAGAACTGAGAGGAACTCTTGGATATGTTGGTGCTGTATTTTTTATGTGATGGGAGGGATGAGATGAATCTTTTCACTTTATCAGCGGTAACACATTTACATTCATACACAGTGACTCTCACTGGTCACTTGAGTAGAATATATAAATACTGTGCTTTTCATTTGAATAAAATCAGTTTGGGAAGTCGCACCTGTACTAACTCTTCCTCGGCGTATTTGAGGCGGCTGAGTTCGCATTCAGCGCCCTCTCGCAGCTCTCGGAGCCGGTGAGCCTCCGTTTTGGCGCCGTTGATCTCGTCCCTCATCTTCTGCTCGAGGTTCTGCTTCTCCACGGCCACCGTGCGGTTCTCCTCCTGCGCCTTTTCAAGCCTGGGAGATGAGAGGAAGAAGACACGCACGTTAACACGCACAGAACCTAAAACTCCATTTTTATCAATCAATCATATCAACACAGATAGAGCCAGACATAACTTTGTGATTAATAAAAACACTTAAAAGCAACAGCACTCTGTCCCGCCCGCAGGTGTTCTGGGAGTTCCACAGCCGCAGTAATGAAAAGATGCCTCACTGTGTGATCTGTTTTAACTTCAGGTATAATTAAAAGGCCACTGAGGGTCCTAGAAGGTTCATAGGTTAAAAGCAATAGCTAGTAGCAAGACCGTTCAGCGTTTTAAAAATCAATAACTGAAGCAGGCAGAGCAGAGACTCCCCGATCTCATCATCTATGTGTCCATCTGACCCATTTCCTTCGCTTACCGGCTCTGCAGGTCCATGAGGCTTTGCTCAGCATTCTGCAGGCTCTCCAGATCCTTCATCATCTGAGAGATGTGCACCTTGCTCGACTTGTTCTGCACATAGGCGAACCAGCAGCCCCCGACTCCAATCACTATGGAAACCATCAGGACAAAGTCTTTCAACCAGTTATGTTGCGGACCTGCAGAGGGAGGGAGGGAGGGACAGGGGGACATGGGAGGCTTTAGCAAATTGTTCTGGCTGTAAAGAGAGTAAGAGGATATTCTTTTTTTGTCGCTTTTATTGCATACTCACGGAGCGGAGGGCCAAAAAGCACTGCATCTAGTGCCTTTAGGTTTAGTTTTTGTTTATGCCGCTGGTCTAATATCTTCAGCTGCATCGACATAAACGACGGTTCATTTGCCGCTATTCTGAAATATGGAGAGAAAGAGAAATCTGCGTTGAATACAGAGTGCAGTCAGAATCCAACCATCACAGCGTCCAGTGTGCTTCGTATATAATGATGCACGATGTGGTATTATAGCAGTGCATCAGGAATGTATGCATAATCACCAGGAAGAGGGATGTGAGAAATGCACATGTGCAAAGAAATCTTGACATTTATACAGATTATAGATCTTCTAGTGTTACAGTTTCCCCCTTAACAAGTGGGATAAACCCCCAATATATAGTTTGTGCTCAATTTGTGTGTCCTTAAAGAAAAGACCGCATTTAAAATCAATTGTTTCAATCGTTCCCGTGTTACTTCTGTGAGCCTAAATGTTTTATAGGAGACAAAAGATGCTAAATGTACCAAACTGTGGGTTCATTTGTGCAACAGAGGGGAAACGCTTATGGGAATATTGTGTGGAACTTTAAACCATATCCTGCCATTTATATTGCCAGTATGAATATTTTGTAAGCACCACCACCACCACCACCACCATCTTAAAAGGCTCAGACAACATGGCAGCCTGTGGAAACTGTACACCCCCCCCCACTCGCTGTGACATCACTTCATGAGTCAGCGGTCATCAACCCTGTGGCGTAACATGAAACCCCTCAATAACCCCGCCGCCCACCCCTCTGTCTACTCATGCCGTACATGCAGTTTGCAGGGAGTCACATTCCACAAGTGTCCCACCAACAACTGTGAAGCACCGAGATGACTTTGTTAACAATTTGATCTTCACTATATGCTTCGTATATATATTCTGTGTGCTTTTAAAATAATAAACTATGATAGGATTACCTACACAAGCAGGCTGGGAAAAGTCAAACAATGAATTAAAAAAATATATAGATTTAAAAGTCGTTTGATGTCAAGTGATCCGGCCTTGAAGGACAACGCAACAGTAGAGGAACAAAGACACTGAGGTGAACAATCAACCTGTCTCCCCTCCCTGTGTTGCCTTTTACGACCAGCAGAGGGCATCATTAAACAGAGTAATGACAACTAAAGGTGCCTTTGGGTATTGTAACACAGATCACAATAGCGTAAACACACTTCACTGCTCACCGACATCTTAATTAGATGCAAAGAAGTGACATGAAGCAGTTGTAACATCTGCCATTTATTATCCTCATTACTGAAGCAGAATAACAAAGCTCTGCTCCTGCGAGAGACGAAGTGAGCGAGACGAGGCGAGCGGTACGAACCGAGGCAAAGTGTTACCCGTCACCCCGGAATTCCCGGAAGTTCCTCTCGTACTGCGGCAGCTCCACAGACTCGTGAAGCCACTGCACCGTGTGATCCACGGTCCAGTTGTGGACTGCAGAGGGAGAGAGAGAGAGAGAGAGAGAGAGAGAGAAAGAGAAGGAGAGAGAGAGAGCAGAGAGAGAGAGAGAAAGAGAGAGAGAAGAGAGAGAGAGAGAGAGAGAGATAGAGAGAGAGGAGATGAGAGAGAGAGAGAGAGAGATGAGCGAGAGGATAGAGAGAGAGAGACAGACAGACAGACAGACATACAGACGAAGACAGACAGACAGAACGACCACAGACAGCAGACAGACAAGACAGAGAGAGAAGAGAGACAGAGAAGAGAGAGAGAACAGAGACAGAGAAGAGACAGAGAACAGACAACAAGAGACAGAAGAGAAGAGAGAGAGAGAGAGAGCCATAAGACAGAGAGAGAGTAGAGAGAGAGATGAGAGAAGAGAGAGAGAGAGAGAGAGAGAGAGAGAGAGAGAGAGAGAGAGAAAAGAGAAGTCATTATAACGATCAAGCACTTCTGCAACTCGCAGGCCAAAATTACAGTATTTATGAAGATAATATCTAACGTCCTTCATCCAGTTATTTGATTCATTCATTTATGGCAGTATAACTGTTTGTGCTGTCTAGGTGCAGGCCTTTTATATATTGCAGTGGAGTAAAATAATAATAAATAATAATATTGCCACGTACAGGCTGAGTGTGACAGATTAGTTGTGGAAGAATGTGTAAAAACAAATAAATAAAATAAAATGGAGAAGAGGACTTTGGGTCAAATGTCCCCATCATAAAATCAAATAAGAGAAAAGAGAGGGGGGGAGCAGCCTTTCTTTAAAGATGTATTCATTAAAATAACATTATTACATCCACAAACTTCACTGTGCTTCAAAGTTTGTGTGATCAAAATGAAAATCACTTGCCCCTGAGCAGCCTAATCATTTAAATAACGGCAGTAGACGAGGATTCTCAAAAATCGCAGATGGGTTCCTCGAATAAATGAGCTCTTAAAAACAGAAAACGAGTGTCTGCTTACTGATTCTTTTATGGCACGAGATATATTCCATTTAACATTCTGCGGAGAAAGTAATAGATCACACTTTTCGTCTGGGTAAATATGCCCTCGAGTGTACACATCATTGTTCACATTCTCCCGCAGCGCTCGAAGCAGAAGTCATTGAGTTTTTGCAGAGAATTGGTGAGTGACTTAAAGGTGCCAACGAGGATTCTGCCAGGGGGGGGGGGGGGACAGTGAAGCCACTCGAGAGGATGACTCGCCTGCTAATTACTTTCTGGAAACCACACCTGTGTCACGTAATGTGGTATGTATATTTACATAGTAAAGTGCGTCTGCTGCTTATTATGCAGCCTGGGGAAGATGAGGTCTGACACGCTGCTGTGAATAAAGGTTTTTTTGTAATTGGGGCACAGGGGACTTAGTTATTTTAAATGCTTTGCCTAATTGTAACCACTTTAAATAATGTTTGTAAGTATTGCTCCCATGATAGCACCCAGTGCATGTTTTCTAAAGTTTATTACGATGACAGTAGAGCAGGGGTGCCCACACTTTTTGGGCTTATGAGCTACTTTATTCCTTCTCGATTGGATCGCTAAATGTCGAGGTGTTTGTGTCCGTGACCTTGGCGCAGAGACACTTTACCTTCGGAGGTCTTCCAGCCCTTCCACAGCTCCTCCACGGTGATGTGCTGGTCTTCACGGTGCAGGTTGCTGTGTTTGTTGGTATGCTGCTGCTTCATGTCTTCTATTATAAACTAGGAAATAAAACAGAGACAGAGAATTGAAACATGTAGTTGTGTTGGTTTGTAGCATTTTTTTAAATGAGAAGAGAAAAAGAACTCTGGGGGAGATACAGACGACTGTGCGTGTCTGTGTATGTCCATGTGTGGATTTGACAGAGAGCTGTAGAGAGTTGGCTTTGCCTAAAAGTCTGGCTTTGGATAACACACACACACACACTTCCAGCTCTCCTTTCTTCCTTTTAGGGACTTTAAAAAGAGAAAGAGACCCATGGTGGAGGCACCACTTCCACCTGTGTGAGTGTGTGTGTGTGTGTGTGTGTGTGTGTGTGTGTGTGTGTGTGTGTGTGTGTGTGTGTGTGTGTGTGTGTGTGCGCTTGCATGCATGCGTGTAGTTTCCGGCTGTCCTCTTTTGGTAGCTCAGAACTAAATGCCCCGGCAGAAAAAGCCATTGCAAACAAACCCACCAAGGGGCTTGCCAGAACAGCTCATGCACAGAACAGAACAGGACGTGTGTGTGTGCGTGTGTGTGTGCGTGTTGTGTGTGGCTGTGGCCTTGGCATAAACTAAAAACGTAACACCTCCTGTCTAATCCTAATTCATAGACACTACCTGCTTTGATAGCTAATTAGCCTTCGATACCAAAGGCTAATTATGATACTGTACTGCATTCAAGTATCATTATGCTATTCTGCTAATGGCTAATTGCCTAAGCTATATTTTGTGTACTGCAAAGTAGTCAAGAATAAACTTAAGGTATAAATCTAACTTCATTTAGCTCTCATAGTACTACTGTGTCAGTAAGACCTTATACGACCCGACTTCACTTCACAACTGTGATCTTTCTTTTTAATTAATAAAAACACGTTTGATACTGTCACCACATAGATGTTGCTATGTTAACTAAGCTAGCTTCATAATGAAGTTTAGCTTTAAAGTTTTTTTAAGGTTTTAGCATTTTACTCTACCGTGTCTTTGTACCTAGATTAAATATACGACAGGATTGCGTTTTTTAACTTTGCTACAATGAATTTTAAAAAAATGGGAGTCTACTTTCATACAGTCCATGAAGTTTTAGTGCTAGCTTGCGCCAAGTAGGGTAGCTGTAGCCAAAATAGCATAGAAACAAGGGGGAAGGCCACGTACCTCACTGTAAAACCTTTTTTTTTTACATTTATTTTTTGTATGGATTAAACAAACTGTCAACTGTGAGGTTTAGAGGTGCCGGTAGGCATATCTTTTAAATTTAGAGTGAGCTAGGCTAGCTGTTTCCTCTTGCTTCCTGTTGTTAAGCTAGGCTAACGCTTCCCGGCTCCAGCTCCTTAACGTACAAACATAAGGAGTGGTATCTATCTGGTCATCTAACCAGCGTATTTCCTTGTCACACTATTCCTTAAATTAAGTACTTTTCTCTTTTGAAAGCCTAAATTATTGATCCGATGAAATTCCATAATGTGTCTTAATACTGCTAATAAGTGTATAAATTCAATAAACCTACCTGAAGCTAGTTTGTGTGTTACATGGACTACTGGTAAATAAGGTATGCTGAAGTTGCATGCAACAATCTAATATAAATATAATATGTAAATAATGAGATGGTCTAGTGGCACTTAACCCTGTTAGTTCACAGTACATTAATGACCTGTAATGTAATGTAATGTGCGCTAGCAGGAAACTGGAACGTCTGCAGCTAAGCTAATTTGAGCAAAGGGACATATAAAGAGAAACTAGAAGATGCCTAAGCAAAAGTGTAAATTCACAGAGGAATTAAAAAGTTCCCGAGTTTTCAACCTAGGTGTGATCAGTGGGGGAGCTGAATGTGCGATCTGCAGTGCAGTGCTGCCTGTTCACGTCAGCAGCGAACGAAAAGGTGCTACAAACTCAGAGCTGTTAGAGGAGAAGACTCATCAGCAACATAGAGAGACGAGAGTAGTTTGAATCATGCAGAGCCGAGGGTGTTTTGACATTGCACATCATTATGAATCACAATAGTTACAGATCAATCAGTTTCACATCTGACTATAGAGCACACCGAGTTCCCAACACAGCTTGAAAAGTGACATGTGCCTGCGCTAAGACAAATGTTATCATCAATGCTCGATTGCACCAAATCCCTTTGAAATAGTCCTAAAAGCATTTGAAGATACAACTTGGACAACTGCATTTATCATGACATACAAGCCTTTTACAAAAAACAACCAGTGCTTTCACGCATCCATACTGTAAGTGCTAAGGGTCTGACATTGAATACACGACGGCAGTCTGGTGTCGAGAGGCAGCAAATGTTTTCTAGCACCGAATGCATTTTTCCTGTCACAGAAAGAAAATCTCCCTGTGTGATCAAGAAATTGTTTGAAAAGGCCCTCTGTGAGATTCACTTCTGGCACACTCACACATCACACGTTCTAACGATGGGAAGGGAGGATACTTAAATTGTCAAGAGTGATGAAAAAAATTGTGCGGGGGGGGAGGGGTGAAAAAGGGTGTGCAATTTACACACAAACCTGGTGTGACGCAGGGTATTAAAAACACACATTCAACCTGCATGTGACCTTTCATAGCCAGTCGGGAGAAAATATACTGTAAGTGACTTGAATCGCTTCGTCAAATAGTTTCTTTGGGCGGGAGACAAAGTGCTTTGTGGAACAAAACCACAGTTGTTTATAACTTTTGAGAGAAACAAAAACAACCAAGAATTAAAACTCAAAACATGACATTGAATAACATTTGCGATTTAGCTTAATAACTAGCTGATTGATGTACATCCCTGCTTGCAAGTGGACACAGCACTGCTTGACAAATGCCAACCACGTTCACCAGTTTAGCTAAGCATGTTAGCATGCTAACATTTACCAAATCGCACTAGCAGGTATTTCGTATTTAATCAAAAACATTGGAGAAATTAAAATGATGTCCTGATGGCACAGACAAAGTTATGCTGATTCATCCTGAGGTGCACATTAATGTGTTTAGTAAATTTCATGGCAATCCGTGCAGTATGTTTCGCAACATCTCACGTCAATCAATATACGTACATCTATACAGATTCATGGTAATCCATCCTATAGGAAAGTGGTGGACTTTACACTACAGACTTATATTGAAGGTAAAATAATCCTATAGTAACGCTTTAGTTGCTATTGTTGTAGCCCGTGTTCACCCACGTCAAAGCTTTGTTTCTCAGTCGAAGACAAAACCGCTCTGTAGGGGCCTGAAAACCTTGCAGTGTTTGTGTTGCTTCGCCTTCTTCTTACTCAATACAAATGCAAATGAGTTTCTCACTGACGTAAAGCCATGAACCGACTAAAGGAACCACCTGTCTGCTGAGTCACTGGAGGGACAACAATGTATGCAACACTAGTCCAGACTAATGTCTTGCAAAGCCTTTAATGCTCACTGTAATTTATGAGAAATTAAGTCGTGCTGGCAAAGAGCAAAGACATTTGCCAGAGCACATGAACAAGAATAGAAAAGGCCTAATGAATCTCGATGATGATCATTAAAGCTTTTCCTTTTTTTAAAGTTTTATCATCTCAAGTTAAACTGGGTAAACTTGGTTAAAATGTTTTCATTAAAAGTGCATTACTTCGTCCTGTTTTTCCTGTTTAAAATCCAACATCTGATCACTTTATAAAAAGACATACTGTGTAATAGATAACGTAGAAATCATTAGGCATGGGACGATATGAAAATTATATAGGTTACGATTATCCTGGCACAAATAAATGCAATTCAGGATATTATCCTGATCAAATATGAATCAAAATATGCTTAAAACTCCTAAAAGTGGCACTAAAATATGCTTTACCTTTACATTTAACTAAATTAAATACTTCACACATCAAAAATCCTTTATTAGTCCCACAACGGGGACATTTCTATCGTTTTTTTCAAGCTGCCTTATTTAAGTAAATCATACGTCACCCAAATAAATAAAAGGATAAATGTTTTTTTTACCGCGATCCATGATAAAAACCTACATCGTCCCATCCCTCGTACAAATTATCCAAGAGAACTATTTGCAATTGGTTCAAGTGCTGCCATCGCATTATAAAAAACTCATACTTGTGGGCAGCTTTATACTTTATGAAAAATGTGGTGAGCCGCCCATATAAAGAGAGCTCTTTGTGTGGTGGCCCTGCGACCTCTGTGGTTAAGAGTTTAGTGTGATTGCTGTGATACTCACGGCCGTGGTGTGTAGCCTACCGAAATGTCAAAGGAGACGAAAAAGTCCTGAGAAAGACAATAATACCTACACATGTTGCATACAGACAGACGCCTGGCACGGACGGGGTGTGACACATGGTCAGACACACACACACACACACACACACACACAGCAGCAAACAAAGACATATTTGTTCCAATCAGATTCCAGATTGCGGGGCGCTGGCTGAGTTTGGGACTCTTCCCATGAGCCTCTGCTCTCTCTCTCTCCAACAGTGGACTGTGACTGTGTATTCACCTCTGATATCTACTGCATCAGTCTATCTGTCCACATCTACACATCTTATTTACTGGAAGTTATTACATCCGTCATGAACACCTCTTTTTATTCACCAGCTCACCTCGACATTAATCAAACCCGTTAGTAATGTGAAACAGCAGGAAGACGGTTATTACATTTATTAATTGTTACACAATTGGGACAAAAAAAAGTATGCCGGGCTTGGATGTGATTTATGAAACTTGAAGCACAGCTGATTTATCACACATGACAACTGGGCAGGCTCAATTGTGAAACCATCACTTGCAACGATAAGATCTTCCTCGTGCTTTTCATTAAGGCACGTAACTTTGCCCGAGATCAAAAGTGGGTGTCTTTGTCTAAATCACACAAATCTAATTATGCAACTACTTTTTCTTTTTTTTACTCTCCGGGGTATTTTTGGTGGATATGAATAAAATCCTCTTTGACAGTACGTGTCATTTTATACTGCAGTATCGATGAATGTAAAAATAATTCTAATATTTATTTAAAGCACTGGTTATTGATTTAATACGCATCGTCCTACGCTACAATGGAGGTGAACGGTGATCACAGAATTACAAAATGACACTACAGCAGGTGGACTGCCGTCTCGGGGAAGTCACGAGTGTTATATCGAATAATAACTAAGTCTATTTTACGCTTATTGCCTTTAGAGTTAGATAAGAAGAGTGATGCCCCCCCCCCCCGCCACCCCCATTTCACGTTTGAAGTTCTCCATTCAAAAGCAGTGGGTCATAAATAAATTCTCGCACTTGAATGTTCCCGCTAGAACATTCCCAGACAAGTCAACAAACACCTTCTTGAATCTCCTTTCTATATTAGACACAACGTAGACGCTCAATGATGCCTCCTTGAGTTTCTTCTGTTCATACTCGCCTAAAACACAAGTACAGATGAATGTACATACGGAGCCCAATCCACCAAGTTGTTGTGTGTGGCCTGTCAAGAACTAATAAAGTACACACACACACACACACACACACACACACACACAGAGAGAGAGGCAGCGCCATCAGCCACTGCTGTGACATTGGTTGGCTTCTTGCGATTTCAAAGTGATGCAACACGATCCAGCTGAGTGTCTCCTTGGCAGACGGGCAGCTCAGCACCCCGAGGAGAGGACGTGCACCTGCCATCCCCTGTGACTGTGCTCAGCAACAGACCCGCCCACCCCCCTCTCCCTCCGTCCCCTCCCCTACTGGGAGACTTCAAGGCACAGATTATAAATACACTTTATTTCGCACCACTTCAAATAACATAATCAGGAGAGTGAATGGCAAATAAAACAACATAACATGTTTATGTTGTGCTTCAGAGAGCTCTCTGCTCCAAATATCAAGCAGCCAAAGTATTTATTTATTTATTTAAACATCGTGACTGATAACTCTGTGACGTGTCGTTATACGGTCGTCGTAAAAAGGGAAGTGGAGGTAGTCGTCGGCCTGTCCACATCCTTGTTTGCTCTCCTCGGCTCGCTCGTGCACAATGTGTCAATATGTTTAAGTGCACGTACACTGGGTCTGCGGCTGCCTCATTACAACTAACCCAATGGCGAAACAGTTAAAAGAGAAGTCAGTGAAATAATGTGAAACTTCCAGTGAAACATGCTGCAGAGAGACGCATGTCGTGTCAATGACTGTAAATGATCTGCGCGTGTATGCTTCATCTGTGTGCTGATATAAACTGGGATACATGGATAGGTATAAATATATCTGTGAGGGTTCATTTCCCTGTAGCCCGGCAACACTGATTGTTGTTAAGTTACAGAGTCATTTTAAAAAAGGTAGCCAGGTAACACCCGATAGATAAGGACACGTTACACTCGGTTAATGTAAATTGTTTTTGAAAATTGCATTGCAAAAGAAAACAACCTACATGGACTAACTGGACACGCTCAGGTCTCGTTTGTGCATTAAATACTCTTAAAGTGTGAAGATGCTCGCAAGGTCGCAAGACTCTGAAGCTGAGCAGAAGCCAAAATACTGTCTTGGTTCTTCTAAAAGGTTTTCAATTATCTGGAGCATAACATTCGAAACAGTTACTGTCATAAAGGACTTGGTAAGCACGCATGGATTCACCATGCAACAGGTGAATCCTTTGCATTGATGCTTTACAATCGTCAAACTATAATGTATGTAAAACGGAAATGTTTTTTATTTTTATAACCCACAAAAAAGCCAATCCTTCTTTTATATTTTGCAGCTAACACTCATAAATTATTTCTTTTTGCTGCTGAACATGCTGCCGATTGTCACCATATATCACAGCTGACCTCATATCATCTTTACCGCCCGCGTAAGAATCTCTGAAATGCAAGTAATGAAAATCTGGATATCCTGACCACGGCTATAACATTACAAGTACGAGCAGCCTCTCATCTTAAAGTCATCTTCTCACATTTTGGGAGAAAGGTGTGAGTAAGGAAAAGCAGTGGCAGTGAGCTCTCTGTTGGCTGAGTGTAAGGTTTCAACCAGGTGGCAAAGGGGAGAAGGGTTGGGTTGAAAAGGTCTTGTACCCAGGAGGCCAGATAGGGGCTGACGTCCCCCCCACCCCGGGCCCCGCTCCTCTCACCCTCCCTCACTGCTTTCAGATTAGCTTTGCCAGGAAGAGACAGTGACATTGGAGCAATTCGGACTTCGGAGTCTTGCTCAAGGACATTTCGGCACGAGGACAAGAGGAACAGGGGACCAAAACTCCAAAACCCACAAAAGAATAGTCAACCTGACTTTTTGACATTTCTAAAAACATTCAGTTGACATTGTTTGACGCCAGAAAGCCTCGAACGTATTTCAAGTTTATTATGAGAAATGTGATTCAAAGTTGCAAAAAAAAAAAAAAAGTCACAGAAGACAGAAGAAGAAGAAGAAGGAGAAGGAGAAGAAGAAGAAGGAGAAGAAGAAGAAGAAGGAGAAGAAGACAGAAGAAGAAGAAGAAGACGAAGAAGCAGAAGACAGAAGAAGAAGAAGGAGAAGAAGACAGAAGAAGGAGAAGAAGACAGAAGAAGAAGAAGAAGAAGAAGAAGAAGAAGAAGAAGACAGAAGAAGAAGACAGAAGACAGAAGAAAGAAGAAGACGAAGGAGAAGAAGACAGAAGAAGGAGAAGAAGACAGAAGAAGAAGAAGACAGAAGAAGAAGACAGAAGAAGAAGAAGAAGAAGAAGAAGAAGACAGAAGAAGAAGAAGACAGAAGAAGAATAAGAAGACATAAAAGAAGAAGAAGAATAATAATACAGAAAAGAAGAAGAATAATAAGACATAAGAAGAAAACTAAGAAAAAGAAACAGAAAGAAGAAGAAAGAAACAGAAAAGAAATAATAACACTAAGAATAAACAGAAGAAGAAAATAAAAGAATAAGAAGAAAAGAAGAATAAAGAATAGAAGAAGAAAATAAAATCTAATAGAAGAAAAAATAAAAGAAGAAGAAAGAAAAGAAACATAATAAAAAGAAGAAGAAGAAGAAGAAGAAGAAGAAGAAGAAGAAGAAGAAGAAGAAGCAGAAGAAGAAGAAGAAGAAGAAGAAGAAGCAGAAGAAGAAGAAGCTTGGAAATCCTCAGTAATGAGCGGCGGCCACAAAACAACGACTGGAAAGAAACAGACACGGCTCGTTGCACTTATGGAGACAAAAGCATGAAAAACAGTGTTTAAGCCCCTCCCATACAGGCATCAGTGATATATGCACATCGCCTTAATGTGTGCTCATGGTCAGTTCTAACATTGACCCTCAGGGGGTCCACGACTCATGCAGCGTCCAGCTCTTTACCGAGGGGCCACCGAAGGGCTGTAGGGTATAACCGTTTCTCACACCAGCACTTCTCAGCCAGTTAAAAATGACTCCAGCTAATACACAAACACAGAATGTGACCATGGTCCCGAGTGGTTTCTTTTGAACGTAAGAGGTCGTTGATCACCAAGAGACGCAGAGGCCACGCCAGGTCAGCAGACTCTCAGATGTCAGTTCTACCCTCGAGTTACTCACAGAAACCTGTCCCTTGACCACACCCACACAAACTGCATCACTTGCAAGATTTTACAAGAACTTTATGAGTCTGTAAGTGCTTTAACGTTCAACTTTAAAAACTAAAATGATGATATTATGTATGCATTGCAAAGATGGGCATGCATGCGTGTATATTTAGGAATTTAAATCCAAATAACACTACGAATATCAAACATGAAGGCTTCGAATCATAGCGTGATGTCTGTAAAAATGCCACTGTGCGTTTGTGATGATGTGTCACTATGCTAAAAACGCTGACACCAATTTGTCTCTCTCCTCCGATGACTCGCTGCTTAATATTAAAATCTATTTGAATTTTTAGGAATGCTCCAAAAACACTCTGCAAACGAGCCGTTCCTCCCGTTATCTGCATATTTACGTGCACGGTATGAATTCTTGTGTCAACACTAGAGCCGTTTGGTTTGATCGACCCTAACGATCTTCAAAAAATACTGGTAACATGAGAAGGCCTGTGATCGTGGTCCGATATACACAACATGAGAACCACAACAAAATCAAATTTAGAAACAGAGTTCAAAATAAACAGACATAAATATTTAGTTTCACCGTGCTATAAAAAGATACAGAGCCAAGTTGTTACAGCTTCATAAGGTTTTGCCCTTTCAGGAGGTCCTGACCGCCCGTTTACAACCCAGGTGCTGGAGAGGCAACGCGCTGATCCTAAGTGTTGCATAAAATTCCACAAAGCTCACCTCCACGCTCTCGTTGACCTCTATTCCCCCGTCATTGTCGTCGTCCAGCTGTTTGTGGATGTGCCGCAGCGCCTCCAGACTGAAGCGGTCCGTGTCGCCTATGCATGGCGGCATCACTATGAGACAGGGGTCTACAGGGGACAACAAAAAACAAAAGGTCAGAGATGAAGGGTCAAGTGGAGGAGCTTTTGCACAATGATCACATGTCAATTAGCGCACCTCCTTGTCACTTGAGTTTACAGCAGGATATAAACTATATATAGCTGCGTCTGCAGAGTTTGTACCAGCCACACTTAAAATCATCTTTAGCATCACAGCATCCAAAATACCTTGAGTGTACATGCCAAAGGAAAAGAGAACGATGCATCCATTGTAGTAAAATGAGGATGTGTTTAGAAGGATAGTTCAGGTTTTGCAGCATAAACTTTTATTCATCCTATTTTAACTTTTATAAATTAGTCGATTAATCCATTAGCTGCGCTTCCAATTATTATAGAAATTGGTTTTAATGACATCAGGTGAAGTCACTTTGAGCTGCAGCTTTTAGAGTGATTTAACAGCAAGGCAGCAAAAAGAAGAATCCTTAAAAACACTGGTGTCCCTCACAAACTAAGTAGAATAGCGGAGGGCATGTGTTCCTCCTCTGTGCACCCCTTAAGGCAACATGTGCTAACCTGGCTCCACCCACCTCCAAGGGGCCGATCACACCTGGCATTTATGAAAAATGGATGCGACTTCCTTGTGTGATTTGAAGTACAAAAAGGTGATGTTTTAAATGAAATGTATCGTACTGCTTTAATTATTAAGGGATAACTCAACGGTTGTGTGATTCCAGTTAACCATAATATCTCTAACGCCGTTCTGACAGCAACATATAAAGCATCTCGTCACAGCAGCAGTGCTCCTGCTGGACTCTCTCACGGGCTGTTGTCATTCCTGCAGCGTCCCCAGGCATTCCCCCTTGTTTTTTTTCGTTTAGTCCCCCTCCCGTCCCACTGGGGAAATGAGCCCATTACTTCCAGCCTTCCAAGCCGTGGACAGTTTGAGCTGGCCGGGTGCCAAACTGTCTCAATGGAGCCACAAAACAAACACCGACCGATTCCAACAGCCACAGAAACTGTGCAAACACACACGTATACAGATACACAAGCTCAAAGCCACGTTAGAAAAAGGATTTTAGTCCCAATCTTGAAACGCATCATTCCATAAACTGCATACAAAACGACAGGAGATATTTCTTAAACCGATAACGCCAATCCCAGGAGTGCCAAGGCCCCATGTCCAAGCCCAGCAAATAATGACACGTACCGTTTGGCAACCGTGCCAGACCAAACACAAAGCCACACAGCAGCCAGGGGAGACACAACAACCAACACCAAGACAACGATTAGACAGCAACACACACGCACACACACACACACCCAAACACATGGATCAGGCTTTGGCAATGAGGGGAGTTTCTCTCCATCAGAGGAGCAATCTGGACGATAGAAATGCCACCAGAAAACGACAAACGCGAACCAAGGGACAATTAGAAAATCAAAATCGTGTTTAGTGTCAAAAACGCTTCTGGATGCACAAAATACAACCGTACAAACTCAAACTTTTCACTGGGGAAAACTTTAGATCCAGCTAAAGATGGAGCCAGGCTAACCTGCTAAGCTAGCTCCATACTTAAAAACACACTGTTAATATACAAAACTGTATGCATGTCAAAATATTCCTTCTACAGTCGCACAAATGCATGTACAGTATCGTGTATACTTGTGACCATGTTGCATTTTCTGCAGATTTTTGATGTAGGATCTATTTACTTAAACAAGACGTGACACATTAGTTACAGAGTTGCCACTTGGCAATCCGCAGAAGAGGAGAATAGGAGACATCTGATTGGAAGTGTGCCTGGGCTAAGTTCAGATGAGAGGACACTGGGGAGGATGCCCATGTCAAATGAAGAAACCGGCGTTGGCAAAGGACTGAGCCTCATGTCGATACGGTGCCAGAGGTTGATACACACAGTGATCATTTGTTTTGGTGTAAACAGATACAGTACTTTGGTTGCACTGGGTGAAACCACAATGGCTTTTAAATCTCCACCTGTTAACGTGATGATGCGACGGCAGTGATCTAAATATTTATATTGTGTTTTGACTAAGCCGCTGCAATTAGAAAAGCCACTTCCTGGTATGATCACAAGAATCTGCCTCCGCTACCAAACTGTGTGGCGTATAAGCGCACTACCGTGTAACATTGGGAGGAACAAAAACAACAATTCAAACACTGCTAACACTTCATTTTCAACGTCCCCAGTTAAGCAAATGTGTATCTAAATCAGTGACGGGAAAGATCATCAACAAGGCTCTTCTCTCAGATCGTCATCTGATGCTCGAGAACGAGTTACATAATGTATTTGCTTATCTTGCCAGTGCACTTTACATAGCCTGTTTGCATAGCGTGCATATCTATTTGGCTGTTTAAACAGGCACAAAACTCAAATACTTTTGCTTGTGTTTTACATACACAGATGGCTGCACGTCCGATTGTGAATCCCACTTTAACTTTCTTTTGTTTTGCAGAGGTATCATAATTGATAACGGCATACTTTTACATTTCCTATGATGTTTACCTTCTTTTTTTTTGTCATTTATTTCTATACTGGTGGCCTAAATCTGTTCTCCATGTGTGCAGAACTCTTCATGAACCGACTTTTCCTCTGAAGCTCAGAGAGGAGAAGATAATTCTAAGATAAAAGAAAGAAAAAAACCCTCCTGCTGTCATTCACTGACAGTATTTAGGCTCGGCCTCCTCGTGTGCAATTCTGAAATATGACAGCACGAGCCTTTCCTTCCCAAGGTGTCCTATTTTTGAGCATGTTTAAGTATGTTTAGGGGCAGTTGCGAGCGCGACAAATGAGTAACCATGCGACAGGAAGTGGCCGTCGGTGACCCCGAACATTCCAGGGGGACGCACGTGAAATCAAAAACAGCCGAGAGAAGCAGTCCCAAAAAGATGACAAAATTGGAAAGCACTGGGTTATTTTTAACCCATCAGGCTCCCAGTTGTCAGGATTTAAAAGCTCAACGATGGCAGAGGTCCCCCTTGTTCAAACACACACACACACACACACACACACACACACACACACACACACACACACACACACACACACACACACACACACACACACACACACACACACAGAAGCAGATGTTAAGTACGCACACACACGCAGCAGGCAAACAGTAATTCACTTTGCCATAACTCACAAATGCGTGCAGGCTGTCACAGAGGGCAGCAGGTTCGGTTTCAAAAGAATCTGATAACAAAAGTGTTTTGGCTGTCAGCTGCTGCCTTTAAAGTGAATCCCAACACTTCAAAATAGTTTTTTGTGCACAATATATGCATGTCATTAAGAAGGTTCTGTCTTTACTTCCACAGAAAGCTGTTAAGTAGGTTACAGGAGAAGCAGATCGAGAGGAGCGCGTGTCTGATGTGTTTACGGGGACTTTTTTTGGGAACTTCCTTGAACCTGATCCCTTGAGACACATGGGCATTATACGAGTGAATCGATACAACAGACCTAGCTCGCTCACCCCCACTGCATTCTGGGTGTGCGGCGTGTTCAAATGTTTGAAAACGACGTCTTCACAAAGTGTCTTCTCGTGCAGGTTTGATGTGGTAATGTGATAGAAGTGACAGTAAAATTTGTTTTTCCTGCATTCCAACTCTCATATGTTCTCTTGTTCAACTTAGATTAGTGGCATGACAGGAATGCATCTTCTATTTATGCAAATGCTCCATAAAACTTTTAAGTATTTCTCCGTGCCTTAAAAACACATCAGTGAGCCAAACCGTTCCACTGTGTGACATTTCAATACGACACACACACACACACACACACACACACACACACACACTGTAGTTTATTTTGAGCCGATGCCACATACACCGTTCTACTTCTGTAAATACTCAGTTAACTACTGCACCAAATGTGTATTAATCCGCAGCTGTAAATAGTTCCCAACTAATGCAATATCCACTCCAGTTTGAGTCGCGTTAGCTTACAGCGACAGTGCCCAGCAGTCTTTTATATGAAACTATATATATATACACACACACACACACACACACACACACACTGTATATATGCTTGTGACTGAGTGCCACAGGCAGGGTAGGGAAGCTGGCGAGTATTGAGAGATTTGATTCTGATGTACAAAAGTAAGAAGATTGCTCAGTGCAGCCTGAAAACAAAAGGCCCCGTAGCTGCCTTGGTCCCATAGAAGAAGTCTGGACTCAGGGCTCCAGCAGTAAAGCGCATAGAGGCTTCATATCAGCCTATAGGGTGAGCCCTCCACCTGAGAGGCGAAGGACATACATCCACTCTTCTCTCCCCCCCCACCTCACAAACCCGATCTTTGGTGAGGAGCCAGATTCAGTGTAAGAGTATCCGGGCAGTGGCGACGTGGAATTAAGATAGCAGGATACGATGGGCTTGACATGCGCCTCTGGGGAGCCAAGGGCGCTGAAGCGGCCTCCTCTTACCCACAAACTGCTCAAGATGTCTCCGCGTCCTAAGCTATTTCCTGCTCTCACACGGCCACACACATTGTCTCACAAAAGACACACACATATTCATACACGCTCTCAAGTGTCGGAGATGGTGCTGAATGGCAGTACGAGTGGCGGCAGACTCGAAGGAGCAGACCAGGACGAAGTCGAGCGGAAGCAGACTACAGAACATGTCAAGCAAACACTCCGCACGCTAAAACAGATGAGAGTGAGCTCAGTTACACACAGAGGAGTTTCACCTCTTTGTATTTCAGACTCCTGAGAGTGACCACATCTAAGATACTCTCAAGGTTTAGTCATGAGGTTGCCGTTCAAAATCAATTACATACCAATGAAAAAGCCACATCAGACGCTTTTGTAAGAAAGAAAGTTGCTCAAAACTGCCGTTGTATCCCATCCATACACCGCTTCCTTTGTCCGTAAACCATATAACGCATACATACAGTATTAGCAGTGAATTAGGCATTTACATGAATCAGATGTGGCTGTTCAATACGGGAGGATCCACTCGTGGGACGTCTCGCTGGCACTCGCCGGGCGCATTGCTCGTCTTGCTCAGGGACGCTTCAGCATTGCAGCCACATGGCCTCAATCCTTTT
The DNA here is from genome assembly GCF_900634415.1 of Cottoperca gobio. Classification (NCBI taxonomy): domain Eukaryota; kingdom Metazoa; phylum Chordata; class Actinopteri; order Perciformes; family Bovichtidae; genus Cottoperca; species Cottoperca gobio. The sequence continues at coordinate 11,053,127 of NC_041372.1, forward strand.
TTGCTTCTAGACCCATTATTCCCTTCGTGACTTATTTGCTCTCATGTACCAACTGTAGCTACGAGTTGAGGCGACCTCCTGCTTAGATGTGACACAGTATATTCCCACAGTGTGTCAGCCATGTCAGCAGTTCATTAGCTCCACTGTCACCGTGCCAAACTACCATCCGCTTTCACGCATTTATGATGTATGCACTCACCATATGGATCATAAGTGAGATGCTAAGTACATTCTTATAAACTCCTGCATTTTATTAATAGACACAGCAGCCATGAGTTCGTTACAACATGTCTGAACCCGTCTTATGATTACTTAAAAGTCACATGTCTGCGTGTCTTGTAAATAACAATTATAAGGAGTGGCTGTCCAATGTAGTAGTGTCATGGCAGGTGTGTTGCTCAGGACCCAAGGAATCGCCGTGTGAAGTTGTCGGATGAGCGGTTCTCGAGAAAGCTACGATTGCACAAGGCCACGTTTCGAACGGGCAATGCACGAGTTGCATTCAATACACCAATTAGATGCTCCAAATTGTGTGAAAGTGTGGTGGGGAGGGAGAGAGAGGAGGGGAATGTGATGTCGATGTACACCAGACCCTGTAACCAGCGCCCATGTGGCAGTGTCATAAGTCAGGCTGACGGGTCAGTATTAAAAAGGCAAGTAAATAAAGCTTCTGGAGAGTCTACCATTTCAGCTCATCAGCAGCCATTAATAAGACACACATATCATTAGCTGCCTACAAATGCCAGATGAGAGAAGGGAGAGGTCGTTACAGATACAGAAAGTCTTCTTGTGTTACTCTCGGTTTGCACAAGCGGTTAAAAGAGACACATGAAGTTTAAAACCTCTTTCACTTTGGTTTGTTACTCAAAGAAGTGACACAAGAAAAGAAAAATAGTCAACGTGGCTTTAAGGAAGTTGGCCAGCAGGAGGAAAATAATCTGACAGCAAAGCCAGAATCTCAAAATCATACAAGTCATTCCTCCGTCTTGAGCATTATTTATTTAGCAGATTTACTGCTGTGCTGGCAGGTGAGTTGTCTAAATGCCCAGGGTGCCCTAGGGCATGACAGAAGAATGTGTCACTGCAAAACCATAAACAAGCAAACACAAAAAGCAGTGTGACAATTACCCAGCCAAAACCGTTTTCTTTTTAAAATGTGCATTGATAAATCATATTTCTTAATGCTACACAGAGACGGAGTCACGTTCCCAGCCAAAACCAAAGTGTTGCAAAACCACAGACACGCTAAGCAACATGTGTCCAGCCTCCAGACGTTCGACGTGTCTCGACTAAACCTGATCCACCCTGAACTGGATTATCTTTGTCGCAATTTGCTTTATGTAAAAATCAATGGGTTGTGCAAAACATACAGATGCACTTGGATCAGTTACAGCAACTGCAGTTAAGGAAGGCAACTAAGTGTGAGAATAAAAAAAAAGGTCTGACATTCATTTAGGCTCCTTGGCTCTCCAAGATTTGACTGGATTTTGCATACGTTCATGTGTCGGGTTTGGGGTCCCCGGTTCAATTGAGAATAAACACAGTGTGTAAACGAAGCCCCTACAGGACACGTTTAACAGATCAAAGCCTTCTACTTCCCTATTTGTGATATAATAATAGTCTTTTACTTGTTAAACCCAGTCTTTTCCACAGAAACAGGGTATCCCTTGCACATCTAAACCACCTTAATGGGCATCAGTAATCCTCTGCTGAGGCCACAGCTTAAAAAGAGGAGGGGGTCAACTAGAGCAAAACGTGTGGAGGCCCACCAAGTCTGGTCTAAAAACTTCCAGAAAAGGAGACGCTCTTTGCACCCGGGCGTCCCAGGAATGCTTCAATAACAGCACCGAACACGAGATGTGTGATGTATGCGGCTGACCCGAGGAAGAAAAGCAGAAGGAGAGAAGATGAATAGTCTTTAATTAGCTCGCTCGGCCTGCGACACACTCCTCTGGATATCAGGTTAATGTATCGAATGTCTATAGAAAGCCAAGACAGGGTAGCAGAGGGCTGAGGTCACATGTAAGTGTTTAAACGTTAACAATGAACAATGCGTGATGCGAAGTCATCATGCTTTGGCCACATTGTGGGATCCAATGTTCCAACACATCACACATCAGAGATTATGAGGCAAAACAAATGATTTTATCTACGGCAGTTGCAGTCTGGAGATCCGCGACTGGGATTAAGTGTTTCTCATCGCATCGCATCAGGACAAGAAAGCTGAGGGTTACGACTTTCCCACTAGACTTCTGAGAAGCATCTCTTTTAGGCTTTGACCTTTGTCACAAATTGGTTAAACAAATAAAAGAAGGAAGCAACAAAAAAAGGAAACCGGACGTGAACGGAAGCTAAAAATAGCTGTTGAATCTTGAAAGTTGAAATTCAATTTTATTTTGAAAAGCTCCTTAATTTTGTCAATGTTAATGTTTTAATTCCATTCTTTGAACATTTACAGAACACATTTGACATTTTAGGGCTAACAACTTCAGATAGAAAATATAAAAAAAAAGAAAAACTGTCAATTGTCAAATTCTGGTTGCTCAAATCGCAGTGGATAAATTGAACAAAACCTTTATTTATGCATTTATTTTAAATAATTCAGGCTTAAAATTTCTAAAAGAATTAGTGAACTGTAAAAAATGAAACGACTGTACTGGAAACTTCAAAGAGCAGAAGTCAAACCATATTTAAGTACATGTTGAAGTACATTTAGCGTCCAGTAATGTTTTGATGTCCCAATTATGTGTTCAGTTGCTTATAAGATTCATAGTATTATGACTATGGTTTGCATCAATAGATGTGTTGCATCAGACAACTGACAAATCTTTCAAATGTGAAGGATCATATTCCATGACCTTTGTGAAGAGCAGTAAAATAAACTAAATACTGCACACTGCTCTTGCTCAGTGAAAGATTACTAACGTTTTACATCTCTTCGCTTCTCACATGACCGGAGCATTGTTCAAGGTGTTCACAAATTGTTCATTTGAAAAAGAAAGAAAAGGTCCCCGGCTCATGTCTCGGCACGGCCTTGAAAGATTTAAAATGACATTTATGTGAAGGAAAGGAACATCGAGAACAGCCTGTTCAAACTTTCACCGCTAACTTAAAAAAACTACAGGGTTTGTTAAAACAAGCCCGTGTATGTGTGCTTAGTGGGGCAAGGACACATATCTGGTTTCATCTTGAAAAGAGGCACTAAAAGATAAATTGGCTTTGGACACTTTCATCAATGCGTTGGCATGGGAATGTCTCAGAGTGACAAATCGTGGCAGACAGCAGGTTTGGCTCTCTCCCAGCTTCCTGTGTATGTCTTTTACCTTCCTGCTTGGCGGGATTCTGATGGAGTTGGTGCTAAGAATAAAGTGCCACACTTCAGACAATAGTTACCGGTATCAAATCTGGAGAAAAGAAAAGCAGAAAGCTGATGCAATTACACATGCAGAGGATTAACAGCGGCAAGAAGGAACTCCTTAACAGTCTGCCTGCATCTTACACAAAAACATAAGCAGAAACTAATCATGTGCGGACAGAAGCTGCTAATCCTTCTACAGACACTCTGACACTTGTTGCGGGAGAAGCAGGAGAAGAAAGCAAGTGAATGTCATTCTGTTGCCATCAGGTCCGTTGATGTGTAATACAAACTGGGCTCATTTTGGACCAGATCAATGGGAAGCCAAGTGGCTCCTAAGAACCCACCTGTTGGTCCGGACATGCTACTGTAAAATGGATTAGCAGTCAACTCACCACACACCTTCAACCAAAACATGGGGGGGGGGGAGGCAGTTCAACTAATTGCTTGTTTAGTCAATGGAAAACAACCCTAGAAATATATAATAAAACTGATCTTTTGGCCATGTTGGAACAGCGGAAAGACGCTTTTAACCCAATACTGACCAGAAGCAAATCACATAGGTATACATGCTTCTGAGTCTCGTTGTAACGTGTTGGTCTCCATTTGTATATTAAGTTTGTTATTGGCCCAGGTCAGAGAACGAATGTTGGTGGATACAGACTTGAGAGGGGACAGCATACCAAAGAAATCCACACCACTCCTTGCACTTCTTGCCCAGGCCACCACGTCACGTGCCTTCTGCAAAGGGAAAGTCCCTGAAATCAGAGGGGACCGCGCCTCACGTCCAATATCTAACTTTAAATCCCACTCAAATAGATGGAGATCAATTTGCCTGAATGTGAATAGAGACCATTTTCATTTTCTAAATAGTCAAAAAAAAAGGTAGTCTCGCACTGGAAAACAAAAAGAGATTGGATTACCTTCGTAGGTTAAATCTATCGCACAACTAATTAAATGTAAATTAGCTAGCAGCCCTGAGAAAACTAATGCTTCAGTAACTACATGTGATTAGCCAGGAGAGGACATGTAAAGCGAGAAAGCCGCAGTGAACAATTTTAGGCTCCCGTGAAGGGCATGGCATTGGCTTCTTCCTGTGTTAAGGTGACGAGTATTATCACAGCAGGATCCCACGCTCATAACAGGACAAGTGTGTGACCCCTATCTGTCGTTTATTCTGAAACAGTGGATCTCTTTCTATGTTTCGGAGGCGCAACCAACAGCGATCGTTGCAATAAATCGATTCATTGTGTCATCAATAAAATGTGAAAAATGGCCATCAAATCTTCAAATAGCTTGTTTTTCCAGAGCGATGGGGTAAAACTTATTTTCAATTATATAAAGTAAGACAAGTAGAAGATTCTCGCATTTGAGAAGCTAAAGAAACAACAAATTGTTGCATTTATCCTTCAAAAATGACAAACGATTATCAAAATAGTTGCCGATCCGACTGTGGTTAAGGAGCGATCGGCGGTTCGATCCCCGGCTCCTCCATTCCCATGTCGCAGTGTCCTTGGGCAACGTACTGAACCCCAAATTCCCGAAGGCTATGCAGCAAATTTGCGTGTGTGAATGGGTGAATGTTGACATGTTGTGTAAAATAAATCCAGACAAAACATATCCCTTTCGGTTTTTCTGCTTATTCTTGTCTTTTGCTATTTAGCGTTGCGAGCATGTGTGCATCCATCACAAAAGGCTCACCCAGCCAAGCACCCAGTGCATTGCCAGCTGGAGGGGGAGGGGGGGGGGGGGGGGGGGGGGGGATCAACACCCTTGAAGTGTGGAGGAGCGGGACAACAATAGTCCCCTCTGGGCTGGGTGAGGGCAAGCAGCTCTGCTACTGTAGGCCACTCACAGCAGGAAACACTGTACAGCTGAGTACAGCGACCTACATCTCTTACTGAGGCGCTTTATGCACAAGTGAATCAGCTTACAGGCTGCCAGTGTTGTCCGCTTCTCAATGAATTATCTCAAACCTACTGGTGTGCAGATTAGAGATTTAAGGATGTAAAACAAGGATTTGGTTCAGTATTTCACTTAATTGGCAGTGATAGGGTAATCATAAAACAGAAATGTTGTATTAGGTAGGTCATACGTCTTTGGCAATATTAAAAAAAGGAATAGCAAAAGAACAATAGCGCCTCGATGGGGATTAGCGGTTTAGGTCGTCGATTGCCTCAGCGTCTTTGTCTTTAAATCCAATCTCTGCTCTCTGCCATGGCTGGTGACCGTGGGCACAGTGGGGTAAACCATTAAAAACAAAGCCCTGTTATCTCCCCTGTGAGCCCAGTTGAAAGTCAGACTGGCTCGATGTCGCGGTGACGGATCTCGACAACGATAAGGAACACTCTGAACCCTCGTCAATGTCAGCAGCAGCCATGACAGGGATGCTCCCTGGATGGAAAATTGACATGGAAAACATCACCAGTGGCTTTATAAATACACCGGGGGTGGGGGGGGGTCTGTTCTGTTTGATGACGGGCCTCATTAGTTTGGATCACAATCCTAAAGCCCCTGATTGAGATGAGCAGCAGCTGTCCACTTCTGGGGGAAGTCAGCTGGGCTACTGAGGAGCGTCAGTGCGGCGCCTCAACTGGACTTTGACAAATTTAGCATTTAGCAATTTAGCATTAAAGGGCTATTCATTGACAATATGTACGTATATATATATATATTTTTTTTTAATGGTCAAATTACTTTTAATCATGTAGCTCACTTCTCATACATGTAAGTGCTCTCAAGGTTCGATGCAGAGTTTCGCTAACGTTAGACTTTTAGAACAGTCTGTTCTAGCCCGTTGAGCTGTACTTCACAGAACCATTACATTATGACTCGCTCCACGTTCACTCGGTCCCCTTGTCACTATTGGCCCCCAGAGCAAACCCGAAATTCGTTCCGAGGCTCCAACACCACAGTAAGTAAGAAAGCCTGGCTTCCCTCAAGCGTTGTGTGTTACTTTGATAGAACACGGGCCAGCCAGCAGCGACGGAAGTATCACAAAATGCAAATTCATGTGCTCCCCGCAGTAACTTAAACAAGCTCTGGCGAGATAAACAAATGTTGAACCTCCTTTCCAAACAAATCCCTTTTTATGCAGTCACTTTGCACCGAGGTAGCCAATGTCACCTCTGATTTAGCTATATAAACAAAGCAATATCCAGCAAATTCTCTCTGAACTACGACATTATCTCAACAAATCTTAGCGACAGATTTATAGATCCTGTAGGAATACCGTACGTGACATGTAGAGTGTGAGAGAGCTCAACTAGCGTTTGCTTTAATAGCTTTTAACCTACAGCAGCCAGTTGCTGTATCTGTAAGTTATGTAAAGCTTATGCTAAATGGGGGGTCCTGTATCTGAGACAACTATCATCCAGCAGGCACATTACTGAAGAACTGGATGTTCCTCGCAGTCAGAGGGAAGGGCTTTGTTTGTTGACATACGCCAAACAAGCTAAACACACCATTAAAACGAGGGAAGACCACGTTCACATTGCCACTCGACCGTCCCCTTTACAAAAGCCTCTTTTTGCCCGTTTTGCTGAAACACCATTATCTTCCTCAAGGTGCATAGAGATGATTTATGATTCCTATTGTTTACATCTACTCTGAACTTGGCCCATGTTTTTTAAAAAAGATAAAGCCGCAGTGCGTGCAAGTCAGTTTACAACCCTACACAGTTGAAAAGGACCCACAATGAGGAACTGGTTTTGTGGGTTAAGACAAAGATCTGAAACTCAAACAGGCTGTGAAATGAATTTAACACAAGCGCCAAAAACAACTCTCCACCGCGACATTCAATTCAAAAATCATGTGCAACACTAAAATCAATTACTGCATCAGCACCACCTGCTCGAGCACCTTGACAAAAAAGGGGCTCGAATAGAACAAATTGCACGCTTATGTAATCACCCTCCATCACAATCTGCCCGCTTTATTTCTGAAACTAAATCCCAGCTTCTCTCAAACTCTTTTGAAGATCCTAAATCCCAAAGGGGGCTGCCCGACCCACCAAATGTTAAACCCAACCCCCCCCCCCCCCCCCAGGTCTCACCCCCTCACCACTCACAGCATGCTAAATGGCAGCTTTGAAGCCTAAACTGCGTCATAACAACAGCCTCGTCTCTAACCTCAATTACCCGGGAAAGAAATATGTTCATTACTACTAAAAGTGTGTGGAAATTTAATTACAGGCACAAACTGTGTGTGTGTGTATGTGTGTGTGTGTGTGTGTGTGTGTTTGCGATACCTGATGGCAAAATTAGTCATTCCCAAAGATAAGCATCGCTCATACTGTAAACCAATTTCTGAATGTGCAAACATCCTTGAGTAAGTGTCAGGAGTCCCAGATGTAATGAGTCACATCATTAAAGCCACACCATGTAAGTGATATTGCTACATGCTAAGCTTAGTTAAAATGCTTAACGACAATACCAGTAGCACAGGTGGAGAAGAGTTAGCAAACTGACTTAGTAATGTATGTTATATGTTATACAGCAACCATAAGCTACTGGTCATACCATGCCAACTAAGGCTGCAGCAGCAAAACCCCCCTGAGTGGATTGAATTGAGCAATGGTGCGTTATATTCCCTATGAATTCGTAAGAGGAACAATACGACTCCTTTAAAAAAAAGGTTACAGTCTTACTTTAAAGCTTTAAAACTAACTTGTATTAAAAGATCATTGTGGGGATAACAGCAGTAGGAGTTGTCAGATCTGTGCAGCGCATGATGATAAGAACATCAAAAAGCACCAGATGTACTCTTGTTGTTTCTGTGACATATACAGGAGCTACATGAACACACACACACACACACACACACACACACACACACACACACACTGTGTTTTCCTCGCCTGACGCCAAGACCAGTGAAAAAGGCAGCTGACCTATCCACGCGGCCGGCTGGGAAACGGGTAACGCTGCGCTCATGTGTACTGACACTGTATTAAGTCACCACTATCCACTGCATTGTTCACCGGGAGACGTCGCGTCCCGTGGCTCATGTTCACTGTGTCCAAGTGTCGTTTGTGTTAAAGGGCAAGTGTGCTTCTCCCCTTATTAATCAATATACCGTATACCCCTGATTTATTTTAAGGCGCTGCTTAACACTTGTAAACAGACAGTCATGAATGCTTAACAGCTGTCTGGGACGTGGTTTATTATATTCTCCGGCAACCTTTACAGACAGGCCGGGGCAGATCTGCTAGATAAACATAAATGTATAGATCCGTTCACGAGGCTTTATGAGCGTCTTCAGGTGCAGGGACTAGTTGGTCTTATGGAAATGTAAACACAAAGAGTATTTAATGCAAAGCACAGCTCTAATATTTGCATCCGTGACACACGTTTGCTTAACAATCCGCCCTTACTTTTATATAAGGGGATGACAGGTACTAATCATCCTGTATATTTCTTACTTCTGTTCCGATGACTTTGCTTTTTCATTGATGCGGTGCGGCCGAGTCTGCGCTACTCTGACTAATGTGGTTTCGTGTTTGTTCCATGTTGCAGTCTGCAAAAACCAATTACCCTTTGGGGTCAAATAAAAGTTGAAACTTGTTATCGCATGACCCAAGCATGGAATTTCAATCTCATGAGAACAAGGGATCACATATGGAGGAGAGGTCATAACAAAGGTTTCTTTACAAGAGGGGGGGGGGGGTCAACAGTATCATCTCCATGACAACAAGAATGTCATCCTCTGATGAGAGTCACAATATGCTGCAGGAAATGTCCAAAAAAGGTAGAAAAATGGGGATTTTCTAGAAACCCTGCTCATATGTATCCAAACTATATGAACCTGCAACCCGCAGCGAGTTAGCGTATAGCTTAGCATACATGTACTGCATTTATACAGAGCTTTTCTAGTCTTTCACACATTTAAAAAACACACTGGCTGCCATACAAGGTGCGATAAACATTCACACGCATGTCATCTCGAGCTTGGAGGTTCAGTATGTTGCCCAGCAAAACAGCAAAGGTAACCTCTAATGCGCAGTTATTAACAATTATTTGTTCAAGTCGTACCAAATAATAAAAAGTAGTGTAGAAGCACCAATTTCCCTCAAATGACGAACTATTCCTTTAAAATCCTAGTTTTGCAATGTCATCTGAACGAGCAATAACAGAGAGAGGAGTTCTAACAAGCTGTCAAGTGCATGAAAACAAGTAAAAGGCGTAAAAACAACCATAACTAAATCTCTGCAGGGTTGTCATGATAGATTAGAAAGAATGACATTTTGAAAAAATGGTTTATATAAATGTCTACACCAGGTATTACAGATGGCGTCTCGTTTGACCTTAGTCTATGGTGCACTTTCAATTACACGGTCCAAGTTAGCGAGAACGGCTATCATCTCTAAGAGGATGAAAGCAAAACCTCAAAGAAAAGTAAAAAAGGAAGACATCCAAATGTACAATAACTTAAATTAAAATAGTCACTAATAGACTTCTAACATAATAGCATGGTGGTATTCAGATATCTATAACAGTATCAGATTCAGTCAAGTGGCCTTGCAATGACTATATGCTAGCAGACATTTTTAATTTTTAATATACAAGTAGAACTACGGCTTTAAACAATAACAAAGATGTAAAAATAAATAAAGGACACACACCTTTGTCCTCACCATGCGTGGGCCCTAATTTAACATGTTAAAATAATTAGTATTGGCTGGTTGAAACAGGTGCAAATCATCCTCTCATTAGGGTTATGTCAATTGCACCATTTCAGAGGGGGGGGGGGGGTCACCTGTGGCCTTCTGGCAGTGATCCGCAAACTAATGTAAACAGAGCACATCTTGTGTAGCATACATGTGATGCTACTTACTACGCTGCATGTGTGTTACTATGTGTGGCAGTAGGTTTACCCTCTATAGCATCCATAGTGGCACATGAAGGGCACCATCACAGTAAATACCCTCAGTGAGGATGCATCGTGCATTCCTGTCATGTCATGCAATCCCTAGCAATGTACAGAGGGGGAAGGAGGGGGGGGGGGAAGGAGGGGGGGAAGAAAGGTGACTGTCGACATAAAATGCATCACTTTCCATTAAGCCCCTGCGCAGGACATTCCTCGGATTTCCCTGAGAAAGCCAGTGGGAGCAAGAAGAAGGGGGGAGAGGGGAGTACATGGAGACACTTGTATACGACATGGACTGCGCTTACCTGTGGTGGCTACATTTGCAGCATCAGACGAGTGGCTGGGTAGATCATTCGAGTAAGTGCACTCCAAGCCCAGTACCGCATAGATGACGAGCCCCCGTAGAAATACATTCAATACCTTGTGGATGTAACTCATGGTTGAAAAATGAGGTAAGGGAAAAAAATCCGTGGGACTGGGAGTGGGGATGACTGGGGCAATCCCGAAAAAAAATGTCAGACTGGAAAGCAGAGCAATAGCCAGTCCCAAAAAAAAAAAAAAAAAAAAAAAACAGTCTTTTTAAGCAGAAGAAATATGGGGTGTCACAATTAAAAGAGACACCTGGAAAATGCACCAACTTAAATTAAAATAAAAAACGCAGTTTGCTACCGGCTAACAGCTAAAACAGGAGCAGTCATAGCTGTAACAAAACCGTAAAAAATAACCTACAAGATAATAGTTCATCGTGGGTCACCGACTTTGAAATTAGACCCCCCCCCCCCCCCCAAATAAGACTAATAGTCTCCAATGGGTTTAATGGCTGTTTCAGAGGGGTGACTGCTGTGAGCAACGACAAGCCAGTCCCCCATGTCTAATTGTATGAATTAAAAAAAAGATATATTAGCTAACACACACACACAAAAAAAAAGCAAAGCACATGCAAGCCTCTGAAGGAATTCCCTGTCCAAAACAAAAACACACCAAATTGGTAGTTTTTGGTACTTTTCTACCGAGGATATCCGGCAGCTTTAAATATTATCAAGTGCTGTATAAAAAATCCTTTTACGTAAACCTGTGAGTTTGAAGAAAATAGTCTCTGTACTTCCACGTACAGTATACAAACACCGGGGACAGCTTCAGCATATTGAACTCGCAGCGTCTCATAGGTCCGCCTCTTCACACGAAAGTAGCAAATCCCATCGCATCAAAAAATACATTCGCTACTTCTTCGTCCGTTTCCCCTAATCCGTATCCGACCTATATCAACCGCGTGCGACATCCGCCTACTTTCTAAATGAAGTTTTTAAGTCAGCTTTTCACGGCTCAGTGTGATACTGTATCCTCCTGTCATATCAGCTGCTCGCCGGCCGATGCAGAGGGAGGGAAAGCACGAGCGGGGCGGAAGTCAGTATGCAAAAAGAGGGGTTTGGATTTGGCCACGACTACTGCCGCGTGCGATGCATGAGCGGAGGGATTTGTTTTTGTTTTTTTTAGAGGTGCATTAATCTCATGCTACCAGGCGACACAACTCACTACTTCCGGGTGTTATTTGTTGTCTTAAACTGAAGAATCCTCGTCAGAAACTTAGTGTTTTTGTTCCTTCTCATGGTGACGCGGAGGAGGATGATACCCGCTTCATTGTTCTTCACTTCCCCACTCTATGCAAGTTTCCCCTCCTCGTTGAGCGTTCTGATTGGCTGGAGTGTCCCAACATGGCAGAATCTAATTGGTTCGTTCAGGGAGCACATTTTTTGGTCAGATTTTTTAAAGGCGCTCAGCGCGGGAAATAAAAGTCGGTGTTAAAGGACCGGTGTTTTTTTATAGCAATTCTCTTGATTAAGCCATGTTCTTTAATTTGAAGCCATTTAATGCCATTTATTTTTGGAAATTATGGGGCCCCTTGAAAATATCCCCAAACCCAACCCATATATAATACAAAGGAAAATAATAAATAAATAAATGACCCCACCCATGTCAAAACATTTCGACTCTCCCTTTAATAAGGAAATACTCCACAAAAAAAAAACTAAAAACACCAACCACATACTATTACTAATAAGAATAATAGTTCTTATTATGAATAACCACTACAAAGCGATCAATAATTGGTTATTTATATTACTAAATGAGCCCAACACATGGCATGCATTGCAAAGTTCCAGGATTGGAAACAGTAGTTTAATCTTACCTTTAAAACTATTTCATGAATGATCTTCTATGCATGTTCATGTCATGTGCTTCTTTACAATTAAACCGCTCCAATCGTACAGGATGTGTTAAACCATTAGATCAGAGCAGAAATACAGTAGCAACCATATTTTTCATGAAAATGTTTTCACTAGAAAAATGACAGACCCATTGTAGACAGCAGCATTGATTAAAACAGAACATCTGGTACCTCTGACCAGGATAACATTAGGCTGCACTACTTTTAGTAAAGAATAGACCTCGTTACAGACTCCAGCTTTACATTACATGTTGGTGGTTCTCGATAAGTCTTTGTCAGTATGCAATTGGACTCTGTCTAAACACAACCGGGACGGGTGGTGGGGCAGTGCACAGGGCTGTTTCTTTGTAATGTTCAATTTGACATGGTTAAACATCTAACCTCATAGTGGTTCAAGCTGTCTCTTAATACAGCTTTCAACAAGACATCTTTCAGCGATGGTCAACCTCAGAGCGTTGATGGACAGAAGTCACATCTCCCTGCCATGCAACACGTCAGCCACCAGGAGGGACCTCCGTGTGAGTAAACTACGCAGCAGGTAATGGTCGTCTCAGGAGGAACAGACTTCAGGGGGCCAAAGCAGGTGCATGATAAGAGTCAGCCGTGGGTGTCCCAGTAAACAGGTGGTAGATGCAGCAGGGAGAGAGGGAGAGATACGAAAGAGAAGAACAGCATAATTCGATACGAGCTAGCTGAGGGGGCAGCAGGGAGGAAGGCGGCCAACAACGAGGGAGGAATAGAGCAGATGCTACATGTGGGAGGAGGGCGGTGGAGGGGGCAGAAGGTCAAGTCCCTCAATGCTGCTACCTGCTACTTACCTTTTCAGCCTTCTCTAGCAATGCCTATGGTGAGATTCCAAAATACAGCACTTCCTGTCCAAATATTTACACAAAGTCACACAAGCCGAGAGAAAAATTCAATTAAGGAGCGGGAAAGATCAGGCACTAAAGTACTGAAGCAAGACCGACTGAAAAGCTGCCAGACATTTCAAGGTCTACGCCTTTTAAAGGCTTTATTTAATAACCAAGAGGAGGCAATTCAACAAAACTTTATTTCATAAAAAGAAAAAAAAAGGTGTTATTTGAAGTTGCAATAGACATTAAAATGTGTTGAATAAAATACATGGCATCGACAAAGAATACTGTTAATAATAATAATAATAATAATAATAATAATAATAATAATACAGAAGGAAATGATTCGATTGCATTGAAATTAAAAGGTGAAATACACTATTTCTTTAAAAACTGTACAAAATAGGTGCATATATATATATATATATATATATATATATATATATATATATATATATATATATATATATATATATTCAGGAATTAAATGCATAATTTAAAATAAATGTTAAATGAATTAGAATTAAAATAAATACTGGCACGAGAGGTGCTAAATGTCCCTTAAGCAGTAATACGCTTCATAAATACAATACATGATGTGTATACACAGTTGAATATTAATCCCGTTGACTATTTCTCTCAATACAACGCTTACAATCTTCTTATTCATCAGCATCAACATTATCTAATAGTGTTACAACAAGCAGGAGCTACGGAGCAGAGTAAATTGCACGAGCTAATTAACACGTCGTTAGCCAAGCTTGGAGATGTTGTTCTCTTTTGCGCGCGGCTATCGCAATACAATTACTGCTTCATGCGACTCGGCTCCTAATGAGCTCCTCAGCTGATCTGAGCAATGCTGTGGGTATCGTCTTTCCTGCAGAGCATATGGCTTAAGAAGGTTAGCTTAACCTTACTGGTCTGTAGGCTATACTTACATACTGTATACTATCTAATAACATGATAGAATTCACTATTTATGGTGCATCCATGCTAAAGAGGGGTTTGGCTTTTTCTGCTTGAACTAGTGCAAGATGAAGTGTGTTATGTAGGATTTCCTTTATTATGTCTTGATAGCACACACACACCCACACCCACACCCACACACACACTCTCTAGGCTGCCGTTTCTTCATGGGTGATTCATGGTGTGGTTATGGCACACGTGGTACGTCCCCTGTCCGCACCACGACTCACATCCTGCAGTTTTTCCGCGCTCCTCAGATGGCGGTGGCAAATAGAAAGATCTGGATGAGCGGCATGACCTTCAGAGTTGAAAGGTCAGCGAGGACAGCCTGTAGGTGTGCATGTCAAACAAAAAAAACACAAATAAATTCACGCCCCTCCTGATCGAAGCAATCTCACCTTCGCCCAGGAGAAGGGCTATAACCCTCACCCTTTTTCTTTTTTTAAAGAGACCTATTTCAAGATTTAAAAAATGACCCACACATGCATGATGATGATGATGATGATGATGATGATGCAGGATCCTTGGGAAGCGACAATCCCTGCTTAAGAGTTCACCGCTCCCCACCCCTGTCCTTTTAGGATCGGTGGGAGATTAAATTTAGGGCCCCTATCATGTCAAGAGAGAGGGTTTAATATTTCAACGCTGGGCCTGAGGTTCTAATTATAAGATGAGGAGCAGTATGTTATGATATCTTCTCTCTGCTGGGGCAGGTGGTAAATGAGCAAGCAAATAGTGCCGGCTAGCGTCTTAGAGCAGCAGATCAAGCCTGTCGCCCCAGGCATCACATTGTAGTTTAACCCCCTCACCCTCAGGGGAAGAGTGGGAGTGAGGCGAGTCATCGTATGGTTTACTCCTGGTTTCAGTCATATGATAGTGGGACCACAGTATGGGAGCGGGAACGGTATACAGTGCAGGCATGCACAAGAATAACATTACTATAATAACACGACATGAGTGCAGAAAGCTAATACGTGTGTGCGTGGCAAATTTGCACGACGGATTTCAAACTTTATCAACACGATTCTGTGCAGAAAGACGCCATCGGTTCTGTCTTTTTGGAATAACAAAGTTTGCTCCTTTTCAGTGGAAGGGGTGTCGGGATGTGGAGGCCGAAAGACTCAAACAGGGGTAAGAGTTCTTAAGTGTCCGGCCAGCCATTTTTTCCAGACATGTCTATGCAGAAGACTGGGTTACTGGTACTGGCTGATCATCAACAGCTATTTACAGCCTTCCAGGAGTATGTGGGGTACAGGGAAAGGATTGGAGTCACACACACACACACACACACACACAGAGAAGTCTAATGTGAGACGAACATACCTCAGCTGAGGCCAGCGACGTCACTTCCATCAGGTTCTCGGCGCGGAAGGCGAACACAGCGGCTGCTAGGACTGGAGGAAGTAACAGCAGAGAAGTGGAGGATGGCAATATGAAGAAGAGGGGGTTTAGATACGGAGAGATAAGAGCACCAAGGGATGTGGAAGATCATAATATCCAGGCTGTGTTGCAGGAGTGCAACAACCTCTTACCTGCAACTACCTCCAGCGAGTCGTAGCCCAGGATTCGGTCCCAGAGAAGAAGCAGCTGGTCAGTAGACAGATAGCCAGAAAAGGCCCGCACCATCCACTTGAAGGCCATGCGCAACCTGGGGGAACAAAACCATCACATCTTCAGGCTCCTGGAAATGTTGTAGGAAATTGTAATTCCAGTAATTCACCACAAGATGGCAGAAGCTCCTAACAGAACCATGACTTGTGTGCACCCTCCTATATGTTGATGTTATATAAACACCAGCTAAATACAGAAATATCATTTAGTTGTATCCATATGTATTTATTTATCTATTCTATTAGATAAGTTTTTCATTATTATTGATATGATTAAAAAAGACAAGCATGCTGAACTTTCTTCTTGAAGGTGAAGTCTCTTCACTGCAGACGTACAAGTCAAGTCATGTACAAGTCATTCAAGATTCAGGCGCAGAATCATTTCACAAGATTCACTGAGCAGGTTTGCATTTAACTGCAACGTGTCAGTCGAAGGACCTTCAGGACTTTAGGAAAGGTGTACCCTAAATTAAAATGAAAGAATACAGAATAGCAACACGTATGCTGTACCATCGTTTCACTGGAATTATTTTCTGTGGATACATGCGGAGTGACACAGAAGCACAAAAGGAAGGAAGGAAGGCTGACTCACGGCTGCGCCCCGATCTGTCGAAGGTGGTAGAAGAGCTGAGGCAGGTGTGTCTGGAGCAGCCGCTCAAACTGCAGGCACAAAGATACAATCCCCTGCAGGAGCACATGTGCACAAGTTCAACACATGCATGAAGGAAGATGTACGCAAAGAAAACAGGATATTTTAATCTTGACTTTTGGCAGTAGTTACGTAAACATTTATTTTAAATCAGTGAGATTACCGAGGGAGAGGAGGAGATGGAGTGTAATCTGAAGAAGTAGCGGTTGTACATTTCCCTGAATACACTGTACAGCTTGGATGGCTCGTTGTACAAGAAACACAAAGGTGCCACTGTGGAACACACACACACACACACACACACACACACACACACACACACACACACACACACACACACACACACACACACACACACACACACACACACACACACACACTTATATCTTGCTCTTGCAGTGTTCCTCCTGCCAGTTAATAGTGAGATGGTGCAACATATACTCACCATACATTGAAAATCCATGAAAAGGGATTACACCTGTGCACATTGGATTTTTCAGTCAGTGCACTGAATACACACACACACACACACACACACATGTATTGTATCATCAATGTAGATAAGGGGCATATATATATTTATATTAATTACTCTTTCACTGATGACCAAAATGCTACATGTGAATAAGTGAGTTTTAGTGGTTTCCTATATAACATAATGTGATGTGGAGTTGCAGGCTCACCGTTGGGAGGATAAACAACAGCACACTCTTCATCTCCTCCCTTCCCTGTTAGACAGACACACAGATCAATCAATAACCAAGACCTACATCACAGCAAAGTCATGCACATGCACAGGTATCGGTGTGTAGACACGATGCGAAGTGGCACCCCTGTGAATTTGTGTGATTTGATTTGATGTGTGTGTGTGTGTGTGTGTCCTTGTCCTTGGTGAAGGCCACATCATCTCACCCTGGATAAAGGATTTGGGAGGAGTAGCACTGTTGTATTTGAAGTGCTCCAAGACGGCTGTGTCACGAGAGAAACACAGCAACACCTGGGAACACACAGGTTTGGTATTAAACTAACACTCTCACACACACACACACACGTAGGCGTGGATTACATCCACAATAATGTAACATCAGTTTTGCCTGGCAACAAGGGGATAAAAAGGACACGGCTTTTTTTTTGTTGTTTTGCCGATGACGGCCTTGTGCGGGGCTTTGCTTTTAATTCTATTAAAGCAGCACACCTGGAGCCAGCGTTTCAGGATGTACCGAAGCAAATAGCAACGGAGCCCCGGGTGGCTGCCTATTTCGCAAAATGACCGTATAAGTGGGAGCTCTTTCCATTACAATCCAATTTCTGAGTCTTTTTCAGAAACAATTTAATTTCCACCAGCTACTTCAGATAAATTACACCAGAAGGGAAATAATCTCTCTAGGCAAAGATGAGACCGGCAGCCATTTAAAGAATACTATTAAAAAAACAACAACGGCAAATAAGAGCTATAGCGTGCCTCTTGCCTGACCTTTAATTGTACTTGCTGGTTACAGGGTGGTCTACCGTCATACTTAAAGTGATTGTGTCTGTTTGCGATGGATGTTATACTGGGAGGCGGGACAAAGCTTAAAGGGACAGTTCACCCCAAAATCAAAAATGCATACCTCTTACAAGGAGTGCTATTCATCACTCTAAATTGCTTGTGGGGAGATATCGGAAAAGAGGAAGAAATATTTATTTTTGATTTTAGGGTGAACTGTCCCTTTAAAAAAAAATAATGTTTGTCTTTACAAATCATAAGAAAGTTGATGTAAATGTTATTTTATTTAGTATGAACTCTGTTTTGTAGGTGTATGTATTCCTCATCTATTTCCTACATTAAAAAGCATTTACTTTGAACACATCATAATAATGTGACGTCTCTTCTTTAGTGTTCTTAAGACCTTTCTAAGCGTTCCTTTTCCTCTGGTTAGAATGAATCCACGCTCCGAGTGGATTCTTTTACTGCCTAGTGAGTTTACCATCAGTCAATATTGACGGTTACACCAGAGATGTGTTCTTGCAACACCCGAGTGCTCATCAGCCACCAAAGACTAACAGCTGCGGAATAATCCGGTTGCCGAGTTTATACGATCGTCTCTCGGCACCGAAGGCAAACAGAGCGCCGACTATCAGAGAAGCTAATAACAACAGGTCGTATCCGTAACTGTAGGTGAAGAGGAATGCTGTCATACAGAAACTCAACTTACATGTGCCAAATCATTCCTGGGTGATGCTCAAGCTATTGTCTCGTGGAATGAAGAAGTTTCATTTTGATGAGGCAGTGATTGTATTTAATAACTGAAGGAGCGCATGCAACTATGTTGACTTAAAAAGCGATTATCTTTATGAAACAACAAACTCTTAGCGTATTTGTGTTTTGTCCGTGCTCTCAGTTGAGAAAAGGTGATTGTTGCTTATTTTATTAAAGGATATTTGATGGTAAAAAGGTGGAGAGCTGAGGGTCGTCCCTACCTGATAGAGGAAATCTTCAAACACAAAGTAGTAGTCGTCATTACTGGCGGTGAGCTTCACATCCTGGTGGGCAGGGGCATTTACAATTACGTTTTAATCCCACATGTCAAAAAGGAGGAACGTACAGGAAACGGTACAGCTAACACAAGTATGAGAAAATAATTTTAAAATTGGCTATGCAGCTTCCTAAACATGAGCAGTGACGGTGTAGAGGAGCGTACCTTATAGATGAGGTTGTCCACCAGCAGGTCATGCTGTATGACTCCGGCCGTCAGCTGTTCATAATGCATCACATCCTGAAACGGCAGAGATCAAACACATTTTATTATGCGTGCAATACCTTATATAATACAATATTTAAATTAAATCATATCCACAGCCCCAATAATGTGTGGCTCGTGTTGTAATTGTTGACAAATTACATATGTAAACAAAAACAAAAAATCACACAGTAATAAAGGGCGTATATACACACAGTGAAGGAAATAAGTATTTGATCCCCTTGCAAAACATGATTTCGTATTTGGTGGCGAAACCCTTGTTCAGAGGTCAGACATGTTTTATAGTTGGTCAGCAGGTTTGCGCACATCTCAGGAGGGATTTTGGTCCACTCCTCTTTACAGATCTTCTCCAAATCCTTCAGGTTTCGAGGCTGATGTTCGGCAACTCGAAGCTTCAGCTCCCTCCTCGGATTTTCTCTGGGATTAAGGTCCGGACACTGGCGAGGCCACTCCATCACCTTAATGTGCTTCTTCTTTAGCCACTCCTTTGTTGTCTTGGCCGTATGTTTTGGGTCATTGTCGTGCTGGAAGATCCATCCACGACCCATTGTCAGTGTCCTGGCTGAGGGAAGGAGGTTATCGGCCATGATTTTACGGTACATTGCCGCGTCCATTCACCCCTTAATGCAGGAAGTTCCTCCCGTGTGGTTCTTGGCTGATCCCTCAGCTTCTCATGATCATCGATACCCCACGAGACGAGATCTTGCGTGGCGCCCCAGACCGACGGCGATTGATGGTCATTTTGTGTTTCTTCCATTTTCGAATCACAAACAGTCGTCTCCTTCTCACCCGCTGCTTGCTGATGGTCTTGTAGCTCATCCAGCCTTGTGCAGGTCCACAGTCTTGTCCCTGATGTCCTCAGACTAACCCATGGTGGAGAGGTTGGATTCTGATTGATTGATTCTGTGGACAGGTGTCTTTATACAGGTAACAAGTTGAGACAGGTGTCTTTTACACAGGTAACGAGTTGAGACAGGTGTCTGTATACAGGTTGATATTAGGAGTACTTCCTTAAAGCGAAAGGACTCAACTAACCGGTCTGTCGGAGACAGAATTCTTGTTGGTTGCAAGTGGATCAAATACTCATCTCACACCATTAATGGCAAATCAATTGATATCTTTTATATGACGTAAGGGATCAAACACTTATTTCCTTCACTGTGTATATAATGGATATTTCTGCACCAAGTGAAGTTCCAGTTCTATACGGATACATCAAGTTTATGCATTCTGACGGGGGACGACAGAAGGCTTAAACCAAATTTAAAAAGGATGGGTATCTCGTTTCCGACCACATGGTTAAACTCAAACGTGTCTCCGGTTTGAGACGGGTCAGATCAGCTGCGGATGTGAGCAGAACAGAAACAGAGATGGTCATTTTGACAGCTGAGGGGAAAAAGGTTTAAACATTAATCGTGGTAATGTGGACAGGACATAAAATAAATTCAGCTAAAAAAAACGCGATAAATGCACATACTGTCCTTAGCCAACTCTGACTGTTTAATGCGTTTGCCCTTGTGCCGTCCAGAGCCATCCTAACACTCTCCAGATCTCCGTCAGGTCCCTGTAACACTCCCTCACAAATCAATCTTCCCATCACAAGCATTGTTTTATCGACTTGGCCTCAACGGGAGACTCTGGACTCCAGCGTTTACGCAGCACTTTGCCACACAGGCAGGCAGCTGCTCTGTTTGGGCTAACTGTGCTAAATCACCAGGATTTGATTATCTTAGCATTTGTACACACGGGACAAGCCGCAGCTAAGATAAAGCTAAGATAAACAGAACAGGGGGTTAATACACAGAGTATGTCGCAGGTCAGTCCGTGTCTATGTTGGGTTTTTACTGTACAGCGTAAATCCCGGAAGACAAAATTAGAATCCTCCATTGACACAAGTGCACAATAGGTCCAAAAAAGACCTGAGCGTTCACTGCGAAAACTTCACCTTGCAGTAAACATGCAGTTTGGGAATCACTGCAGCTGTGTGTGCACGTCCGCTTCATAACGACAAGCTGACAGACAGCACAAGGGTTCAACTCAGCTGTGTGTTAGTGTGTGTGTGTGTGGTGTATGCATGTAGTACCTGGGGCTGGTTAGTAGAGTTAAGGATGAGGGCCCACAGGTCTGCCCGGAGCCCGTTGGAACAGCCCTGCCTACTGTACTGCTGCGCTGCTGCACTGTCCTGCTCCAGGACCACTGCACCAAAAAGAGACAAACAAAGTTGCCTCTTTAGTGCCTAGACACATGCATAGCTTTAGTGACGAAATTCATTTAAATTACATTCAATTATTCACTCAAAATAAATGTAATTACAATGAATTAAATTAACTCAAATAATACAATTAAATTGAGTAAAAATAAAATAAATATATACCATTAAATTACATCAAATTAATTATATTGAATTGATTTTAATTTAATTTAATTAACTCAATTTAATAAATATATCTTTAAAAATTAAATTGCATTTATAAATTAAATGACATCAAATTAATTATATTCAAACTATTTTTTTTAATGCATCTGACCGACAAAAATCAATATAAAGCCTCATGAGTCGCTGGCAGAATCACATAATATGTACAAACAGCAGCTGGGAAAATGAACACCTGCACGTCTTGAATAACAAGAGCACGACAACAACTCAAAAACTGTTAAGAGGTTTGTTTTTGCCACGAAAACTTGGAAAGGATGACATCCATTAGGACCCAAATAAAACATATTTTAACAGGGGACGTTGATGCACCCATAAAACAATAAGATAAATGATGAAAACTACTGTCTACAAATATGTCATGACACTGATTAATGTAAAAGAAAGCTGCAGCATGAAGTCGTGGACTCAAACGCACTCACAGGTTCACACTTTCATTCTCTCTCTCTCTCTCTCTCTCTCTCTCTCTGAAAACCATAACACAGACATTCCCACAATGGTGCTTATTACATAACTTTTCCAAAAAACACTCAGACAAATGCTGGAAACAACCTCTCCCACATCTCCATTCTGCCCTAAATCTCTGTTGTGACAGTAGCAAAAAAAAACACACAGCCCTCGACTTAAGGTGCTGGCCAGTCATAACATAAACGAACGCACTCCTAACCTCTTAAATTTCCTATTCGAGTGCACTTAACACTTATCCTGGAAAACAACTCGCAGCTCCGGAGCCAACCCTCGGGTGAAGAAGTGGAACGGGGCCTTTGTGGGCAGGCTGTGTATATAAAATACAGCTCGTGTTTTTACGAATCTCGTCGATTGATGTCTGATTGGTGTCCATAATAAGCTTGGTGTTTACAATGGGTTCATAGCAGAGCGATGAGATAAGAGGTTAAGTGTCTCGTGGGGCGATTACCGCACCTGAGAGGGCGATTCATTAAATGGCAGGAGCTGCCGTCGGGGATTATCTGCGCGCGAGTCAAACAGATATTTCTAAATATGCTGGATGTATTATCTCATGCACTCTATATATACGATTATATGCATCTCACAACCTCTTTATAGCCTATAAAAAGGATTCACCTCTCAGGTTTTACTCTTTTTTAATGATTCAGAGAGGATATTATTAGATTATTTTTGATACGGAGCTCCAGAAAAAGAGTCTTTAATGTAAAAATAAAACCAGATCTGTAATGTTCTGAAGTAAGTACACATATAAAAAGCACAAAACTACATAACGCAAGGAAGACTTAAAGGCTGCAACTGTAGCCTGAGCTTACAGAGTGTAAGTGTTTACTAAATCAGTCCTAATGATCACTAATGAATAATTACAATGTAATGAAACTCCTTGTAGCCTCGGGTGGACTTCCATACTTCCCGCTTACAGGTCTATTATTTGTACTTTATTTAAATACATTTGTGTCCCACAATTATGCATTTAAATACCTCAATTAAAGAATTAGAATAACAGAAAAACACTGACCTTTTTTCCCGATTTGAACATACTCGTTTTCAAACAAGTCTGCGCAGGGACGAGAAAGACAGAACAAAACAGGTTCGTAAATAAATCGCCTGGTGGTGACTCAGTTTTTCAAACTACTTTTATCTCTTTGATTTACAAACAGAGAGACGGTGGATACGATTCTATTTAAAGTCTAAACACCAGGCTGTGACAATGTAAATATCTGGATTTAACAGAGATATTGTTTGAGAAACCCCATGCAGCCATGTGGGAGATGCTATACACACACCGTTAAACCCCAGCGTTCATGAGGTAAACACATTTATTTGTGTTATTTCAGATTAATTGCCTCTGGAATAGAAATGTGTTTAGGTGCGATATTGAATAGCTGCTGAATTGCTTGAAACGTGGAGGTAATCGTTTTCACACTTCAGCTTTTGTATGGATCAAAGATGCAACATGTTATTTGCTATAAGCTTCAGATGCGCTGGGAGGTTCATTTTATTAACTTGGACAGAGCGAGGCTAGCTGTTTCCCCCTGTTTCCAGTCTTTAAGCTAAGCTACGCTAACCAGTTGCATATTTACTGTACACAGATATGAAAGTGTCCAGCATGTCGTGCATGGAGAAGTGTAGTTGCGCTTTTTCGTGAATACCTGGATGGATATGCGCATGGTCATCAATCCCCAACTGGCCAGAGGTCAGGTTCAGCTCCGAGTAGGCCTGTCTCTGAGAGTTTAACACACACAAAAAGAAAAATCACATACCGATACATTTCGTGGGGAAGCTTACTACAAGATAATGTTATATACGCTGAATAAACAGACACAGTGAACAACACGTCCACATGGGTCCCTACCAGCTGAGGGATGTCCCTGACATTGAGAGGAACCTGGATGAGACCCCAGTGACTCCTGACGCCGACGTCCTCGCTGCTATCGTGATTCGGGTTCCGTAAACTGATTAACACCTGTGTAGAAAGCAATAGCGTTGCATAAAATAATAAACTGCACTGAATACTCTGAGTGGCAAGAAATCTGCTTACCTCCAGAAAGTCTTTAGGGGCATATACAGGCCTAAAGCTCGTTAAATCTGTAGAGACACAAAGACATTAATGTAGCTCTAAAGTACATGGACACTTTGTGAGAGGTACTTCCAGCTGATACGTTTACACAATGTTTACACAATGCTATTCCAGAACAGGTTTTAGCAGCTGTTAAACCTAGACTACACAAATTAATCCAACCGTGAAGCCCATTTAAAAATCAACTTGAACTTGAACATACTTCAGAATGCCTTTGCGACGCTCGACTTCAATTTGGCCACTTCTGCAAAAGTCAAAAAGGGACTTCCACGCACCGTCTTGGTAGCGTGGCAGTGAATTAAAAGTGCCGCGTCATCCCCAGAAACGAGGGCACGTTAAGGTTCGAACGGAAGGAGGGGCACTGCATGCAATCGCAGCTCCGTCCAGAGGAGTCTGGACAGCTTCTATATTCACAGTCCAAAGTGTTTATAGCTGGGGGGACGGCACATCCTAAATGTTATTCTATGAGCAGTGAGCTGCGATAGCATTGTCAGGACAACAAGGTTACCGTGTCCTGTTCAAATGTACAGGCTTGAAGTGCAAATGGATGGTTCATTGAGAGGTTTTCATGGTGAGCTATGAGACATGTCTTCTGAGACTAAATGCCAATAAATACTCTCCACTGTAGCAGCTTGGGGGCTATTAATTAGCTCTGTGATTAAAGGCAGCCCCAAAGGCTGTGATTTTGACCTTTGAATCATGATATTAGCAAGCGACTGTCTGTGAAGACCAGAACACCAGAATCAACATCTGTCCACCGGCCCCTTAAAAAAATCCTCCCTAGATAAATACTGGTTAAAGAAGCAAACATGGAAGTGGTAGATCTGGTTCAGAGATGTGTTAAACTGATGCAAAACACACCGACGTCTGACTGATGCACAGGCGCACACATGCGTCAACACTAATCTTTCATAAAAAGGCAGATTGCTCAGGGGCCAAACCCCTGGGTAATGTCTGGAGACCTGGTTCATCTGTGCCCATCTCGTTCCATTTGTTGCTGAGCTCCTTCTGCTCCACTGCGGGCCTCTGCGGAGTGGGCGGAAAGAGAGGATCTCAAACCGACAACACAGAAGCAATCTTGAAAACGTCAAATGGGAATAATGCGGTCATACATTAAATCATGTGTGCACAGAAGCAAGTTATTAAAAAAAAAAAACACTAGCGTACTTATTATCATTCTACAGCTACAGCTTCTGGGTTTATCTAACACGCTTAAGATGCTGTTGTAATTATGCTATGCTAGCTGTGAGTGACAATATTTTAGCTACCATGCGAGCCAGAGGCACTCCCAGCTCTGTACTCATGCTGTTCAGGCTTTTTAGGACACGCTTCTCCCAGCTGGCCTGTGTAAGAGAGCACACACACACACACACACACACACACACACACACACACACACACACACACACACACACACACACACACACACACACACACACACACACACACACACACACACACACACACACACACACGTTTAGAAACGTTCGGCTTCGGATAGCACGTTACAAACACCTGAGCGTTGCTTTTGTTATCGGCAGACAAAGAAGACATCAGTCAGGGAGGTCGGGGAAGAGTAAGTGAGGAGTGACGGTGATAAGAGGAGACAGACTGACCTGGGCCTTGCGCATGTAGGCCAGCGGCTCTTTGAGATGCTCTGCAGGAGCCACGGGATGGCTCGGGGGCAGCTGGCTAGAAAAACGCAAGAGGAGGACGCGTTTCAGTAGAATAGACGAATGGTTGCTCAAGTAAATACATAAAAATGCCACAAGTAAAAACAAAAAGGCAAATATAATTATTTTTTTTTAAAACAAACAGGCACCATTAGTGCCCTGCACATTAAGCTCAGATGAGTCACAACGCATCTCCAGTCTCCAGTCTTTTCCCCACTGAGCACGCTTCAGGGTATATTGAATGACTCAAGGTCTCAGAGTGTTAAACAACGTTCGACCTCGTCTAAACACCTATAACAGCACATAGGGTTGACTAATAGCCAAAAGGAGGATGTGTTAGTCAAAGGCATACGTTATCCTTTAAAAGCAAGGCATTAAGAGTCCTATGTTTCAGTCTGAGCCTCAAGAGAGCAAGGAGGGTTTGCTTCCTCTCAAAAAGGTAAGAGCACAGTTGAGGAAGACTTTTTAAAGCTTTTTAAAGTTTTCCAGCTCTTTAGCTCTTAGATTCCAATAACGATTATGAAAAGAGAACTAAAAAGGCCCTAAATCTGGATTATTATAGAGTAATTGGCAGTATTTAACAATCACTTGCTCGCCATATTTTCAGTGTTTCTCCAAAATAAGATAAAGTGAGCATTTGACAAGAATAATACTAAAAGGGCAAGGAGACAAAAACAAGAAATGTCAGTAAGACGCTTTTAAACACTGAATTTTTAGTTTCTGATAACTAAAACCCTTCATTCGGTTAAATATATAGTGGAAAAAAGACAATCACGATCTGGTGTAACTTAAAACTGGATAAAAAGTCTATTTAATGACAGCTTCTGTCAACCATAACGCTGACGCATGC
The DNA here is from genome assembly GCF_900634415.1 of Cottoperca gobio. Classification (NCBI taxonomy): domain Eukaryota; kingdom Metazoa; phylum Chordata; class Actinopteri; order Perciformes; family Bovichtidae; genus Cottoperca; species Cottoperca gobio. The sequence continues at coordinate 11,079,898 of NC_041372.1, forward strand.
AGTTTAAAAACATTTGGAATAATGACATAAAATAGGTGTCTATTTGTTTTAATTTTAATGAGGAAAAGTTACATATTAAACCTTTTATATATTGAGAATTTTATGCATCATTTGTCATATTTATTAATGGGACACAGCTCAATTACAAACCACATTAAATCAAATTGTGTGCACACAGATGTGTCTGTTCTGTTAAACAAATAGCACATTTTAAACTGAATGTAACTTACACATGCAGTTCTCTGTACACTGCATTCTGTAGCTGTCTTTCCCAGCCTGTAAAACATTAAAATACGTAATCACCACACACAAATAACTTGTAATTTAATAACAATAGGTATATGGCAGTGTAGGAGTGCAGGAGAAGACCTACCTGATGTTTTGAGAAAACTGCGTACGTCCTCTTTAAGGGACTCCAATTTTATCTCAGGTTGATGTAAACATTCCTAAATAACATTTGGGAAAAGAATAAAAAACAAAAGTTGAACATGTTATAAGTTATGGAGCTCGTCCGCTGTGTTTTTACATGAAGACAAACTGGAAGTATTAATTCAACTGTTTACGACACTCTGAGATTGACAGCAACCTGCTCGTTAGCCACATGCTAGCTAGCTAGCTCACTCACTTTGGCTTGTCTCTCTATCTGAGAGTGTAAATGGCTTCCTTTCAGCCGCTGAACGATCTGAGCGATGGTCAGAGATAACTCGGAGCCCTCGTCCATCTTCTTTATCAGACTTTTGCGACTGAAACGGCACAATTTGATGTATTGTACACTAGCAGCATCCGGCTATGCGGCAGCCGCCCCTTGCAGAGGTTACTTAGCAACTGAGGGCGGTGAGTGCGCGTGCAGGGGAAACAAGAACCAGATACTTTGGTTCCCATTTGAAAATATCTGTTCCCACGGTAAAATACATGCACTTCACACATGTGACAAACAATGCATATTGTAGTGGTGGGATGTAACTAAACACTGTACTTAAGCACAGTTTTGAGGTAGGTTTCATGTGCTTTACACTTCTACTCCACTACAGTTCAGATGCAAATAATACATTTGTTTACCTTACTACATTTATCTGACAGTTTGCATAATGCATAAGTGGAAATGACCTCAATACTCATTGCTTTAGTTTGTCAGAGGTGAATTAGTACCTGTGTTTTATTGCAAAAGGCGACATTTCCGTTGTGAAAGTCTTGCGTGAATTGAATTGTGTGTCATAATGGGCCACTGATCTCTTGTGTTTGATATTAATAACAGCAATATCACCAAAATAGCTCCCAAGTGTTTCTTATGGAGTCCATAATAACAGTAACAATAACAATAATATGTTGGCTCTCGCAGGGAGTGAGCCAATATTAGATTATGTGACTAAATATTGGAGTTGGCATTGTGTGGGCACTAATGGCAGCACATCTCTCCACCCATCTGAACAATAACAGCACGAGTCGAGGAGCTCCCATGTTGCTGCTGACATGTTCACATGAAATGCCACTATCAATATCATGATTTATAGAAATGTAAGCATAGGGCACACTGTGGACAGTCTGAAGTAGATGCAGTGCAGAACACTCCTGGCACCAGACATCTGACATTTTAAATTAAGTTAATTTTAAGTTATGCACCTTGAATTGTTCCTCTCTTATAAATGATTCTGGAAATGAGACATATTTGAGGTATTAATAAAGAAGAAAAATGATCAATGAAGACAATCGACTTACTTGTACCGCCGTGGAGGATTTCTATTACTGCAATGACTTACGACTGTGTTTTATTTATAAAAAATTAAAAAAATTAAAAAGGGGGGAGGGTGGGTGACTTGAACAGAGCCTAAAGGCGGACTGAGCACTCAGGAATGCAACGCTGCCAGTGGCTGGTAATGCTGAGCACGAGCGGAGCGCAGCGCACCAGACTGAGAGCGCACGGAAACTTGTAGAGAACACTATTATTCTTATAATTTGTCTTGTTTCTTCTTCTTTTTTTAAGTCGGCTGAGAGAAATATTGTGATACATCTTAACCTTTTGGAGCATTTTCTTTTCTTTTCTTGCAAGAGCGTGACTCATGCTGTTCATGTTATATGAGTGATTTGACTTGAGGATACAGGAGAGAAAGCGACATGGAGACGTTTACAATACACGAAATGCTCATAAATTCGACTGACCTGAATAAGATTTTATGTAATTTTGGGATCAACATTTCGGAGTGCGAGAGCGAGGAGGAACCTTCACCCGAACCCAAAGGTACAGTGAATGTATCTATTTGATATATTACTATAAAATGATGAAACATCGTGTCCATAAGTGGATAATTGTTTTCAGAAATGTGATGTTATTTTTTATTCTAACTGCAAAAAATGATCTCCAGTTTGTGCCAAAAGAGTGCTTTGGGCATTTTCTTCTTTTTGCGTCAGTGCGCATTACGCATATGGTTCAGGTCCGCCACAAATGTAATGCAGTCTGCTATATGTTAGTAGTGACACATATGTTGTCAATGAACACTCCTTCTGCTAATGCCAAGTGAGAAAACTGCCATAATGGCCACAGGATTGAGGGTTAAATGGCTCAAAGCTTTCACTTTTCTGTGGATAAAATCTAATGGAAGATAAGAAATTCCATTTAGGCTCATTAAAGACGTTCTTTACAGTATAAAAAGATTGGAATGTTTGAATAATATTAGAGGGATTTGGGGTGTAAATGATATAAAATGACAAAATAAGAGACATTTTAAGTCAATGACCCAGAGTTTATATGTCTCCCTCTCCTCTCAGACATCAACCAGACAGTGCGGATCATCCTCTACAGCCTCATCTTCCTCCTCAGCGTCCTGGGAAACAGCCTCATCATCTGCGTCCTGGTGAGGAACAGGCGAATGAGGACCGTCACCAACCTCTTCCTGCTGTCTTTGTCCATCAGCGACCTGATGGTCTCCCTGTTCTGTATCCCCTTCACCCTCATCCCCAACCTCATGAGGGACTTCATCTTCGGCACCAGCATATGCAAGCTGGTCATGTACTTCATGGGTGAGTGGAATTAGATTGTTTTTGGTTATCTTTAAAATGTTGTCTTCATTTTTGTCTTTTTGTGGTGTTAAAGTTACATTCTTTTAATTTCTCATTTCTACATGGTTTTTGACTATATCACCCACATATTTCTGAAATCTAGATATAGAATATTATTGTGATACCTCAATTTATTATAATGCAGACTTTCTTTTACTCAAAGAAAGCAAATGCCAATTTTTAGTCCTCCAAGTTTGATTCAAATGTGTAAACGTTTTGCACTTATCCTCTAATTCAGACCCATTTCTGCCATCTCCTACTATTCCTGTCATGCCCGATGCAAAATGATTCAACTCTGGATGCATTGAACGTTAACATTGTGTTTTTTATTGCTCTGGAAATGGTATTATATGTCGAAGAGAGAGGATAATTGAAGTTGCGCAAGGTTAATTTCCCTGCATGTTTAAATGCTCCTGGTAGTTTAATGAGCTAAAAAACTGAGCTGAACTGAAAGTGAAGCTGTACCAGAAGCCATATTTGCTACAGTTCCAGTTTTCATCTTTACATTTACAATTTATGTGCAAACTAGGCTGATGTTTCTTGTTTTATTCTACGGTAGATTCTCCCTGGGTCTTGAACAAAATGATGGATGGTGTGCAGAAGGATCAGCCACAGCCAAAATTACTAATTATCAACGACATAGGTCTCAAATATTGTTTCTTATTGTCACTTGGATGTTTGAGCTTCACAGTTTGACACTAAAGGGTTGTTTTCTCATTGATCTGCTGGAGGGAAGTTCACTTTGAATCTGAGCACAAGACGTGTACGTACAAGCAGCCATTCAAATATGTTCCAATATGCATCTTACAGAAGTGTGATGTAAGACTCAGTGACTAAACATAAGACAGCTCAGTGCAAGTAAACAGCACAACCTGGCCCGCTTCCGTGATAGAGAAGCAAATCAAATTTAAAAAAGTACAGGTACAGTATAGGTCAGTTAAATATGGCAGGAAATCTCCATAATTGCGAGGCTAAAAACTGATGAAAAATGATCCAATATCAAAAATGTTGCCTATTATTTTTCTGTCGATTGACTAATCGATTAAAAAGGACTAATCGCTGCAGCTCTACTTTTTGCAAGAGCACAACATTTGGAAGCAAAATGACTGATTACATTTATATGCTAATTACCAATTTAAATGACTTCCAACTTATTTCTCAAGCGATCAACAGCAGAGGGCTGGCTTTAATTTGCTTGGGATTTTGACAAATGGCAGAAGTTTCTTCTCCTACCTCTCAGATCGCCTCCGCTGGGAGCTTTGTAATAAGGTGCAGTCATTACGGATGGCGCACCTTTACTAATATTTCATTCTTATCCAATTACAGGTTTACAATCTAATTAATTTTTCTCTCCTTACATCCTGCTGCTCCATGAAGTGAGATCAAAGCGCTGTCATCGAGGATTATTACCTCATTTGTCCGCGTGTTTATCTGTTTACGTGTCGCTCTTATCGGATCGTACACAGCGATGATTTGAATGTATTTATAGTTGCTTTTGTTATTGTTAGTGAGTGTGTTAACGGACAGTGCAGGATGTGCTCTGTGGCTGCTAAATGTAATGTGATAAAACAAATAAATGTGCCATAGTATTATAAGCACTGCAGTAAATACTGTGACATGTTGTTAGGATGCCGACCATTCTGGGTGTTAGGAGTAGTTACATTTTGGGAAATGCACTTAATTTGCTTTCTTGTCGAGAGTCTTTCCGTCGAGTATGAAGCTACAGCCTATTTTGTTACCTTTAGACATATGTTGTGTCTCAATTCGGATACACAGTTAGTACACTGCCGTGTCGTACACTGTGAACACTATCATAGTGTACGACATGGCAGTGTCGTCTTAAATCGCATGCGACTGCTGTGCACTCACCAGAAAGGACGAATAGTGAGCTAGCTAGCTTGTTAATAGCGGTGTAATAGCTAGCTAGTTAACAGGGGTGTAATAGCTAGCTAGTTAACAGGGGTGTAATAGCTAGCTAGCTAACAGGGGTGTAATAGCTAGCTAGCTAGTTAACAGCGGTGTAATAGCTAGCTAGCTAGCTAGTTAACAGGGGTGTAATAGCTAGCTAGCAACGTTATTGCTCTCGATACCAAATCATTAGACTTTTCAATTAACCCAATAAACATACTGATGGCCTCTATCTTACAACAGTATAGTCTTACTTATATTAAATAGTGAAAAAAAAACATTTATATCTTATATTTGTATAGTGCGGTGTTCACGGAGCAAACGCTACTACGGCGATCGTTGAGGACATTCAACTTTTTGAACGTTAAGAGGGCATAGTGCACTGCATTTTGCCATACTTCTCAATGTGAACACTCTTAAGCACTCAAAATAGCAAGTGTAAGTACAAAAGTACGCTAATGTACGCTAAAGTATGCTAAACTAAGCTAACGGAGCTCTGGCTCCTACTAGATAATCAATTTTTTGATTTTCTAATCTGTGCAGGTGTCTCAGTGAGTGTTTCCACGTTCAACTTGGTGGCCATCTCCCTGGAGCGCTACAGCGCCATTTGCAACCCGCTGACCTCCAGGACGTGGCAAACCAAATCCCACGCCGCCAAGGTCATCACTGCCACCTGGATGGCGTCCTTCATCCTGATGCTACCGTATCCCATTTCTAGCGGACTCAAGCCCTTCACACGCTACAATAACAGCACCGGGTACATGTGCCGTCTGGTGTGGTCCAACGACGTCATCCAGCAGTCCTGGTGAGCTGAAAATAAGTGCGTTAGGGAGTGTCCCAGCAGGGAGTCTTCAAATTCAGATGCACTCAGATTGTGTGGCAGCTGAAGTAGCCCATTGCTAATTTCAGATGGCCCTTTTATTGATTTTCTAAATCTGGTGCAGCTGGTGAGAAACGACCACTTGGGAAAATCTTCTGGCACGACACTGATCTGAACCTTCGAAAAATAAAAGCAAACTATTTTAAATAATAAAGTCAATTTATTTCTAGAGCACATTTAATAAACAAACCTTTTCCTTAAAAAGTACATTTAAATTGTGATAATGAAGCAACAAAAAAACAATCAAACACTGCAGTCATGTCATGTTGTGTTGTCACGATGATATTAGCAAAGCAATTTGGCTCTGGTGTCAATTTAAATTAGATACGATGAATGATCGTTTGCATCCACTTACTCCCCCGAATGTGTCCCTTGCAGGTACGTGTCCCTGTTGTTGCTGCTCTTCCTAATCCCCGGGATCGTCATGATGACAGCCTATGGACTAATTTGCCTGGAACTGTACCGCGGCATCACGTTTGAGCAGTCCAGCAGGAAAGGTATGAAAATACAACATTTGAAACAAACAGGGCTGGCATTATTTCTATATTTTTCAAATAGTAAATATTACTACAACTACCCTAATCTGTTTGTTCAGCTCCGTAAATCTTTAAAAAAGTGCATCAGAAGTATAGTAAAACATTTTTAATAGGGCTCAATTATCCCCTAAAACAGCACTGTAGATTTGAGGCAAGAAGCATAAGCTATATCAAGATTGGCTACACACACACACACACACACACACACACACACACACACACAATACTTGTTAGTATTATCAATTCATTGTTAAATTTGGACTTTTCTTGATTTGACATTTAGAAAAATATAGAATATCACCAATCTTTTAACTTCACATTAAATTTACAAAATTAACATCATGTTAAATTAAAGAACATGTGAAACTAACGTTTGACACCATAAACTCGTCAGGAAAATGTTCACTGAGGTAATAAATTAAGTGAGGAGTGGAGTCATTTTCTCATAGACTTCTACACAATCTGACTTCTTTTTGCAACCAGAGGAGTTGCCCCCTGCTGGCTAATAGAAAGAATGCAGGTTTAAGGCACTGCCGCACTTTTCAGTCCCAGAGGTTGCCGCTTGGACTTAAGTGACAGACAAAATGGCACTCTTACACTCCAGTCTTTTCCTTCCATTGTCTCTCCCCTGGCAGAAAGACAATCCAGCACGGGCAGCATCAAGCCCGGTGAAAGCGATGGCTGTTACCTGCAGCCGTCTAAGAGAAAGAGCATCACCGGGTTTGCAGGAAGCAGCAAGCCAAAAGCAAGCCGTGTGTGCAGCAGCAGCTCTTCGGCCAACCTGATGGCCAAGAAGCGTGTGATCCGCATGCTCCTGGTCATCGTCTTCCTCTTCTTCCTGTGCTGGACTCCTGTCTTTGTGGTCAACGCGTGGCAGGCTTTCGACCGGCGCTCGGCCTACCGCCTGACCGGGGCGCCCATCTCCTACATCCACCTGCTGTCCTACACCTCAGCCTGTGTCAACCCAATTATTTACTGCTTCATGAACAAGCGCTTCCGCCAGGGCATGCTGACCACGTTCACCTGCTGCAGCTGCTTGAGGAAGAGCGGTGGAGGGAGCGGCGGCGGCGCCTTGGGGAGGTCAGCTGGAAGCGGGGCAGCTAAAGGGGAAGTGGGCAGATTAAGACTGGGGCCAAAGACCCCTGAGAACAACGGTCAAACCCCCCCAAACGGAGCCAGCACACGCTTCACCTACACCGGCATTCGTGCATCAGCTTGGAGTGAGCTGACTTAAACTTAATTGTGTGTGTGTATGTGTGTGTGTGTGTGTGTGGCCGGAGTGCAAACACTTGAAGGGAATCTTGTTTTAACGTAAAGCTCTCACAGTGCTTATAAGACTAGTTTACGAGCAGCTACGCAGCTTTAACTTGGCGTTTGACATGACGTGGGTAGAAGAGTTAATGACTGGTGAGAGGTAGAGGTGTACATTCAGTGCTCTCACAGCCACGTGTTTTCCTGAAGTGTCAAGGGAGGTTGACTGATGCCTGATCATAGAGCCCAAGGCCTTGAGGGGCCTCATGAAGTGGAATACCAATACTGTCAACAACAAAAAGTTTACATCAGCAGTGATGTAAACTATTTATGACTTATAGGAAATTGGCTAAAACATGAAAAATGACTGCTGTGGTCCTTTTTTTTTTTTTTTTTTTTAAAGGTCCTCATATTTGTAAATAGGCTTTTATTTGTCATGTTCTGCAGCGGCTGCCTGTCACGCAGCCATGTAACTGCAATCAGCAGCTTCAAAACAAACAGTCCTCCGGTGCACAAATAATTCTGCTCTCGTCCTTGACCCACTGTGCGTGTGTGCGTGTGTGTGTGTGCGCGCCTACAGGGGTTGTACTGTGTTTGCTATGGGAACTGGAGAGGCCTTATCATTTAGTGGGATTTTGAACACCTGTATCCCCTCTTTTTCAAAGAGCTAATTCCCGGCATCCCCCCCCCCCCCCCTCGATTCCCACTGTTAAATATAGCAGCGTTCATGTAGCAACTTATTCCCGTTTTCTCGTTTTACATGTGTTGCAATGTCAATATTGTTGTATAAATTCTTACAGGTTTGATGCTTTAATGAAGTTTTAGTGCATGATGATGTGCCTATTTGGACAGAAGACTTGTTAAACCTTCACATAATTGAATGTAAATGTGATTTTACAGGTTTATAGATATTTCAAAGTGGATCTGGGGAAGTTCTTTTTGTTATGTACAGACACACAAGCCATCTCCGTGTAACCAACGTCTGGTTGACCATATAAAGACCTCGAGCGCCCAGTGTGCAAATGTGTCTGCGGAGGCTTGGAGCAGAGTAACTTGGAGCTTTTAACAGCTTTAATAAAAGTGGATCTAAAGAGGACAAGAGGGTATTAGGGTCCAGACAAGTGGTGGAAAGAAAAGGAGGAATCTGCTGGGACTTCTTTCCCAACAATAAGAGCTCCATCTGGGCTTGATCGATCACTGGAGGAGGGAAGATGCACAATTCTGGGTTATTCATTTTTACTGTGAAAGTACGCTTCTCATGACAATAAAAATAAAAAACCAAACACAGGGAGATTTTATATCACTTTTTTATTTCTCATTTTTATGCCAATATTGCAAGTTTTTTTTCTCATGTTTTTTTCTTCTTTTTAATGACATACAGATTTGAGCATGATCTGGAGCTGCAATATGTACAAAAACAAAACTAACGTATGTTATCAAAAAAAAAAAAAAAAAAACCGTCCCCTTTGTTTTGACGTTATTGCTAAATGTTACAAACGGCACAGGTTTCTACCATCAGCAACCCTTTGAGCACTGAGTATACTACCACAATGACACCTCTGCTTACCATTTACTAGAATAATACACAGATACAGTGAGAGTGAAAGGACATGGCGAAGGAGAAGAGGGGGGGGGAAAATGACAACGGAAAAGGTGATCCAACTGTAGCAAAGCTAAGCATAACAGGCTGCGTGTTAAAAACAAAAACAAAAAAAAGGAGGGGGGGGGGAGACTCCAAATGTACGTACATAAACATGAGTGGAAAAGAGTGAGAATGAAATGTGTGAGAGAAAGAAAAGGTTAGCGCTCTGTAGTGCAAACAGCCAAATAGTCTTAAGGAGAAGTAAGGCTGAGTGCGACAGAGAAGGCTCCACACTCTTTTTTATTTTGTTTTGTTTTAAAGCTGCCTCTCACTCTGCCTTGTTTTGTTTAGCAGTGCATGGAAACTACATTATAAAAAGACATTTGGCATATTAGAGGATACATACATTGTTCAGAGCTCATTATAAAAAAAACAAACAAAACACAAGAACAGCTGCTTTTGGAAGAGTAAAACAAATATGACCAGACGCACAAAGAGAAACTGGTTACGGTATTTTTTGTAATAAAAAAAAAAAGAAAGCATCGCTCGATGAGATTCTCTCTCTCCGTCGCCAGGTTAATACAGCGTGCGTTTTTTTTTTTAAGAAGGCATGTAACATTTTTTGACCCCTTTTTCTTTAATAGCTCATCCCCTTTATGAGTGAGGCATGTTATTCTGTATCCTCCCTATCTCTTAGCGTTTTGAAAAAGAGAAAATAATCTGTAAACCAGCTGAGATTGTCAAGGCGACACATTTATAAAAAGAATTAAAAAAAAAAAAAAGCATGCATCACCCCCCCCTTTATTAGTTTGAGCTAATGTGACCAAGCTGCTCTGTTCAGAGTCGCGTGAAGAGATGTAGAGGAGCCAGAGGTGGTTCGCTTTAAGAGGCGACTCAGCATGTAAACAAAAACCCAAAAATATCCAAGCTGGACGGGGGGAAATTGGAAGGGGGGGGGGGGGGGGGGGGCGTGATGCTAATGCAGAGGCTATGTTAAAAACACGCTGAATTTAGAACTAGTAGCAAAAACACTCAAGTTAAAAATCTACAGTTAAGATTTTGAGTAAAGGGTTCAGGTTGACCTGCAGCTCGACACGAGAGTTCAGTGCGAAGGAGCTCAAATGTTTTAAGATTTTGACGCTGCAGCACCAACTCCTCGACGATTTCCAGGACATACAGGAAGTGGCCTCTTAAAAAACAAAAAGAAATTAAAAAAAAAAGAAATACACTCCCAGGCCAACCTAGGCAGCACGGGCAATAATGCACTTTTTCTTTTTCTGTTTTGACATAAGACAAGGGGAGACTTTGTACCAATAATTTAAAAAATATCAATATTACAATATAAAACATTTAACATTAATGACTGACAGGTGGGCGAGGGGGTGGCGAAACGGGGGCATAACTTAATCTTTTTTACATCGAAGGGGGTGCAAGCGAATCCTTTTTTGTTCCTATTTCAAGGGTTTGTTTGTAAGAAAAATTCGGAAATACTTCATTAAGCAGACATTCAAGTTACAGTATTTGTTTTTTTTTTTCGTTTTCCCCGGAAGTGTATACAGTTGTACTGTAATACTAAGATCACAAGTATTGCCTTTGAATGTTTATCCACAATTATCAGACATTTGGATCCTGGTGAAAAGACAGAAAGACCCCATGAATCTCAAGTTGTTGTTTTGTTTTTGTTTTTTTGGAGAGCAGTTGGAACACACTTTGAAATGGAGCGAGTCTGACTCAATATTCCATTACAGCAACTACATATGACAGTCACACACACACACACACACACACACACACTCACCCACCCATACACACATATTTGCTGGCTGGTGAACTAGTGCTCAGGCGGACAAAAAACGATGAAATGACCTGTACAATATTGCTGTTCTGTTTGGAAATGCACATCTTCAATAACACACATTTAGAAGGCCTTTTATACTCCTACAGGAGACGCGGTCGCCATGAACACGGATGAGTGCAACTACTCGGTAAGTGAGTTTACAATGTACGTACACACACACACACACACACACACACACACGCTTGGTTTTCTGCAAAGATAATAAACCACAGGAGATTTTTTTTTTTTGTTTTAAAAAGAAGGCTGGAAAAAGAGCTTACAGCGCTCGTGAGACATTGTACCAAAAGTGAAAAGGTGCTGGGCACCGCATGAGAATAAAAAACGGGCTTATTGTACTTGTACACCAACAAAAAAAAAAAACCGAAGGCCGAGAGATCCTTCAGGAAGGCTGCTTTGCATGATGAAGGTGGTTCTGGAGATGCAGCTCAAAACAGCAGCGCTCCTGTGATAAGAAGCGAGGCATCAGCTTGTTTTTGTGCTATGCACGGGTTCTTCCCAGGTGAGTAAACAGCAGATAAGAAATAAAGGTGAAGTACTTTCTTTTTTTTTTTTTTGGAATTGAAGTTATCGGTTAAGGCCACATCAAATTGAAAAGTTTTTTTTTTTTTTTTGGAACTACAGCACACACTGGAAGACACCTTGCTAGGTGCGGTTTTTGAGTTTCACTACATCATGATAACGCTAACAGTGACCAACAGAGCAACAGATACAGGATATTAGATATGTGAGCGGTTCGACTGTGTACACAGTAAGAATATACAGTACTAAGGCTATCCTTTTAAGTCAAAGACTACGCTTGTTACATTAAAATGACAAAACTGACTTGTTTTTTCGTAACCACGGAAGTCTAGTTTTTCGTGTATTCTGCAAATGTTGCTATGGCTCCACGTGAGATGTACTGATGTGTATACTTTCCAACGGAGACATAGCGCACATAGAGTATTGCAGGCAAGGCAGAGGCGTTGCTTAAAGCTTTTCTTTTTAAAGACTTCATAAAAACCAATGATAAAACATAGGCCCTCTGAGGTTATTCCCCAATTTTAAAAAAACAACAACAAACAAACAAACAAAAACAACCTTCGCTTATGTAAATAAACAACCTAGACTTCAGATTCCCCCCCCCTCCCACCCCCAAACAGAAGAAGCGAGAGTATAAAAAGAAAGAAAGTTCAATCCAAAGACTGAAAAAGCAGGCGTTTGTAGTAAGGTCGCAATAACATACAGGTTGGGATATTGGACCTCAAAAAGGGGGGAAACAAAGCCCAAGCTCAGAGGAAGAATAGAAACTATTTGGTAACAAAAGTGTACTATATGTTTAATACAAAAAAGGTATGGAGAAAAATGTACCTTTACTAAAGCTTATACAAGATCCTTGGTCCATAAAAACTATGTTATCGTCACGTTTTATGTGTGTCCCTCTGCATCCTTGCGCTCCCTCCAACAACAATACATCCAGCCCCCTTTAGGAAACCACTAATCTAAAACAACACAAAACAAAAAAGGAATAATTATAAAAACAAGTGGTGGTGACGGAGGTCGGGAGGGAGGGAGGGAGGGACGGGGGGGTTAGCAGGGCGGCGCAAAAAAAATATACTTTCCTTTCAAGAGATTTCTTTTTTTTTTTTGTTGTTGTTGTTTTTTGTACACGGTGGATGTATTGTTGTCGTGGTTTTCCATTTCTCACAGCCGTAGAAAAGGTGCTGGTGCTCTGAGCCTGCAGGAACTTCCACTCATTCCAAAACACCAGGACCGAACACACAGGTCCCTAAAGTAAGCACAGGAGAGGGGGCGCGTCAAGGAGCACCTATTCCCATTGGCTGACAGCGTCGTGGTGTCGCTCCTCCTTCAGATTTCCCCTGCGTTTGCTCCTTTCTCCCGCCAATTTCTTTTCCATTTCAGCTTCTTTGTATCCAAAATTTATACGCAGCACTTTAGAGTGAGTCAGTCTTTGTTTATTATTCCCCGTAGTCTTTATATACCTTGTGGTACATTTACTCTCAAGGCATATAGTATTGAGTGGCCCCATGTGTGCGTTAGGAGACCACGGCCGCGGCGGTGGAGGATGAGGACGTGACTCCCGCGTTGGAGGTGCTGTTGGGGCCGTAGACGCCGGGGCCGGCCTCCTGGCTGTTGTTGCTGAGCAAGGTGGAGTTTCCGGCCCGCAGGATGGCCCCGGCGGCGCTGCAGTGTGGCCGCGGCCCGGGCTCCGGCGTGTAGGTGAAGGTCAGTGTGGTGGAATAAATGATGCCGTCGTTCCTAACCAGCGTGACGGGCACCTGGACGGGCTGCCGCACCCAGCGCCAGCCCTCGCGGAAGGCGGAGATGTCGGGCACCACGCACAGCATGCTCTCCGCACACCTGCAGAGGGTTTGGTGGGAGGAAAAACAACAACAGCTTTGTGACAATGCATTTTTCAGAATATCCAACCGGGTTTTAAATTGTTTATCGAGCTCACAAAGTAGGAAAAAATGTTCCAAAACCAATTTTAAAATGTGTCAATAAAGCTGAACTGAAATGGAAGGAATCGGGTGTCCTTAAATAAAAAATGGAACGCACCTGTACATGGTCTCAGCCTCGACGTCTCCGAACCAGACCCGCAGATTTGAAGTGAAGTTCTGTCCCGTCAGCTCCAGCATGGCGACGTCGCCTCCGCCGTTTAGCTGCAGACCGAGAACATATAAACATGGCTGATTATCTAAACCTACGCCGTGGCTGGATGCATGTTTAAGGGATGTGGACGACAGGAGCACGACGTCTCTTCGGTGTTTACCTGTAAGCTCTCTACCACAGGCACGGGGGTGACAGGCGAGTGGACGGGGCCCATGCCCTCGTAGAAAGTGTATTCAGCTTTGTCTGTGCTGATGATTGTCCAGGAGGCGCCGTCGTTGATCATCTCCTTGTTTGGTTCCTTTGGGCATGGAGTGGCCTAGGGGGAAGGGGGAAGATGGGGAGGAGTGACCTTAATGCACATCAGGGGCAGAGATAACTACAAACAATTGCAGCCAATCGAGACTACTCAACACACTCTTCAAAATCCCGCCCTCGAACATCGCCCATATCGACTGGATCTGAAGGTGAAGCGATCTCATACGCCCTGAGGGTTTGTCGAGGCACTCACTTGAAACTGAATGATCCTTTCTTGGGAAAGGCACAGGTACATGCGTTCCGTGTCCTTCAGGTAGAAGGCACACTTGTGGAGCTGGGAGACGGGGTCGTCGGCGTCCAGCAGCGCCGTCTGCTTGTCCACTTTGCGGATGATCTGACGGGGGAAGAGAGAGAGAGAGAGAGGGGGATTAGACGACTGGAGGGGAAAGTAGGAAGCACAGGAAAAAATGAAAGAAAGAGAAACATGAAAGTCAGAAGGGAGCGAAGGAAAGAAAGAAAAAACAGGAGATAAGGGTTGAAGGAGAAGATGTTTGGACAGAGGGAAGGTGAGTGGCTTATTAAAACCCCTAATAATTGTAGAAAGTATAAACAAACGAGGTCATTATGTTCGGTACCTGATATTAAAGGAAGAGTTTGACATCTTGGGAAACATGCTCTTTTCAAATGCTTTTATTTTGAAGTAAATGAAACACATCATTTTAAATGTGTTTGAAATTCTGTTACCAATCTGGGCAGCGCCATGCCAGTGACGGAGCACACCAGCTTGACTGTCTGTCCGTAGTGGATGTAACCGTCTCTCACAGTGAACTCTTCTCCTTCTGACTCCTCGTCATCCACTGAAGAAGAAGAAGAAGTCAGTGCTGCAGCAAAGCCTCAACACTTTTCTTTGTCTGATGAATCAGCTGTGTAATTACTATGAAACAGCTGTCAACCCAAATCCCTCGCGCTGAACCCTCTGCATGATTTAAAGCTTTTATACATTAATTTCTTTGTGCTGCTGAGTTAAAACTTACACAGGTGGATGTAAAAGGCGCCCCACTGCTGGGAGCTGGCGTGGAAGTTGCCGCCCTCCACATGTAGATAGCGCGTGCTGACCGTTTGGGACCGAAGCCGGTTGAAGAGCGCCACCTTGGTCCCGGATGCGATGCACACTGTGGACAAACATAAAGAAGAACATACACACACACGGGCCGGTTAAATAACCACCCAAACATGACCTCTTGCTTACTGCGGTGACGTTACACTACAGGTGTGCTACATGTGACATAACTCAAGAGGAGCTACACTGCCCTCTAGTGGCTGGGAGTAATAATAATAATAATAAAATAAGATAATAATAAGCACCTTTACAGTAAATAAATAAATACTAAAGTACATTTAAAAAGCAAGAGAGTGTGTGTGTGTGTGTGTGTGTGTGTGTGTGTGTGTGTGTGTGCGCACGTGCGAGTGTCACAAACGAGCACAAACTTACAGTCAGCGTTTTTGAGGGACTGCTTCTTTTTGGAGGGCTTAGAGATGACTTTGATCCTCTTGCTGAGGAAGACGCCGATGTCAGTGCTGTTGCCGTAGAACATCTTGACAGACAACATGAAGTGCTTTCTCTTGTCGGAGTCGGATATGTACAAGGTTTTGGCTGTGCAATAATTCTGTGGGGGGGAGGAGGGAGGAGGAGGGGGAAATCCCAACATATTAGATCTTTGTTTCCTGGAAAAGAAATGCACTTCAAACTGTCAAGAACAAAGCTCGAGATTTACCGCGTCACCACTGACGACAGAGAAATGGTTGAAATTATAACCTTCAAATGCACGGAAGACAAATGGCAGACGGGGAAGGGAAGATGTGCAGCTACGTCAGCTTCTAGTGAATAACTGCATGTTGTTCTGGAATAAGTGAGTGACACTGTGCACGTGTGTTTGTGTTGTACCTTTCCCTCTAAGTTAAGCTGTTGCATTTCTTGGTCGCTGTTGCCGATGCCGATGAAGGCACAAGGCTGCGACTCCTGCTCGGAGCAGCCGTCTCGCTCCATCTGCTCCTTCTTTTTCTTCCAGCCACTGCCCATCAGGTAAACGCAGGGAGGAGGGCAGAAAAACCTGGACACAGGGATATGAAATGTCCTCCTTCATTTAATGTTTGATCCTGCGCCAAATATTTCAAAAGTAGTTACTTTAAAATCAACTTGCAATAATATTTTCGAAAAATACATTTCAAGGACTACAACCGCAATTTAGTCTGCGTGTCATCGACTTTATAAAAAGAAAAAGACAAGTGCAACACCTCTTTAAATAGTGCAAACTAGACGACGTGCATCACTTCATTTTCACCAGAAGAGGGCAGACCCGTGCCGAGCTTCAACACGACAGTCTTTTATCAACACGCTGTCAAGTGCAAGTGAACTAAGCACTCTTTCCTCAAGCTGTCAAACCCAATTTAGCAGATGTTAACATGAGCAGTCCAGCACGAAACCGATCTCCTGAAATACCCAGAATTCCAAGAAAAAAGGTCACTCCCCCCCCCCCCCTCCTCCCCCCCATTACAGGATGTAATACTCTTCTCCCTTGAAATGCTTTCTAACGCTAAAGTGCCGAACACAGTTGAGAACGATGACAACTTGAGCCTTATCGAATGTCTCATCTCTGAACCGGCATAACTTCAAATGAATTGATGTGCGTCAGTGTGGAACTGGAAAGCGACCTATTTCGCAACACCGGTCTGTCTCTGTGGGTGTTTGTCTACTTTCACCTCCTATAACCAAACAAAAAAAAAAGTGCAGACAGACAGAGGAAGAAGAACATTTGCGTTTTCCATGCACTCACTTTCTTGGGCTCCCTTGTTTACGATACATGCAGAAGTAATCAGTGGTGCATCATGGGGTTTTGCAGGCCAAAGGACGTTGAGACACAGAGGCACATTTAATTCCTGCCTCGGCAGGTCGTGGAGTAACTCACAATCCAGCAACACCTGATGCCGAACCGATCGATGCGACAACAGTGTTCAAACGCTTTACTCTCACGGTCATGTGTCTCACTTTGGTGTCACTTTAACTGGACAAGACAGCTACAATTTATCTGAGGAATTCATCTCAGCCTCTCTCCCCTGTTGTTGCTCCAACTCTCTGGAGGTGTCTCGGAGTTGGCCCGCAAACGGCCCGATTCGCCCGAGAGATAGGCCTGATGAGATCGCAAGCAGCGCTGCAGCTCGGCCAAGAAAACAGGCGGAGGATGGAGAGTTACATAATGAGCGCGAGAGAGAGAAGGAAAAAGCTATAAAAAGTTTGAGAGCGAGAGGTAAAAAGGTGAGAGCAGAGTTACAGGAAGGGTTTGAAGAAAGGAAAGAAAAAAGAAGATGAGTTGAAAAGTTCAAGAGAGAGAAAAGACTGATGCACAAAAAAAAGCGCCGGTCTGAGGTTAAGTTTCCCCGTGTGCTCTCGTTCTTGAACCTTACACCTAAATGCTCCGTTGGTGTCACCAGTGCAGTCACCCCGCCCCCCCCCCTTTCCTTCCGCCTCTATGCGGCCTTCACCTGAACGTCGCCTCACACCGGAGGTCGCCGCTCGTTTCCTCCTCTGACCTCTTTTAGATGTGGGGAGGTCAGAAGGGTCGAGGTGCCCACGCTGCACCGAGGCAAGCTGGAATGTGTGTTTTTCATTCACTCCATTAGCCTGATCCCCTCAAGTGGCATATGTTACCTCTCCATAAACCCTTGCAATGAAGGAGGCCAAGTTTGTCTTTCTACATGACGGCAATAACTCCCTTTTAGCAGTTTGCAATCAGTGTACTCAATAGGTCAGTGCGTATAAAGGTTCCCTAAACATCATTTATAATGAAGAGATGCACTTTTTACTCCCTTATTTGGAAAAACAACAAGGAGTCGAAATTGGACCAAGCTCATCTAAGGCTGCAGCCAGCTGCCACTTAGCTTAGCTTAGCTTAGCATAAAGACTGGAAACAAGATGACACGGCTAGCCTGCTCCCGGCTAAACAAAAAAAAACTACATTTCACTTTTTAAACAGATTAATCTATAAATATATATAAATATAAATATATCGTGTCAATTAGTGAGCTTCGGAGGTGCTGGTAGGTGGATTTTGTTGCCTAAATAACCGGCTTCTGGCTATCATGTGCATATTTATCGAACAGACTTGAAAGTTGTGTCGATTTTCTTATCCAACTTTCAGCAAGAATGAAAATCAGCATATAACCCCAAATGATGAACTATTCCTCTGAGACTATAAATATGAAAAGTCGATCCTGTACCGCAGAGAGAGCCAGAGAGAGATTGCACAAACTGGTGAATTTCAAAAAACCTTCACAGCCTTATTTTATTTTCGCAAATCCAAAACAACTGCCTGAGGAAACCTTGATAAAACGGAATCATACCAGGGGGGGGGGGAAGATGCAGTTTATATTTCACTCACCTTTTCTCATTGCCATAGGATTTCTGTGCAACTTTTGCGTGCAGGATCATGACAGTTTGGTCACCTCGCTCCTTCAGGTAATTCCTCATCGCTTCTCTGCAAGATGAAAAGAAGAGAGATGTTCATCAACAAACCCTTTCTGTGATCCAGCAGATGACGTGTTGAAACTTAAAGCTGAAGCAGAGGGATGCCTCAAGGCTCCGTTTGAGGGTCGCTGTGTTGTTGAGCGGGTATTGTACGGTTTAGTGTAGACCGATAATAAAATAAAATAAAAGTGTGCAGTATGGAATGAGAACATACAGAAACACACATGCAGTACACTCGCTATGACCTCTGGAAAGCCTTCAGAGCCTGCACAGTCTGCTAGCCAAAAAAGCTATGTTCTCCCCCAGCTGGGTCCGTTTGAGGTGGGGTGGGGGGGGGGGGGGAAGGGCCCTGAAACGTTAATGACCGGCTCAGAGGGACAGTGAGGAGCACGGGGGAGAAGAGAGGGGGGAGACGAGGAAGAGTAGGGGTTGTGGGGAGGGAGGTAAAGAGAGAAGAAGGAGAAAGAAAAACACCAGAGCTGAAAAAACAAAAAACAACAGAGCTGAGCTCACCAGCAAAGATTCCTCATCCCGTGTCAAAAATGTTGCAAGGTCTGCGCTCCAATTACTTCTGTCAACTCCAAACCCTCCCACACCTCCTTTTACACAAACAAGCCCAAAAATTATTTTTACATTTCTGGGAGACCAGTAGAGCATTATGCTGGTCTGAAAAGCACGAGGTCAAAGATCAGGCTTAGATGCACAATTAAGACGCATCACACGCACGGACATCAACACACCCTGACCCAATCCGCGCACATGCACAGATGTCAGTGACACCTGACACGCCGGGATGCTCTGAGGGCTTCCCACTCAAGACACAGACACAGCTTTCCACTCTGCCACGCAATACTGGGCCGCACGCTTGGGTTATACAGGGCCTTTGTTATGAAAAGCAAGGGGCCCCTCACAGTTTGTGTGTGTGTGTGTGTGTGTGTGTGTGTGTGTGTGTGTGTGTGTGTGTGTGTGTGTGTGTGTGTGTGTGTGTGTGTGTGTGTGTGTGTGTGTGTAGAAGAGGAGGAGGAAGGCTGAGAGGGATTTTGGTTTATCCACTTCCTAATGGACTGGGAAACGTCTTATTTCCCCGTATCATGAGACAATTATCTTTCGGGATACAAAGCTCCAATATGAGTTTTGCAGCAACAGGAAATGATGCTTTGTTGTTTATTCAGTATTTTCAGAAATTACTGATTGCCAGCAACTGAATATGATGAAAAGTACAATCCTAGAATTCCATTTCACTGATCTGATGCAGTCTGATACCATTTACGCGCCACATGGAGAAGATTAGCTTATTTTCCTAAATCGAGCCAGAGAGTAAAAGTGAACACAACTCCATCCTTTCAAAAAGTCGGGATCCGATTCAAACATATCGGACTTATTCGCAAGGATTTCTCTTTACGTTTACATTAAATGACATAACCTTCCTCGGGGTGCTGGAATGAACGATACGGTCACAGTGTCGTACTAAGATACCGACACATTAACCCCTGGAGGACTCCTGAGCTCACAGCTATGAGTGATTATATGGAGAAAAACAATCCAACTCCGCTGATGTCAGGCCTGCAGGGCACATGTCACTGGACACCTTTGATGATGCCTGTGAGACTTGCAGGAAGAGTGACATCACAGATAACACACACACACACACACACACACACACACTGTGGTGGCATGGTATGCGGCTGAACGATGAGGGCACCTTGACGCAGTTGCAAAATGCCAATTTTCTGTACTGTATTCCAGATTCCACAGTACGAGGATTTCTTTGACTTAAGGTGACAGTAAGTTGAATATGTTCGGGTCGGTCAAAAAAAAAAAAACAAGCAGTTTGAACAGGGCACCTTAAGTTATAGGAACCATAACTGCATTATTCAGCATTTTCTGACATGACAAACAATAAATCAACATGATGGCACTCAGAGCGCAGACCTCAGCCAAGGCCAATGGTGCATTCACATGCTCCTCACATGGGCACTTTCTTTTCTCATGGGTTCATGAGTTTTAGGTCGTAATGGGGAAACAACAGCAGGGACGCTACAAAGAAGAAGCGTTGTATTTTGAGTTCTTCCGACTCGGCGGGGTGGGACACACACACACACACACACACACACCAGAATCTAGTGCTGTGGAGGTTTCGTGCGACAGCCCTGACGTGTGGTTAACACTGTTTCACTGCTCACCAAACCGTTCCAAACCACTGCGGCTTGAGTTGGGGAGAGACGGTCTCCCGTCAAGACAGAAATTCTTCACCATGAGATTAAGCTTTCACTCCCAGTGGTTCTTCATGTATTGTCATCTGCAATGCCTTCTTAAGCATCGCTATCCACTTCACAGCTACCCATAAATAACCTCTGGAGAGATAGCAACGATGCCCCGCATGTGGCAACACTCAAATGAAACTGAATATCCTGGGATCCAATGAATAACATAAACCCAGTGGCGGGTCCCATCTTTACAAACTCCTGTTGTGCAGCCAAGCATTGTTGAAACCCGCAGAATTTTAGATTCAATTCTAGTGGGGGGAGCCAAGGTTTACAAAGATACCAAATATGTCAAAATGTATATAAAATGATGCTCGGAAATATTTCCATCTGACATAATGTTGCAGTTTATAAAAAATCCCAGCATCTTGGTAAAAATAGAAGAAGAAAAAAGGACCACAAAAAGAAAAGGAAAAAAAAGGACCAAAAAAAGAAGAAAAAGAAAAAAAAAAGGACCAAAAAAAAAGAAGAAAAAGGGAAAAAAAGGAACAAAAGAAAAGAAAAAAAAGGAACAAAAAAATAAAAGAAAAAAAAAAACAAAAAAATAAAAGAAAAACAATATTTATAACAATGTCATACTTTTTTGTTTTTGTTTGTTTTTTGAGAAGTGGTGAAATTCAGGGTGGAATTTAGACTTCAAAAAGATTACAAGCACATGCAAAAGAGGGGAAAGCAATCATTTAAATAGGAAATAATGACAAAGACGCACCAGATATATGAGATGCAGATGAGTACCATGTAGGCAAATAAACAGTAGTCAAAAATAATGAGGCTATGAAAAGCATAACAGTTGAAAATATTAAAAAATATGCCGCTGCACATTCACTAATAAGCATATACTTGTGCCAGGCACATGACGCACCACATATTTTATGCACCAATAATAGCTATGCTTGAGTAGCAACTAGCTAGTAAAAACTAATTAAGGACAGTGACACAATAGAGAGTGGAAAAAAAGGAAATGGTTCCACGACGTGTACAAAATCTTTTCAAAAATCATTTTAGGCGACAAATATTTTAATGAGAAGGAAGGAGAAGTGAGAGAGCGAGTGACCAGCTCGACTTCCTATGCAAGAGTAGCGTGCAGACACACAAAATGACAACAATTCAGACACACACACACAAAAAGAATATCAAGGTGCATATAAGAACAGGATAAATCAATGACCTATTTCATCAGATTTCATCAGAGACAGGAAGTTAGGGTATTTCAATGGTTAACTGAAACAGACACACGCGCAAAGCCACATTCACATGAAATATAAAAAGTAGCACACACACAACAAGGGACGAGCAATGACAAAAGCAGCCCGGCATATAAGCAACAACAAAAAAACATTTGCACATCTGCAAAGCTGGCGGTTTAGCAGCCACTGCAATCCAAGCAGGTTTGTGATGCAGATGGCGGCTGTTTACCTGCCCGCTACAGTGAACCAACAAGACACATGCACAGCTATTTAGGCCAAATGCAACACGCAGGTAATAATAAGTGACGAGGAGCTAAACAAACACAGCACAGGAGCAAACAACCAACCAAGCGGCAGGTTTGTTAAATGTGCTAAAGGGCGTTCGGCGAATGCGAGTAAAGAGAAGAAGAAGAGGAGATATGGAGTGAGGAAGAAAGATGGTGATACAAAAATAAAAAAAATAGATAATGCGTGACAAGTGAGACAAAAAATGTGCCAGACAGATTTACAAGAAGAGACACATATTCAACAGCAGGCACTACAGGGGTCAGGGCGAGTGTGTGTGTGTGAGGAGGGGCTAGGTTAAGCCAGGCTACAGATGCAGCAGAGCAGACGGACATCTGTCCTGTACATCTGCCACAGCAGAGTGGCCCTGTCACAAGACCCCCTGTGAACACACACACACACACACACACACACACACACACACACACACACACACACACACACACACACACACACACACAAGATGATCAGACTGTAATTAGTGTGCGCCCTTGTGAATCACAAAAGGTAGATTACACACATCCGTAGTGTCAGGCTTGGGTTCAGAATATTAACACATCAGCCAGCTCGACCTGCTCACACTCCCGTGAATCTGCGAGCGTAGTGACGGTTCAATATTTTACGCCTGACCTCCAGAAGGCCCTTGTGAGCCTTTAAAATGAGTGATAGGAAGTTCCCTAAAGAGCAGGACCTCGCAACAATTTCAACTACATCTCAATTATTGTTATTTATTTACAGTGAAAGCAGATTAAGGTGATTTTGTGACAGCAATAACATGGAGGAGGGGGGGGGGGGAATGCAAAAAGGATATTATTACAGAACAAATGTGGAACTGCAGAATTAAAAAAAAGCCTGAGTCAAATGAGCGGTCATCAGGGTTATATTTTAGTCTGGATTTAGACGTGGATAACTAAAAGCATTTTTTTTTTCCTATTGAGCGTTTCCATCTGAGGCGATGGATTCCACAGAGCTGGCCCTTCCCCTGTTGTTTGGGAGAATAAGCCCTTGAAGGGGCGGCTCCCCTCACAGTGGAGGCAGCTTATGCAGCCTGCACGTGCACGTGTTGTGTCTGTTTGTGTGCATCTGTCTAAATCCAAGACGCTCCTTTCCAGTGCATGCGTGTCATGTATTGTATTTCCAGTCGAGTAGCCTTCCTGACAGGGCGGCCCTGCAGGACCCTGAGCTTGAGCTGCCCTAAAAAGCCCCTGCAGGACGGTGCAGTATTTTAGCCGTCCGTGCGGCTGCCTGACTGAAAGTCTCGGGGCTGTTGTTGCTGCAAGCAGGGGGACAAGTGGGCGAACATGCAAACACTGAGCCAGATACAAAGAGACAGACACAAAGAACACCATGATACACAGAGGGACAACTGTACGCACGCTAAAAAGGAGTTGTGTTTTAAGCCTTCGGGCTGCTGGGTAAAGAGCGTTTTGTGTCAGTCATATTTCTGGCCATCCAAACCATCACACAAACGGAGGCCAGCGCACTGGCAGGACATGAATGAATAGGGGGGACACATCAAAAGGTGCTGGGGCCCCTTTTTATTTTTGCTCGGCTGTTCCAGGCAGTATGCACAACCCTTCATTTCCCCCGCTGGGTGCCACTCTGGGAGCACACACACGAACACTCAGGCAAACCCATTACATTCCCAGTAACAAAGAGAAAAACACCAACAAGCAAACAAGTGCATACACACAGACACACACACAGACACACGCAAACGTCCTGAAGCAAACCACAAACATCCATCAATGTTATGTGCTCAACCAAATGTTGCTCCAAATGACTTGGAACAAACATGAGCGGAACAGAATAATCAAAAACTTGCAGCGCTGAAAGTCGGAGCTGCGCTGAACGCGGCGCACAGCACAGTGCATACAGAGTGCACGTTTGGACTGCAAGAAAAGGAGATGAATCACTGCTTGTTTTTCTGCAAACAACTGCGAGACATGGGGGCGGGGGCGTTTTAAACCAAAGCATATTAAAAGCATGTCTCAGAGTGAAAAACTACAGAGATCTAAGGAATAAACAATCAATAGCAGAACAAAAAAGGATGCAGCACAGCCGGGGTCAACAGATAACAGCCGTCTGATGTAGAGGATGGGGCCAGACAGTAAAACTACGCAAGTGAAGTTAACATGTTGCTGCTGTTGTTGTGGCAAAATGCTGCCAATCGGCACTATATTTATACTGCGGTCATTACAGATGCAGTTCTAACTTT
This sequence comes from Cottoperca gobio, assembly GCF_900634415.1. Lineage (NCBI taxonomy): Eukaryota > Metazoa > Chordata > Actinopteri > Perciformes > Bovichtidae > Cottoperca > Cottoperca gobio. The sequence goes on from NC_041372.1 coordinate 11,104,308, forward strand.
ATCTGCATCACCACTAGACATGAGCTCATCAGTGCCACAGTGAGAGGTTGGCCAGCAGTGTCTGTTTTCTGTTCAGCACGTATCTTTTGTTGTGTTGCATTATTACAAATCAGAAGTCGTTTTTTGATGGGCTCGTGTAGAAGAATGATAATGAGAAGAAAGTGTTAATGTGCTAATCTGATTAGAATCTTTGCACACAGGTAGGAAAAGCTGTCCGTTGGTGACAGCGAGTGGCAGTTACACAGCGTTCCATGAACGTCTTCACATTGCACATAGGAGGTATCGGTATGAACATTTTATTCTGAAGCACACGGGAGTTTGTAGTTTTTACTTCCCCTCAAAATCTCAGAAAATCTAGAGTGGTTGAGGACGTGTTGTTCCTGAATTACTGTATTCACACAAAATGTGTAAAAGTCAACACACAGGTAGACGTACAAATACCACTATGGCGACAAAAGGTGTTGTGTGTGTGTGTGTGTGTGTGTACATGTATACGAGTGTATGTGCATGCTCACCTTGTGAGGCGCAGTGGCTGCGGGCGCTCCCCGAACTTCCTGCAAAGACACAAAGTGAGAAGAAAAACATGAGTGGGCTGTTATCAACCACATAAACACACACACACACACATACACACACACACACACACACAGAGTAAACACTGCATTACACAATGGTGCACACACACATACACAAACGTTTGTCACTTTGGCCTTGACGTTCAAATAAGGCAAGTGACAGGGCGTGTCAGTTTAAAACAGGTTGTGCATCAACACCGTGCAGGAGCAGAATAACCTACAATTCCTAGAAGGCTCACAGAACATGAAACCCAACAGATCTCATTGTTTGACCACATTGTACTGACTCCATTAAGTGTAGAACACTCAAGACTTTCAAGGCTTCATGTGCTGCCGATCTGAATTGTTAAACAAACGCATCAGACTTGATCATTTCCCCGACGCCGCTTCCAGTTCAATGGTGCATAACAGCCCAGGAGCAGATTCCACTTGGTCCGAGGCAACATGCAGCATTCTGAGAAGTAGACACGGCCGGGGATGAAACGGGGTAAACACTTCTGTATTCTACATGTGGAGGTACGGCATAGTGCTTTTTCAAATAGGCAGTGGGTGGTGAAGATTTATTTTTAACAAGGCGAGTGGTGTGTGCCAATACAAAATTAAAATGATTAAAACGCAGAGGGCACAGTGCGGAGTTGATCAACTGAAAATGTAGACTAGGACACATACATGTCGAAAAACAAAACAACTCTTGCAATATTACTGACGGCACACAAGTAGGCGAGGAGCAAACATTTGCCAAATTGAGAAAGTGCTGCCCGAAAAAGACATTTTGGAAACACACGATTCAGCTGTTTTCTAGATAAGCCTGCTGACTGTCCATGGTGCACAGCTTCCCCCCCCCCCCCGCACATGACACACAGTCCAACTTTCCACTAAGTATTTTTCAACCTATTGGACAGTCAAAGTGTTTGCATGTCTGCGATGAGGGGTGATTTATGTCACGCGGCAGGATGACACTTCTCCTCTCAAGTCTGGCGGCATCATATACCTTCGCTGCTTATAAAGATTCCATCCTTTTGCCGAGTCATCACACTTCCTGCAGGCTGAATATGACTTTAACTGTGATTGAGTCATACCTGAACTCTTTGCATGTTACAAGGAAACCACTGCCAACACCACATGTATAGAAAAAGGCCTGTGAACTTGCAACATATGGAGGGGGGACTATTTTCTCATCAAGCAGAGGCGTGTACAGTCTGTTACAAGCACAAAACTACACACACAAAAAAGAAAAGCACTAGCAGCACTTCTTCTTTTTTTCAATATGTCATAAATCATTCGTGCAAATTCAAACAGGCTTCATCTCCAAAGCCAAAGCTCGGGCAGCGCGTCAGTTTTTGACATGCTAACCGGGTTACAGCCTGCATCCGGCATCATCCCTAAAGTAAGCACAAAGGAGAAGCCAGAGATTTAAGAGCGTCTCATTTTGATTGCTCCTCGAAATACAGCAGCTTAATCAAAGAGGGGCGGTTCATAAATGATCTTTTTTTCATTTATTTTTTAGAAAACTGCTTTTAACTTTTAAATTGCCGTTAACTTTCTCAAATAAAAATAAGAAAAGCGTCAAACCCCTAACATTTGAGAAGCCACAATCGGCATGTTTTCCTCTCGATTTCGATCGATAACTTGCGTAATTGTTGCCGCTCTAAAATCCATCCCTATCAAAACGCTCATTTGCATCAGCGTGTGTATTACCAGAGCTTGTTAAAAACATCCTGGGGGTGAAAGTCCTTCCCGCAGTGTTCAATCAGCCTCTTGCTGCAGCAATAACAAACTAAATGAGCGCATATCACTGCAGACATGTGAGCGTACTCACTCGGAGACGTGACACCGTCATATGTTCCTTCAGTGCACAAAAAAAGCTATGTAGTGCAGTGAGAGCACAGCAAATGTTTTCCACTTGCTTACTTCACTGACTGTATGCAAATGCGACCGCTGTTCAGAGTTAAGATTCAGTTTCAGAGTCAAAATAGACCCTAAAACCTCGTCACATTTCGAATCATGTGTCCTGACACCCACGTTCATCACATGGCACTACAACATGCAGATTATGTCTGGCACAAAGAGGAGGTACATGTATGCAGCACATGGAGATGACTATAGGTGTGTGTGTGTGTGTGTGTGTGTGTGTGTACACATGAGTCTACAAGTCAGACACAGAGTGTAAGTGATTCAAATATTCTCCTCGTGTAGGATGTGGTAGCTGCGTGCTGCTGATAAGTATGTCAATACATCTTACACGCCATCAATGAACACGCGGATAGTGTGTCACCCCGGTTGGTTATGGGTTTTTTTTTTTTTTTGTTTGGCACGAAGGCACTGCGTGAAAAGAAGAAGAAGAAGACGCACGCAAACACAGATAGAGGGATGAAAATAGCAAATAAAAAGGAAGGAGAAAGCGAGAGAAACTGAGAGTGTGATTGGTGCGAGAGCCAGAAGGAGGGAGTGGAGGTGGAATAATTAGAAAGGAGGGCAATCAATAAGGTTCCCACAGTGAAACACTGATGCCTCAACTGGCTAATGGATTCCAGACGGCTCTTCTCCTTCCCCTTCTAAACCTCAGGCCCCCCCACTGCCACCCGCCCCTCCCTGCTACACTGCAAACAGGGAGTGATGGAGGAAAAGGATACTGCGGGGAAAGTGTGGGGTGAGATTAAAGGCGAGGCAAGAAGATGTGGATGTCGTGCTGTGGAGAGGGGGGGAAGAAACGGGAATCTACGCAGAGATTGAGTGCGAGGATTTAGAAGTGGATACACGAGAAGCTCGCACAACAAACATGAAAGATACACAATGGTTGCGTTTATGATGCTCGTGTCCAAATCCACCCTAATCTCAAGCAGCTTCGAGTGCTTTGTGTCGAGGACGGTGTAAAACTTCAGACGAAGGCGGTCAGAAGTGTTTTTGGTTTGCAAGTTCTGAGAACAAACCACTGGTGGTTTTTTTGTTTGCATCATCTCCACGATGCTCACTCTAACATTTGCGGCACAAAACACCAACGAGAAAAGAGGGCCAAACACAGGAAACCACAAAAGAGAAAGGTAGAGCGGCAAAGACAAAAAGAAAAAGGCGTGCTTGACTGTTGCATCTGCAGGTTTTGGTCAGGTAGGCTCACCTCTGTGAAACGGCATGTACGATGGCAGAGTTCAACAAAGTGCAGAATGCTGACTTCTTACTCAGACCATCGTTCACTATCAAAATGACTCAAAAGGCTGAAGTAAAACAAACCCTTAAAACAAGATACAAGGTCAATGGTGGAAAAGGAAACTGTGAGAAGTCTGATTTGCTCCTCCTCCTCACTGACTCCACTGGAGACAATGTAGGTGAGAAACACGGGTAAGAAATCAGCCAAGGATACAGACCAAACGTCTAAACTAAACAAGCACAATACAAAACAACCGGGAGCTTCTTGGTGCAACATTACCCAGCGCAGCACTTTTTCAAATGTATTTCAGAAGTACATGTTGTGAAATTGACAAAATGACTCATCCCAAAAAAAAAAAAAAAAAGAATATGGGGAAGCAATAACTTCCAAAAAGAAAAGGTTTATGATGTCTGTTTGACAGCACGACCAACATACTCCATTAGTTGAAGTGCAACCTGCTAGAGCACGGCTTGCATGCGGACGGTCACTTCCTCCATCGCCCGTTAAGCTGCCGAGCCGGCTCGCTGGTAGCTTAGCCCTGGCGTGGTTACAAATGGGCGAGTGTGCCACGGCCGGTGATCAGGCACAAGACGGGAGCAGACAGTCGTTCCATTTACAGTAGATGTGAAGCCGTGGAAGAGGATGTCCGGACTTTGCACCGCTTTCACTGGGAAGTGAGAGTGAGGTCACTGTTGGCGCACAGAGTGGCTGTTGTGTGTGTGTGTGTGTGTGTGTGTCTATTAATCAAAAAAATACTAGCAAAATGGGTGCGAAGTTGGAAAATTGGAACAATTACTCGACATTCGCTTCTCGAATGTGACATTTTGATGCTTTGGTTTGACAGTAAACTTAGTTGACTTAAGTGTAGTTAACTTATTAAAACGCAGTACATCTCACTGTACATTTTAACATCTCTCTATCATCTCTCTCACGAGGCAGTTCCAGTAAAAGTAAAGATCTTTAACCGTCATTGTAACATTAAGTTTGATGGAGTATGGCGGGCAGAAGAACTGTGCTTTGCTTTAGTCTGCTGACTCGTGACTGACAGAATGAGGGTCCTAACAGAACCGCGCGGAGCGTTCGCTACTGGTTGAAAGTTTCAGGCACAGAAAAAATCTGAGAAGTAGAACGTGGAAGTAAAACACACTCGCTCCCGTTATGTCACCCCCCCCCCCCCCCCCCACGAACGGTGACGGGGAAAATCTCCTTCACGGTGTAATTTTGTTTTTTTACAGCCTGATATTCTTTCCATTCTGATGCAACTTTGCAGGACGAGATTGTCAGCTTCTCTTTTTACGCTGATGGATTACGTTCGCCAACCAAAGGTGTTCTCCATGCTGTTTGGTGGGGGGGGGGGGGGGGAAGTGAAGTAGCCTGAGAGCCATGGGAACATTGATAGAAGCTCCAACATGCTGCCAACAACAATATTTTTTTAGGGGAAAATAAAATGTTATTGGATGTATAAGAGCATTAAAATGTTAGAGAGAATATCGTCATGTAGGAGATTCTCACACACACACACACACACACACACACACACACACACACACACACACACACACACACACACACACACACACACACACACACACACCTTGTAGCTTATGAGAGCCACCTAACACCTCTTAACCAACAGCAGATATGACTCGAAGACGCGGTCTGAAACTCCACACCTCCCCCTCCCCTCAGGGCTCTTTCACGGAACACTACGCGCAGCCGCAAACACCCCGAGTCGCAGCGAGCGTCTCTTAGAAGAAGTCATTTGTCAAATCTGGACCAGAGCCGAATGTGAAATCAGGAGGGACTTCTTGCCGTGTAAAGGCCGGGGGTGGGGGAGGGAGAAGAGGCTTTTCATCTTCACTTTTATCAGGATTAATAAACATTCTCTTCTTCAAAGACAAGGCCTTTATTTATTATTTTACTTAGGCATTATTTTAGGCAAAAATAAATAAAAGCAGCTTGTTTCAGTTTGTTATATTGCAGCACATGTTGCACATCTAACACCACCTTAGTTACCATATGTTTACGGTTCATGAAATGACTTTAATTCTGTCGATTAAAGTAGTTATCTGGCATGCACCTGCACCAGGTATGTCCCGATCCGATGCCCATATTAAGCTCAAACACAGCTGAATAATGATATAGCTTCACAAAGTATGCCATTTTGATGCAAGTTCATCTGCGACGCACAGAGACGTTGGTAATGGAATAAAATTAACCTCTGCATGGAGCGGTGGAGGGAAAACTCGGTGGGGTGTTGTCATCGTCCTTTGACAGGTAGTATGACATACGAGGCATTGGTGACAGAGAAGGTTGGCAGTTGCTATAAATAGAGCATCGACCACCCACTTCCCAACGCTAACACACAAACACACGTCAACACATGCACACGCAACAGGGGGTTGATTGAGAGTGTGTGAACCGAGTGTGTGCCGTTCATACGGGGATGTGTTTGACAGCTGTGACTGACAGTCCAAGCAGCGCTCAAAAAGGGAGGGGGGGGGGGGGGGGGAAGAAAACGCACATCAACACCCGAGAAGAGACAGAAATACACACCCCGACGTGTCCTCGGCACCGTGTGTGTGTGTGTGTGTGTGTCCCACTCTTCTGAAAAGACGCACAAACGGATACGGTTCTCGCCCTGTTGCTCGGGCATGTATTCGATGCATCTATAATAAATCAAAAAGGAGGAGCAGAGTTGAGTTTTATGCGCCTCGCCAAAAGTTTCCTACGCTGCGGTAACATTTGTATAGTAGGGATGCTTCGAGAAGCAATAATCCGCAGGTCGGATACGTTTCCATATTAAGCTTTGTCATTGATGTGGCCGGCGCTGCCTAAGATACGCCGCCCTTGAAGGATCCGAGGTATATTTCTAGACACGATGAAGGTGGTGTATACTGTATACACCAGACGTGACTTTGATTACGTCTGAAAGGGATGGAGAGAGATAACCGCGGTGAAGAGAAGCTTTAAGCATCACTGAGAATAGCATTAAATAAAAAAGTAAAGTCAGATTCCTGAGAGCTTCAAGCTCCACAACTCAACGCACGGGAAGCAAAAGAAATGTGATGATAGTCGACACCTTTGGTTGAGCACTTTCATGTTGCGTCTACATTTCAGATACACACACACACACACACACACACACACACACACACACACACACACACACACACACACACACACACACACACACACACACACACACACACACACACACACACACACACACACCTATCTTTTGTGTGCCTGAGTTCTTCCCAGGGGACCAAAACACAAGCCACAGACGCCAGACGCCATCATTCATATGCTCAAGGTCACGGGGGTTAGGGTGTGACCTCTGAGGTCAACTGGCAGGCCGTGTGTTCATGTGGATGTGGCAGATAATACTACTATACAAAGCTGCGTCTGCTCTCAAAAACAGAGCTGATGCTACGTCTTTATATTCATTTATACTTTTTGTCTATGTGCAAACAGTGACCGACCGATCCGTTCACTTTTAATTAATAATTGACTTTTTTTCCAAAGGGTGCGAGGTCCAAAGCAGACGCACAAGGCTCCATCTGTTATGGTTTAGGAGAGTCGGGATATATTGACCATAAACAGGTTTAAAAAACAAAATATTGATATCATCTTGCGATACAGCACCTCTTAAATCTCACTATTCATGAGTGTAATTGTTCTTTTTGTAAAGTTATAATTACAGACTCACTCAAAAAAGAGGGGGGGGGGGGGGAGCACAATATGACTCAATGACCACAATGTAGTAAATGTGATATTGTGACAGCTCTAATTTAGGTATTGAAAACATTTAAAAACAAACATTTTAGTGTTAAAACACACTTTCAGTTAAATATTAAACAGATTTATATTTTTACATAAATGCCATTCAAAGCAGATCACTTTAGACTCTGCTTGCAATGTGCTCGGTGCTGAGTTCAGGGACCGTAAACTTCAATCTGCATCTAATTAAACCGCTTTTCACACATGTGTGACACTTACACACCAGGGTGCGTCAACTGTGCTCCGACACAGGCCCCCCGTGTGAACATGAGACCGTACTATATCCGACTGTGTATTACGGATCTGCGTTAACACTCGCACACTTTACACACACAGCGCTCCGGGACAGTGCACACAAACAGCAGTGCGAGGGGGAAAGAGGCGGGATGGGAAGAGGGATTAGGCCTATAAAAAGGTGTCTGGTTTCGCTGCCTGAGGGCTGATAGCAGATATCGCAACTCCTCGGAGTGGCTGTACACCTCATTATCAACACCGTGCTCCCTCGCAGCTTCCACTGGCCTCCATAGCCACGGGGCCGTCTCAGTGACACCCAAAATATGAACTCTGCTCTTGCTGAAAACAAGGAGATACTAAGAGCAATTTGTCTACAACTGTGTGGTTGTAAACACAGAAACAACACAGCTAGACTAAAAGTGAAAAGTATTTTTAGATGGACTCTGCAAACTGCACATATTTATATTTTTAGAAAACAAAAAGGACCTATGGCAAGTGGTGCATTCATCCAGTGAGGGGCAGGAAGCATTCATGAAAAGAGGAAGCTGACAACCACCTATTGTACGGCCCCCACACTGACACCTGTCAACGAGCTTATTGCTATTCACCAAAGTAAACACACGAGTAAAGCAAAGAATTATGGGCTGGAGTTGCCAGGCAAACCTGTTATTGAGCTTATAAAGAAAGCTTGTGAGGAGTGCAAAATCATGCCTGCGAGCTTTAGTTGGTGAAGCCTTGCCAGAAAATCAGCACTGTTTGAAAGACAAGAACAGGCTGAGATCGAGACAGTGTGCTCCTTGTTACCGCTACCTGGGCATGACGTGGTTTAGAAAACCTTTCGAGAGCGGACGGAGAAGAAATGGGTGGAATTAACGTGTCTCACCAAGCAGGCGAATGCGGACTAAGTGAGAGAAATTTGGAAATTCGAGCCCGCTGGCTGCCTATTGAAAAATACCTGCATGCTGATGTCACAGCACCAGCACGCGCTGTTACGCAGTTATAACATGCACGGAGCATAAACATCAGCCTTTTCCTTCAACACACACTTCCTCCGCCGCACCGTGCCATGCTGTGTGTGGCCTGCAGAAAGGGGTATTACGCACACAATCTTTCAAGCACGTATTTAATCATTTGTTAGAAGGAAAAGAAAAACTTGTCACAGTGGCGGCGGCCAAGCTCGGGCATTGAACTTATCCTGAGTCAACCCTGGAGAAGTGTTTCACGGAGAGGGTGTGGGACGTAAGAGGGACAATGAGAAAGACATGAATGGGGGGGGGGGAAGAGGAGCGGACAGAAAGTCTGTTAGACGACAGCGACCGAGACGCGGCTCGAGTCGGAGGCTCGCCTTGTGCTTGGCCCCGCTGCCTGGCATGTGCCACCGTGCGTGCCAGCAATCGCAGCGGCCGGCTAGGAGAATCATCACAACTAACCACAGGGAAGGGAGAGGGTGAGGATGCAAAGAGGATGATCAGTTAAAGTGATGATTTGAAGAGAGAATATTATGAAACAAATAAAAAAAGGCACAGACTAATTATTATTCATGTGTGCAAAGATTGCACCTCAGTTGATCTACTGTACTTTAACCCCGTACATGTGAATAAACTCTCTTTTCCTTCTACATTAACCCACTCTGGTTGCCCGACCTAACAATCGCAAGGAGAGAAGGGGCCAGACGAAACAAAAGAAATGACGATGTGATCAGAATTACAAAAGAAAAAAGGGCCAGAAAATGATCTTTTACAAGAAATAAAAGTGTAATGTTGCATGAGCAGAAGCAGAGAGAGCTCGACTTGACTGAGTTAACTGACTGCTGATGAGCTGTCTGACCCTCAAGGCTGACTAACTGCAGATGGCAGAGGTCTGGTAGCTGCCCTGAGACGCCCCACTGGAGGCAGAATCAAGGGCAGGGCTCAATGCTGTGTGTGTGTGTGTGTGGAGAGAGTTGGGTGGGTCACATCAGTCTGCACTTGCAAGTGAACACACATACACACAGGGCACCAGCTCCATCTGTCTTTGACATGGGAGAGCTTAATGACAGAGGCAGAAAAGCCAAAGAAAAGGCCTCCCCGTTCTCTCTCTCTCTCTCTCTCTCCTCCTCCAGTCATTTTCTTTCCCTCCATCTCCCTCTTGACCGCACTCTCCAACATCAATGCTCCATATGGACAGACTTTTTAAACCTCGTCTTGGCCTGGCACACAATCAATAAGACATCTAGACGTGCACTCGCTAGCGCACCAACTGTACACAACAAACGAGTGTAATCTGGTGCAGAGGCTGGAGCACACTGAGCGAGTACATACTCCTTATACACATAATACAATGTCCTGAACACAAAGTAATGACATTTCCAGTGTGCTGTAGAGCCAACCTGGACTCTCACACTCACACACACACACTCCCTTGATGCTTGTTCTATCTTTAATGAAGTCTCCTTTGTGAATCCCGCAGCTCTGACTCAGTTTTCTCTATACTGCCTGCCACCTGGCTCCATTCAGTCCTCAGATAACATGTGTCCTAATTTGAGATAGTCTGACACTCCTGACCAGTCGCAGTGGATCCACAAAGAGGTCATCCCTGAACTGATTCGCCTCAATTAAAAGAAAAGAAAAGGAAATTCAATAGAGAACACGGTATTACCGAACACAAGGTTAAATCACTCCCCTCCGTCGTAAATGTAAAATAAATGAAACTGGTAAAGCTGCCTGGAGAGGTTTGATCGAGGCACATTTCAGACTAGAATTCATGAGTGGGCTTGTTGGTGTCTGTTCAGGCAGAGAGATTACAAAGGAAACAGTCAAGAGGTGTCACACCTCAGAGGTTATAGAGACCGACAGCAGAGCTTCTTCTTTAAAAAAGGCCACAACCACACGAAAGCCTTTTTACGTTAGCTACCTTTGTATGTCGAGCTGCTGACCTCCGATTTAGCTTGAGCCACGAGTGTGAGAGCAGACAGCAATGAAACCGAAGAGTTGACCAAATTTCTTGAGACAGACAGACAGACAGGCAGGCAGACAGACAGACAGACAGACATGCAGGCAGGCAGGCAGGCAGACAGAAACCAAATAGCAGTCTTGTCTCGGTTTAAGCAAAAGTGCTTGTGTGGGAAAGAAAGAGGAAGATCTTAAGTATCAAAAAAACTTTTATTATAGGAAGTACAATAATACCTGCGTTGCATTTTCTGTAACCAAGCAACTCTGATGTCCTATTCTAATTTAGTATTTATAAAAAGTGAAAAATATTGAAGCCCTGAACAGATCTTTATTCATAAAAAAAAGAAAGTTGCTTTCTACTTGAACTGTCTGTGATAAATACGTTCAATCTTGCCACGGTGCAGTTGAAACATGTCTGTACAATCCAACTGCATCTGTATTTATTTTTAGAAAAGAAATCAAATAAGAAAAGTACCTGGTAGAAAAGACAAACCTCTTCAACCACCAAGTCCCAACCGGCTCAGTGATTGCGTGTCACGACAAAGACACGTGGGCTGTTTTAAGTAAATACAGCCACAGGAGACGCAGAACAGACATTTTCAGGCCAAGTGCAAAGCCATGCAGCAATGTGACCTCACTAAATTAGACATGCATAATAATAATTAAAAAAAAACTAAACTAAAAAGTGCACCAAAGAGACAAGCAGCCACACATGGAACGGCTGGGGTTTAGGGTTGAGACGGGTCATGTGCTTTAGGGAAACTGTCAGAAAGGAGAAGCGAAGGGGACGAGGCGAGGGAGCCTTGAACCCTGAATGAACCACCCTTTCCCGCTCCCCTTTCCCCCTTCTCACTCTCTGCTGAGCTGATGACTCACTGCTGGAACGAGAGGGAAACCAAGGGGGGGGTGAGGGATTGTGAGGAGTCAAGATCGACCGCAGCAACACTACTGTAGCTCATGCTGTTGTGCGGAACAGCCGTCGATGATGGAGCAGGTAGTGGTTCTGGTAAAGGATATTATAACCACACTGGCTGATCTGAGGGAAACAACTCGAGGCCTTTAGCTCGTGTGCTGACGACACGTCAAACTTTCAACCGTGATTGACTTTTTCATGCATTGGTGCAGCTTTGTCGTGCATAGCGAAAGCAAATGGAGAGACTAACAAGCCAAAACAATTCGGCCTTCTTTTGCATACATTGGGGCTGGTGGAGTTTCAGTGCTTCAGCGGGGGGCAGATGCTTGTCATCACGGGTCTCCCTGTTGAAAGGCGGTGCTCCTACTAACTATGCCACCCTGTTGCCTCCTTACTGAATTTCAGTGTCATTTATCTTCACCGTGCACTGATCACACAGCACAGAACAGTTCTTGTATTCTTTGTCTTGATTAACCAAAACTAAAATAAAAAACATGTCAGCGTGTCTCACTGAAGCCAATGACAACCTGAGCAGCCAGGTGCTTCATAGCAAGCAGCTACAACAACCAATCAGCTGTAAAACTGTGTCGCTATATTCCAATAGTAATGATATACAACTGGAGAAGCTGCAACCAGATTGGCCTTTCGTTATGAAATTCCCTGCCAATTGACAAATGGATTATAAAAAGCCTACTCCTTTCAGCTCTACCGACATGTGATTTTATGTATCCAGTGTACCCGTGCCTTAAATGTAAACTGGGACTGTGCAAAACGTAAGCGCAGTCTCTCTGGACATCTGTCAGCTCACTGAGCTCAGGCAGACTAACCACCGTCTTGCCCTGCCCTTGCATCCAAACTACCCAAAGGACCGACTGCACTGCAACAAGAGAAAAAAATAGATTTCCTGGCGAGAGAGAGGAAATTCTCAGCAAACCAAACGTAAAGACCGCGGCACGCTTGTGTGTGTGTGTGCAGTTTAGCAATGACTTTGTCACCTCGGGACTGCTGTCTGGTTTCAGTGTTGTCATGATGAGGAAGGGGATTGTAGTTCCTGCTACTTGTTCCTCTTCAAAAACATGCCATCTTTTCCAAAATAGTCTACTCTGTCATTACCAAGATGTGAAACAAGAGATTGTTTCCTGAGTCTTAACCACACGCACACTAATTTGTCTTGAAACTAGTGTGCTTTAAATTAGAATAAAGTAGAATATGTCAGATTTCTCCTGCAGGGAGGTGAATAATGAGCGCAGGCTGGTAAAATTGTGGCAAAGTCGGGTTAATTTGTCTACCAGACACTTTGGCGAGTTCGGGTTGAGGTTGGAATATTTGAGGTCCAATTCTAATAAATTTCAGCAGTGTGATAAATAGAGAGAGTTAGCTGGTGACTTTTCAGGATAAACCCGTAGATGTAAAGAAAACAAGTTAGTTTCCTTCCATGAGCTCATGTGAAACCTCACGTACATTCTTCAGCGGTGCTTCCAACATGATGGGAACGGTAGAGAACATCAAACTGCAGCCACAAGTGCAAGATGATCAACCACAATGTGAACCAACCCTCTCATCAAGGGGGAAAAAAAGAAAAAGCATTGTTTCCTCAACAAAATCAATAGACTGTTCTCTCTCACGTCTATTACTTCATTGTGAACCTAAGCAAAGGCCAAAATCTCCTGACGTCAACAACCACAGGAATGCCACCGGGCGGATTCTTCAGTAAAACTCTCCGGCAGCCTTAGTTAAATAATCAGACAAAGCAAAGAAACATTTGGAGATAACAGTGTGCCTTTCCTGGAATCCCAACCCCTCTCTCTCTCTCACTCTTTGTTCTTTTCCTTCAATATTTTTCTCACCCCCCCCCCCCCCAACAAGTGATAACTCCTTTTGTGGGCAAAAACACCTCTGTCTTGCAGAGGGGGACGTGTGCTCCTCGTCTCCCCAAGGCTGCCATCACCTGCCTGCAGTGGCGTGCATCCCTGGAGGATGGCTTGCAGAAATCATGGATGCATGCTGAGCATTGTTTAGGGGCATAATGGTACAATTACAAAAAAAAAAAAGGTCTAATGACTAAATATTACACAGAATTTATCTGATGTAAAAATAAGATTGACAGGGTCCCAACCAAAAGCCAACAGTCAACAATGGTCAGTCAACTAATCGATTAGCCGACCGACATTTCTCATGCAAAAATGGCGTCTTCAGCATCTCCAATATGGAGTTTTATATCATTAAACTGAATATCTTTGGGTTTTGGACTGACACGGGTATGCTTAGCTCTAGCACTGACAAGAGGATAGATCTCTAAACATGTCAATTCAAAAGGCTTGCACGGATCAATCAACGGCAAAGCAATGTTCTCATCAGCAATGAGCCATTGATCTAAAGAGAATGGGCGTGAAACACCGCTCTGTTGCTATCGGCAGACTTTATATGACAGTACCAAGGCCACAACAGCATTTCTTTTTACTACAGGCTGGCTTATTGCTCGCCACTCCCTGCTTATCTAATACAGTAATAGTGGCAGTTGCTTTAAGCCGTGGGAGGTGTCTTCATTGGGGGCTTTCCCAACACGAGGGGTTGGGGGTTGGGGGGGGATCCTGTGCATATTTGTCACCTTCCTTCTGAATGGATGAACCGGCCCAGAGTGGTTGTCGGAGAACAGACAGAACGTTCTGACAGCGGGGAGACATTTGAACAATGCTTCTGAGCCATCGCTACCACGAGTGAGAACAACAAGGCAGGGATTTGAGCCAACAGAATAAGAAAATAAAGCCTAGAGCAGCATATTCTCTAGTACAGTATATTACAGGCCCCACCTAAGTAGTCTATTAAAAGACAACTTCATAATACAGATCCCCCTTTGTCATCCCTGAGGAAAACAAAAAAGGATACAGGGACAAACACGCAAGTCTCAATAGAGTTCATATTTTTTCCTCTCAATTTTAGCTGCCCCCGACATAGGAAGTAGGTACGAGTTTGCACACCGAGGCCAAATGAAAGCAAACAGGAGTCAGACAGGGGGGGGGGGGGGGGACCAGTTCATGTTTTCTGAATGAAACATCCTGAATGTGGAGGGACAGCGGGAGCAAAAAGTGCTGACACAGTAGAAACCAACATTCCCTTGGCGAAGCTGTAATCGCTACAAACAGCAAAAGGAACAGGGGCAGGGAAAGGCGAGCGCCGGGGATGAGGAAATTCTCTTGGAAGAGGAGGGTGAATGCGAGAAAGACAACGAGGCCGCTCCAAAACAAGAGTCAGCGGATAGGTACGTACTTCCACCGCCTGTCGCATTTGCCTCGTGTTAGCTTTCTGTCTCTCCTAAGCAGCGGAGCCCCATGCCAACAACAACACCATGAGGACTTGGGCCTCTATCAAACATGACGGCAGGGCTGTTTTTCAAAACCACACTGGGCTTTAGATTTACATCAGAATGTTCCGTCCCGTCCTCGCAGAAGCAAACAGCAGCAAGATTTTTGGAAGAGCCACAGATAGAAAAGAAGAAGAAAAAAAAGCATGAGCTCAGACTGACGCATTCCAAGTCTTGCACAAGTTAATAAATGCCCCCTTGTCGTGGCTTTTGTGTGAGAAATCCACCCTCCTTATCGTGCCCTGGGCTTTGAGAAATTAGGTAACGCAAGCTCCCTCAAATGCATCACCAATAAAAAGGGAACCACTTGCTATGAATAAGCATGAGGGACATTAAAGCACAGGGACATACTATGATGGTATATCTGGTACACTTTAGCACGTGGCTGAGGACCAAGAATGAGGAGTGCCAAGCTGGCGCTGATCCAAGCCAAATTACGCAAAAATGTGCATTTCTATCCCCTTGGGTGTCTCCTGTGGTTGTTCCCCTGGGACAAACAGACAAACACAACTAAATAGGGAAACAAGAGAATGAAGACACTGAGTCAAGCAGGGCGTGTGGTGCTATAAGAGGCCCGTCATCACTCGACCAAACAAGTTGAATCTGAACCCTGAATGAAACTATAGGCTTCGGGGGATATTTCAATCATGTGAAGTAATGGATATGCATGAACTTCCAAAACAATAGGCTACTGTATGCATGAGAATAAATCCCCCTAAAGATGTCTGGCGGTGGCATTGCTTTAGTACTTTGGCTGTGACTTCTGTACAGCTCCCCCCTGGCTTGTTTCCCCCCCCACCCACCCACCCACACACACACACAGACAGACACTTTGAAGATTTCACAGCTCTGGGTGGATATAGGGCAGCTTTGGAGGGTGCAGGATACTGAGGTGACACACAGATCAGATGGCTTGTGTCATCTCTATCGTTAACCTATCCATCAGTGCTGCAGCTAAGGTAGCGGTGTGTGTGTGTGTGTGTGGGTCGGTGTACATGGGGTTGCTGCTTTGAGAGGCGGGAGGGGGGTGAGGAGGGGAGGGGGTGACTCTGCATGTCTTTTAACTCCAGTCTGAGCCTTTGCCACCATAAAGGTCAGCGCTTCGACATCTGCTGCTCTCTCTCTGAACCTCTCCTTTCATAAAAAGGGAAGCAGGGAAGAGGAGAGGACCCTCGGGAATGGATGCACGTGCACACACACACACACACACACACAGAGATCAGCTTTTATGTCTAGATACACTCTCCCGTCCACATGCACTCACTAGATTACCGTCAACACAGCCGCAGAGCTCAAACTGCACGCTCATGCTAACAAATACAAGGTTTGTGTCTCAAAGAAAGGCTCTGTGGTATCATTACACCAGCACAGAGACGCTGTGGCCTAAAAGACTCCATCATGGTTTTTTTGTTGGGGGTTTTGTTTTTTTGGCAGAGGGATGGAGGGCGGGTGAGCAAAATGGAATACCGTCCCTCGGGGGCAAAGCAAAGGCAGATCTGTGATGAAATAAGTGATTCATGCTTTTATCATCCCAGGTGAACACTGCTGCTCTTTCAGTTATCACAATCAGTTCCTCTAGCAGAGGAGAAAAACATTACGGTAGCAACACAGTCTTTTTTTTCTCCATGTGTTGTGTTATTCTGCTAAGACCTACATGAAGGACGGTGGTCGAGAGTTGTTTTTTTTTCTTGTGCTAATTTGTGTTATTGTGGCAACCCACAACGCTCTGAATAAAACCATGCTTTAGCACAGTAGGGATATTTGTGCACTGCTGCAAGCGATAGGGGGTTTCACTTGCACATGTGCGCAACACACAAGAGCAGTTGTCATGGAGAGCTGAAAGGATTAGTCTGTTTGTAGAAAATTAATCAGCGGCTATTCTGATAATCGATTAATCGCTTGGGACACTTAAGCTAAAATGCCAAACATTTCCCCAGTCAAAAAATTCAATATCAAAGTAATATCTTTATATTTTGGACTGCAGGGTTGACAAAACAAGCCTTGGGCTATGAGAAAATATGAGTTTGTGTTTAATTTTAAACGTCAAAACGATTTGTTTTTAGATGAATCAATAGTGAACATATTGTTAATCGCAGCCCCACTGTCCTGTATTTCACTTTAGCATGTTAAGTCATCCGTTTTGAACATTTATATTCCATGCATAGTTTGTGTGTGGACCCAAAATAAGCATTAACATAATAAAGAAAACCGTATACCCCGTGTAAAAAGACATTCTAGTGCGATCTGAGGAGACCACTTTATTTCGGCCGTGGAAATCCGCTGTAACTGACATGAACTCAAGCTTTTCGCAGCCACCTTTAAAGCTTACGGGGAGGAAGTGTTTGATACTTGTATATGCTTTACAGGAGCTGTACATTGAATTAATTATCTGCACACCAGAATACAATGCTTCATAAAAGCAAAACTTTATTGTGAATTGTCAGATTAACCAGTAGCTGCCACCTGCAATTGTGCACATCAAGCATCAAACACCCCAGTGAGAACGACATTAAGATACACTTGATGATCTTTTATTATTTGTCGATAGATTTTCCAGCAGAAATCTACACTATGCAGAAACACAATACAAATGTTTCTAAGAGCAACGCATAAACTTAACATTTAAGGGACGGCGAAGTCAGTACAACCTACAATGTTTAATTCAGAGAGACCCACAACCTCTCTGTAATGCTCTTACAAGAGGGTCATGATACCGTTAACAAGCCTGTGGTTATGCAGCCCCTCCCTGTGTAAAGCCAGAAGCATTCAAACAGTACATGGGGCTGTGGTCAGGCTCCGTGATGCCTCCAACCGTTACTGTGAACACGGGCTGCCGTCAGGAAAAAAAAAAAAAGACCCCTTATGGCACTTTAATTTTCTGTTAAACCTCTCTCAACCAAGCACACACACACCCCACCTTCCTCTCACACACTGACCCCCACTCACAGAAAAACACACATGAATTTGGAGATATCATCTGGACAGGTGGCCAGCCACCCAGACCTGACCCGCCTGCCCTCTAGCTTGCTCCCTCCCTCTCCCTACTCCCCCTACATCCCCCCTCAACTGAAATCAGTTCAGGTCTGCTGGAAAGCCCCAAATGAACATGCACCCCCCCCCCCCCCCCCCCTTCTCCTTCCAACATACACACACCTCAAACAAGCCCAGCAAATGTCTATCACCCACTGAGCTGTCGGTGGGGATTATAGCATCAAGAGTGCAAAAAAAAAAAGGTTTGTGTCTAGCTAATGTGCAGCCAAATAATTTTAATCGGGGTTTACGCCACAGACTGACCAAAGCAGTAAAGGCAATCGGCTCACTCGTACACCAAGGCTACAGCCTATTTATGTTGAATAACATGGTCACATTACTGAGGATGCAACGAGTAAGATGCACTGCTTTATGAGGAAAATATATCCTTGACATTCTCTAGCTATCAATTTAATTATCATTTTGAAAATGTTAACAAAGACCATTTTCTCATTAAAAATCCTTGGCTGACATACTTATCACAGATGTGTTATCTATAAGCAATTACTGCACCAAGCCTAATGAACTCTTTTAAATGTGGACATTTTAAACATCTCAGAGATTAAAAAAAACTTCAAATTTGACTTGTCAAGACAATATTCAGGGAGCTAATTTAACTTAGTTAGGGGCATAACATGTAAGTTGCATCATCAACAGACTGTAAATGAGAAACTAAATCAAATGCTTGGGAAAATAGAAAGATTAGGATGATGTTTGCAGTGATGATAGGGTTAAGCACACATTGCTGAGGGTGTTTATCGGTGATATTGTGTCCTTAGAAGCACTGCAGTGTTAGGTTGGAGTTTGCATTAGTAACTTCCCTACAGAGGTGCAAATCCCTGTTTGAGTAGTAAATACTATTTACTATAACAGTCGTCCACTTACAGTGAGCTGAAGTCGTAAAAGTACACGCTAGTCGATGTGTGTGTGGTAGTTCTGAGTTTAGAGATGTACAGCAAAGCGAAAACTGTCTCACAAATGCAGTCAACATTTAAAAAACACTGCCAAAGGGGATGCCTTGCTCACAAAGCCGCAACGTGTTTCAGTCAGAAATGGCTAGCTGACGTCCATTATCGGACAGCTAGCTGTGTGGAGTCGTTAATCCAGTTGGTGAACGTGCTACCCGGCTAAAGGGTGAGCACGTTTCGGAAACAAATGTTTACAGGATTTATATAATTGCTTTCAGCGTAAACTAGTCAGGGGGTAAAAAAAAAAAAAAAAAGAGGTAGTATATACACGTTAAATAGTTTTCTAAAACATGCCTCACTGGTTAGCCTGCTAGCTAACAGCTCGCCGTTGTCTGGGAAAAAAAAAGACCACCGAGGGTGAAGTATCGCTTAGCTGGGGCTAGCTCACAAAACACTGCAGCAACAGTCAGCCCAGGCAAGTAACGTTAACTGGTCAAAGAAAAAAAAACACTCGCACGCGAACACATTGAGACAAAGAAAGGACTTCTAGCGATTAAACCAGTGGTCATAACACAGCAGTGTGCACAGGCTTCATCACATGGATTAAAATTAAGCTGTTTCATGGTAATAACTTGTATTCTCTTTAACTCCGCTCCCCAACCGCCAGCCCCGAATCTCAGACTCACCCTGTCACAACAGGCGCCATCTTCCACAAACTCTCACCAAAACTCCAATACTCGCGATATCCTTTCTCTCCCACAGCCCAACAATCCGCCGAGACAACAGAAGCAGACTGGAGGTGTAGGGACAAGGGAGACGGAGAGAAAGGGGGTGGGTGAGGAAGACAGAGAAAAAGGGGAGGCGGCGGGTAGCAGAGAGAGAGTGAGCGAAAAGGGCAGACGCCACAACAACAGGCGTGGGAAACTTCGAAGATCACGCGAGGGTTGGAAAACTCTCACAATAGGCGAGCACAGAGGGAGCGTCCCCTATCGCGAGATGTGCGTGAAGTGGAGAAGTTGTTTATCTTGTGGCGCTGAAATACTATTCCCACGTGTTTACCGGGTAATAAATTACAGCACCGATTGGTTTGGGGAAAAAACACTAGTTGTGAGGAAACCCTCGGTTTTCCCAGGCTCACACAGATTTTACAGTATGCATCCTGTCTCCACATGGCGTCTATGTAGTGTTCAGCATTAACAGCTGCATGTAATTACAGCCAAAATATCTTTTTTGTTCTATAACACTTCCAAATAGTATAGACAACAAGCATGAGAGGTGATGAGACTGCAGGGACATGCTGACTTTAAATAAGAGCGGCAATTAAAGGGTTTCTGCACACCAAATGTACAATTCCCTTGGGTAACATTGCAGTTCCTGTTTAGAATGTAGAAACAATGGTGTGAACACATGTGAATAGGCCATACAGGCAGATTAGTACATTGCCATCACATTGGGGAGCCCCATGACCAGCCTCCTCACGGCTCAAACCTCAGCCAAAGTACAAGGGAGGCTATTATTTAGAATGATCATGCTTGGAAATGTAGCATGGGCTTGATTATCCTTTCTGTTTGCCTCAGTTTCTCCCCACAGCTAGAGTGCATTTGCAAATGTTTGCGTGTTGTATCATCCCCACCACAAACGGTTCATGTCATGTTCTTGTTTATCTGGGAGGGGTCAGAAAGCCGTAAACCTTCATGTAGGTCCGTGTTGTCTCTACAGCCTTCCTTTAAATCTGTTTGGCATCTGTTTGTTCACCTTACAAGTGACTTCTTGTGGGTGTTTTTTCAACTTCAAAAGAAAAAGTGAAAGCTTCTGAGACCACACTGATGGCAAGTCAATGCTCTTGTTTGTTAGATGTTGTATGTGTGTGATCTGCCTGAGTCTGTTTTGTATGGAAAAAGTGGCTGTTAGCAGAATAAACAAAGACTAAAACTGACAAATACAACAAGAATAGTTGGCCGAGTTGCTACGATGTTTAAACACATTGAATATTTGAAACTACAAACTTATTTTTTTCTAGAAATACATGGGCCTGACTGGTAAGAAATAGGCTTGTACACAATCTTGCCAAGAATTAAACAAACACGAAATAACATATTAATTGGTGAGCTTTTGGGGGTCACCTTTGGACAAAGCCATGCTAGCTGTTTCCCTCTGTTTTCAGTCTTTATGCTAAGCTAAAGTAGCAGATGTGCTGTATAAAGTAGCAGATGTGATCTCCTGCAGTGTACAATGTACACATTTCATATTTTTCAGATTCATAATTCATTTTTATGGAGCTTCACTGTTCTGCCAGAAAGAAAGAGGGAGAAGAAGAAAAAAAACCGAGAGAAAAGAGTTGCGCGGATGAGGTTTTGCATGAGAGTGTGCCTGGCCCGCGGCCCGAACGATGAAGACACAGAGACGAGGACCTCATCCTGCCCTCAACCATTTTTCCTTTCCCTCTCTTTTTTTTTTTTATAGTCGGCGGAGAACCTCCAGTTACACTCCGAGTTGAATGGGGAAGCATAAAGTTTCCTCAAATGTTTTACAGCTGAACACAGTAAAAAAAAA
The DNA here is from genome assembly GCF_900634415.1 of Cottoperca gobio. Classification (NCBI taxonomy): domain Eukaryota; kingdom Metazoa; phylum Chordata; class Actinopteri; order Perciformes; family Bovichtidae; genus Cottoperca; species Cottoperca gobio. The sequence goes on from NC_041372.1 coordinate 11,125,740, forward strand.
GAAAGAAAAAAAAAAGAAGCTGCACAAGTGCAAGAACTTTTCAGAGAAAATGGAGTGAAATAGGAAGAATAAGAAGAAGAGGCCCTTTTTCTTAAGGATATGTTAACTTTCAAATGTAGAGGCATTCAGGATTTGACCTTTTTGACTTTTGTAAAACATATAAGATGCTTTAAAGACCTCTCATACGTTTGATTTAAGGTTTCCTTGAGGCCCATTTTGCCATTTTCGTGTCTTTTGTCCATTGGCACGACAAAAAGCACTCGTTTTTTCCTGTTATTTTTCCATTCGATGAGCATGGAGTGAGCTTCTACAGCTGTTTCAATCTTCCCTCCACGTCCCCTTCTCTCATTAGGAGTAAAAACACTTTATTTTAATTGAGACGCAGCCAATTCAAGCAATCATGACTAAGCCATAAGCCTCAGGTCTATAAATCCACTCACTTGACTGCTAAAGCTCATGGATCAGAAGGAAAGGGAGATTGAGATAGAAAGATTCTTGTCCCCATGTGGAAACTGCACTCATCAGTAGATCGTCCCATCTGTTTTTATCTCTATATAGATTTGGCCTACATACTGTCAATTTGTTAAATGTATTGTTTGTCATCCAACACTGGTATTTGTTCATAAAAGGGTTAAAGGGTCACTGTATGTAGAAACTTTGTGATCGCACAGATTGACAGTGAAGCCTTGTAACTCCTTTCTTCTGAGGGCTAAACTGAAACTGTGAAATGAACATGTTTTGTTCAGTGGTCCAGGCCATTTTCACATCCTGCTTATCCCGCTTAGCTCTACTCGCACTTGTTATAAAAATAAAAAGGGAGAAATGATTTTTATCTGTAGTTTTGAGGAGTGAAAAAAAAAACAGAACGAGGAAGAAAGCGAAGCAATTAAGGAAATGCAGTTTGAGTTTCCTGATTAGCAGCTCTTTGACTCAAAGTCATTTGACACAGCCGGAGGGGGGGTGAAACATCTGACTGTGTGAGACGCACAGTCAGAGCGAGAACCTGTGACAGATAGAGAAAGGTGGGTCGGGAGACACTGGGTCAAATGTTGGGACCGGTGAGCAGACAGACGAGGCTGGGTGCCAGACAAATGACAGGAAATCAGAATTTGACACCTCATATTAATATACTTAATGGATCAAGTCTGGCTCGTGTCAGTCTGAGTTCACAGCAGAGGGAAGGGCGTCCCTGTCTGTCCATCCGTCCGTTACGTCCATCTGTCTTGCTGTCCACTCACACGGGAAAACCCAGGGGTGGACGAGGGCAGACAGCTCGACAAATGGAGAGGACGATGGGCCCGAGATGGGCACGCCTTTACTCCCCTCTGTTCAAAGCCTCTCACTTTTTTTTTATTTATCACATGACTGCCATTACAATTAAGTCCCAAAGACATCACAGAGCCTGAAAAAAAGAAAAGAAATGACAGGGTGATAAGTTTGCAGACTGTCCAGAGAGTTAAAGCGCCTGTTTTGAAAGCATGTTCTTTTGAAATCGAGGCGAATCGGAGGCATGAGGAAAGAGACACTTCCCCCTTCCTGGACCTGTACGGTTCACGGTGAGTTCAAGCTGCCACACGTATATGGGGTGAGAACTGCACAGGCACACTATTTGGCAGCTCTGACATAGTGTCGTTGGAAATAAGTCCTTTTGAAAGTTCCCCCGATAACTGGTTATCAATCGACAGCGTGTTTCATTTACAAGCCTTTCATGTTGTTGTAATAGAGCGAGATTATAGGCTTTCGCATGCACGACACAATCACAAGGGACTCATGAATCCATTAGCGTGATAGTTATCAGCAGAAACAACAAGCACAGACAGATACGAAAAAGCAAAGACTCAAATGTTTCCTCCGTTACCCGAGAAGAGATGTCAGATCTGCGATTATAGCACTTCTCAAATCATCAGGCGGAGGATTGTACACGGCAGATTTCCTTCTAGTTTTCACGAGGGGGAAGCCTTTTCATAAAAAGTTATACGAGTGCCGGTCTGGGATGACTTGGCTCTGTTTCTTGTCGCCATCTTTTTGAATCAGCCTTAGGGTATTGTACTTTGATTAAAAAAGCAGAGTTGATCACGAGCTCTGAAAATGTGTTGAATGCATTATGTTATGGAAAGTATAAAAGCAGCTTGTTGCCTTTATTTATGCTTGCCAATTGTCCTTTGAAAAATGTGACTGTACTGTAAGAGGGGGATTTTTTTGGAATAGTCAGTGGGATAAATGAAGTGAAATCCCACGTTTGTGGGCATCCAACCATATATTTTGACTGGCTGTATATGAAATACATTGTACTGTAATATTTCACTGGAAGATAATTATATCTAGAGTTCTAAGGAATCCCTGAACATACATAATGAGGATCTTTAGCAGTTTAGCCTCAAATATGAAGCGACAGCTAGCAGCCAGCTAGCTTAGCTTGGACTGGAAGCAGGGAGAAATAGCTAGCCTGGCTCTATCTAAATGTAGGCTAGGAAAATCCTCCTACCAGCACCTCTAAAGATCCCAAATAAATAACTAAGTAACACGTGTTATGTTGTTTGCTCAATACGGGGACCTGGCAACCAGAGAAGACTAGCTAGCTTCTCCTCCATTTCCAGTCTTCATGCGATGCTATGCTAGGCTTGGCTAACCACACAAAAACCAGTTAGCTTAGTTTAGCCTGGCTCTGTATAAAGTCAATAAACGCCTTCTAACAGCTGTCAAGCTTACGTAACACACATACGCAAACAGAAGTCTATAAACAACAATTTGCGGTTTTAGTGGTGTTATGTGGATTCAAATTTTTGTTTTTTATTTCAGACAGAGAGGCTAGCTGTTCCCCCTGCTTCCATTATTTCCACTAAGCTAGGCTAACCATGACTTGTCTCCAGCTTTGTACTTAGCCAGTCCTTTAAAACACTTTCGTATAACCTAAATGCTCATGGTTCATTTGCTCTATTAGGAAATAGGAGCATTAGGAACCTACAAGAGCAGCCAAACAGGCTTCTTGAAGGTTGTTGGTTCCAATTCCCAGTCCAGATGGGAGAACGTAAGTGAGAGAAGCAAATGTGTAATGATCTCAAATCCCTCAACAGCTACCACTGAGACTCCATTAAGCAGTGTATTGAGCATAAATCAACTAAAAAGCGCACCTTTGGCAAGGTGTTGTAACACATGTACACATCCCGTGGCTGACTCTGCATGAGTCAGGAGGCTTAAAATGATCACAATTCATCATTTCATACGTCAATGTGCTGTTAAAGGTCGCTTGTGTTGTCATCTTAAAAACTTTAATGACATCAGACAAGTGAGAATGATACAGAAGAGTCAAGTTCATCATAAAACATGTGAAGGGGAAATCTAAGTTGATTTGTCTTTGCACTTTTCACTCCATCAGTGCTTCCTTTGGTGACTCAGCTGTGATGCACGCAGTCACTTCCACTTCTGGAGTGCTTCATCGTATGCGTGTTACAGTGAGTGACATCCACGTTCCACCTCGGAAAATGTGAGTCGAGGCATGCAGCCCCAAACAAAAACTCCTCTTGACCCCCTTTTTTTTGTATTAGAATGAATCCATAGTGTGATTTATGAGAGCTATAAGGAGAAAAGGCAGCAAGAATCCTCTAACCTCAACACAAGTTATTTTGTTTGTTGTCAGGATGTGGTTGAAACATCATCTCCTGAGCCCAAAGATTCGGTGTCGCGGTCGGTTAGGACGAGAGCCAGTGTTTTCAGAGAGGTTTCGTCCAAGAAGAAAAAAAGAAAACGAAAGAGCAAAAACTCCTCCAAAATTCAAACCCTTGAGAGACTAATCAGTAACAGGGTCAAAATGTCATAACAATGGAACCATCCAACAAAAGTAAAGCTCTCCACTTTGTGAAAACCCTCCTGGGATATTCACATCCAGTAAACTAAGAGCATAACTCGTTTAGCTTGGCTTGCCGCCCTTGTCAGTTAAGACTTCTAAAGCCGAAGCTTGGTGAAGGCTCATAGCAGAAGCAACCTGATAATGTTACAATACAGAATGGTAATGTTTTTTTTAACAAGATCGGGTGGCAGGCTGTATTATATCACCAGCAAAAACGATTGATGGACAGTTATTAGTGGGTACAAAGTACTTTTGGTCAACTCAACCTAAACCCAAAGAAATCATTTCTTCAATTAATTTCAGTGAAATTAAAAATAATAATTGCTCCGGCGATTATTAACCTAATATTCCCGTACGTTTGGATCTCATTTCTCCTGCAGCTCACGCACCGATGAACTTGTAAAACATGATATATTATATATTTATATTACTTTTTTTTTTTTCTTCAAACATTCTGGGCTGCTATTGCAATAGTTTAGCAGATAGTGTTTACATAGACAGTTTCACTTTGTTAACCGCAGCATATTTGGCTGGTGGGGGTTCAGAGGGAACAAGCCTCAGCCAAGCGAACCTCTAAAAACCTTGACCTTTGCCTCTTCAACGCCCACACACATGCTCTCTCTCTCTCTCTCTCTCTCCACACACACACACACACACACACACACAACATGTATATTTATGCACTGACAAACATTTCGCAGTGCCTGCCTCGGCGGCAAAAATATGAATAATAATTCTTTGTGACACACACAAAGGGGAAGAGGTGATACATTGCAAGATACACACGCAAGCCCACACACACTCATTGGCCAAGTGACTGCACTGCTGAGGCCGTGACCCTCTGCGCCCTTCTCCCCTCCTCCATCTCCCAGGCTGTCTGTCTGGAGGCCGATAGAGGCGAAGGAGGCGGGGGTTGGCGGGGGGCAGGAAGAGGACTGGTGATTAGGAGGGGGGGGGGGGGGGGGGCGCATACCCCTGACCCTCTTATCCATTCTTGGCAGCCACTGTGCCGCTCCAGGAGGGAGAGAGGGAGGCCCTGCAAATATTTGTGATGGATCCACACCCACGGCAGACTAGATAGTGGACATCCAGCACTCCATGTCCGGCCAGACGGAGATGTCTTAACAACTATTGCTATGAAATGTGGGACAGGCATTCATGTTTCAGGGCAACATGTGTCGAATACTCTGAATCTAATGATTCCATCAGCCTCAGCGATACTTTGTGCTTTAGAAAAAGTTATAACGCTAACATGCTAAAACTAAGACGGTATACAATCTTTCATACGTCTAAACTAAACTAAACTAAAATGTCATTTAAATCTTTTTTTTCCCCATGTTGAGTACCGGTATATATATATATATAAAAAATTTTATCACATGATCATACTTTCATACTTAAGTCATGTGACCAATAATTTAATAATAATATAATAATAATAATCGTCAGTGATATGAGAAGAAGGGCCATAATCCAACAACTGCTTATAAAGATAAATGTACTGTTTGGGTTTACATGTCAAAAGTGGTGATTTGTGTTCATTTTATTAAAAATAATTCCACATTGAATTTAGAAATCCCATTTTTTGGCCACTCGAGCCTGCACCTGCACTTTTGCAACATTTCCGCCAAGTGGCTTTTCATCGAATTTGAGGAAAATGTTTTACGGGCACGTGCTGCAGAAAAACAAAAATGTTTCAAATGACTATCATAAATCAACACTTGACAAAAACTCCCCATCCAGGCTGCGATGTACGACCAGCGTTTTCAAATGTCTCCACTTTGGGGAGCGTTTCTGAAAAGCTTACTGTTGTCTTACAAATGGAAGAACACTGATTTTAAAACAAGGCGTGTTTTCAGATTTATCTGCATTTTTTTGTGGCGTGACTGAGTGACACTGCCGTGATTGGGCTGAACCGGCAACTCTGTACATGAGCGAGTGAGCGAGGCCGGATACGAGAACAAGTGAGCGAGTGAACAGTAGTAGTAGTGTGAACAGACGGGTGAGGAAATGGGGTGGCGGGCATTCAGCAGGGGAGCTTTAGAAACGCAGGTGCCTTAATTGTCCTCCAATAAAGCCTCGGCGAGTGGGCAAACCTGTGAATGAGTGTCTGTTAAAAAGAAGGATGAATGAGGCGCACGTGAATACATGAATGAGTGAATGAGTGACTGAATGAGCAAACGAATGCCTGGAAGAGTAAGCACTCTGTGGGGAAGCTGGAGGAGATTGTGGATGGAGGGGGGGGGGGGGGGGGGGGGGGGAGAAGGAAGAGACAAGTGATGTGATGTATGGGAGGTAAAAAGGGCCCGAAAAAGAGGAGGGGGGGGGGGGGGAAGACAAGAAAAAAAATTGAAGCAGAGAGAAATGGCGAAGGAGCTGTCGAAGAAAGAGAGAGATGCAGGGGAAGGGGGGGGGGGGGGGTGCAAAAATCAGGATAGAAGTGGGAGGCGGGGGGGGGGGAGGTGTGGGGAGCTTTCAGCAGGCCCGTCTCAGACAATGTGACATGGCACACGCTATTAATTCTGGCTCAGCGGAGAGACCCTGCCTCGCCATCTGCTCAGGGTCAGGGGCGTTCGCTGGGGTCGGCGTCACATCCAGCCCCCCCCCCACCCCCCACCAACTCACCCACCCACACACATACATACAGAGACACAGCATCCCCCCCCCCCCCTCCCCTTCGTCCTCGCCTGGCAGACACCCGGCCAGGCCCGCGTGCATTTCCATAAAACAATTGCGAGGCAACCTGCTCCCGTGTCGGGTGGGTGGGGTTAAGAGGGGAGTAGAACGCCGGCTAGCCTCTCGTAACAATGGCCTGTCAGATGAAAAGGCCCTTGGTGAACTTGATATACATTACAAAAGAGCCACACCACGGTAGGCCCTGGGCCCAGCCTCAGCGACCTGCGGTTGAATTTGAGCTTGGCGTTCATTCGTTTGTTTGCAGTTTGCAACCCCCTCAACCCCACCCCAATCCCACCCCCTTCCTCTTAACCCCATCAAAATTACATACACACACTCATGCGCGCGTGGCAGGCTGGTGTGAGGAGGAGGAGGTGGGGGGTGGTGTTCACTTCCAAAGGCGGTAAAACTCATTTTTTTTAAAAGGAAGCAAAAAAAAGCATCTTTGAAATGATTGACAGAAAATTATCGTACAACAATTTTGATAAGCGATTAATTATTTATCATGCAATAATCCCAAATACTGACAGGTTGCAGCATCTTAAATGTGAGGATGTGCTGCTTTTCTGCTTTGTATTTAAAAAAATATATTAAATAATCGTTTTCCAGTGGTGGAAAAAGTAGTCAGACCTTTTACTGAACGCAACAATACCATAACGTAAGAGAAGTGCTAACAGTGGAGCTCCTGCTCTATAAAACAGCCAAGAGCTCGGAGAGCTACAAGATTTGGGGTCCCTAATTCTGATGGTGATTAAGGTTTGGGATTAGCACTTAAACAAGAGAAGATCAGACGGCTGGAAGAGGTATCGCTGTCAACACACCGTCTTGTTTTTCCTTCCACCATCATTCATCCTTTTGTCTAATCTATCCCTCCAACCATCCAATTATCGGAAGAAAACTTCTTGATTTCTATGCCCTCATCATTGCGTGTGTATTCATCCACCAGGGATGTAGATGGGTGAGGAGTTTAAATCCCTTCTGTGCCATCCCCCCCCTCAAGCTAAATCCCTTAATCTGCTCTCGGACACGTCTGGAGGGCAAAACAAACAAATAGGATCCCCCCCCCCTCTTCATCCTCCTCCCTTTTACCACCAGTTCCACACTTCCACACAAATACAGGAGCCCCATCTCCGAACATGACCACTGAGAGGAAGGGTGACAGTAACCCTCTCAAGGTTAATGAAGCGAGGTTGTGACCGCGACGGCTTGCGATTCAAATCACGAGGAAAGTTTTGGGGCACGACTGAAGATGTTGTTCTTCCTGGCAACACATTCTCACTCCCAACTCGTCACATATGGACGCTAGGTCAGGAACCCACTTGGTACCCTTTTAGCGTAATTCTTCAATGTGCAGGGTAGTCCGATAGACTTTAACACGTGGTTAACATTCAACTTTACTCCCTTCATAATTACTATGGCCAATAGAGGCAGCCCTGCACGTGCAGAACTGATACTAGAGGGGTATGTGGAGCACATAGTTTGACGCGTAGGGCCATTGACCATGACGGGTGACAAGTTGGGAGTGAGAACGCGCCGCTATTAGAGGACAGTTTTATGTTTGTTCCTGGTGTATTGTTTGAGTTCTTAGAAGAATCCATAAGGCGTTCTTCAGGGGTCTGATCTAGGGCCTCTGTTGTTCTCTGTATACATTGAAAATATCTGATCCTCTGTAAAACAAATTGTATGTATTGCCTTGTATAGCTCACAAATTTGACAATTTGCTAACCAATATTGTTCTGTTGAAAATTCATCCATGCAAAAAAAGAGACGCTAATTAGACATCTTTTCTTGTACGCACATGTTCTTATGTCCTCGTAAATATGTGTCAGATGGTACGAATGAATCAGGCTTACTGGCCATTAAATCTAAAGGCTGTGTGTGTGTGTGTGTGTGTGAGTGTGTGTGGGTGTGTGGGTGGTTATTGCAGAGGTCAAAGTTGAAAGGTCAGGAGATCAACGTGAGGCAGTGTCGTGAACACCAGCTGGTGCATCAGCTGATGACCTCAAGGAAAAAAGAGAAGCGGGGGGAAAGGGCAGGCAGACAGAAAGTGTATAAAGGTTAAAACAAAACCTCACTGAAAACAAAACCGCGCCAACACAAGTTAAATGTTGGTAGACACAGACGAAGATGAAGCCAAAACACGGCTCAGGCCAGCAGAAAAATGTGCATCTATTTATATACGTGTATATGTGTCTCTGTTGTCTGTACTTGATCCGGCCTCACCCCTCCCTTCCCCTTCTATAAACTATAAACCAACCTGATTACCTTTAAATGAAAACCATCTTCTCGTCTTTTCCCCCTTTTCTCTTTTTCTTTCCGTTCATTTTTAGCCTCTTCCTGCATTCGCTGCGGGTTACCTCTGAGTTCTGACTGGGTGGGAGCTGTGATGGGCCAAAACAGTGATGTCACTGCTGTTATTTTCACTAGGGGTGAGCTCATTGGCTGAAACCACAGAGGAGCTGGCATCCAAGTGTCAGGGAACAAGCGACTATGGGTTGCTATTGGCCTGCTGCTGGCCTTCGTTTGCATTGCATCTGGGGAAAGGATCTGGGACAAATTGTGGTAGCTCTCAATATTTCTATTTATCTGTCTTTCTATCTATTACTCTTCGATCTATTACGCAAAGGAAATAAGAAATAAGTAGGGAGTCATTAAGAGAGAATGGAGCCATTAAAAGATGGGGGACGCAAGGAAAACAAACAGCCGCAACAGACAGAGAATAAATAACACAGCTTTTCACGCGTTAGAGTCTCGAAGGCCTCGAGGAGCAGATACGAGAGTGCGGAGGCCAGCAGCTCCACGCTAGTTGACCATGACATGGAAAGAGTGACACGGCTGTGCAAGATGTGCCAGAGGACTGATAAAACACCAACGGCTCCTCCTATGATTCCAGTTGAAAGTCAATCGCCTAACATTCAAACACGAAGGTTTCATGTCTATTCTGTTTCTCCAAACGGACTTATTTGTCTTATTCAATTCTAGTTTAATACACTTTTATGCAATATTTCTGATGTAACAATCTTACATTTATTTAAGATGGGAAGAAATATGAATCCAATGAAAGAAAACTACAAATGTGCACTTCCTATGCCCCATTATCTGTGGGTTGTCAAAGGCATTCTGGGAAATGTAGGAGAACATAAAGTTAAAGTTTTCTTGGTTTTCTAAGTGGTGACATTGTTTTCTCCACTATTGCTTTCAAGGTCAAAGAGTATGTATGTAAATATATATAAACTTAATCGGAAAGTAGCACTTTGAGGGTGGAATGTTCCTTTATTGTGACGGAGGTAAGTTGTTTGTATATATACAATTTAATCTCCTGCAAACATCCTAAATTGAATGATATACACATCAATTTGTAGAATGGGAGTCGGTGGAAGTCAGACCCATTGTATGACATGCATACACACACTGGCTGCCAAGACACACACACACACACACACACACACACACACACACACACACACACACACACACACAATGCATATCTACAAACACATCTCTCTGGATATTTATGAGATTTTTGTGTGTGTGTGTGTGTGTGTTACTGTGTGTATTAATGCATCACATCTGTGTGCCAGTCAGGTTATCTGGGAATATGTTTGCATGGTTGTATCCGTGCAAGTGTGTGTGTGTGTGTGTGTGTGTGTGTGTGTGTGTGTGTGTGTGTGTGTGTGTGTGTGTGTGTGTGTGTGTGTGTGAGGGTCAGTCTGGGCAGCAGTCCAGACTGCTAAGAAGAAAAGGAGTGGGTTTCACCACAGGAGGTGGGTCTGGGCACTGTGCCAGTCAGCCTCGCACAGTCACATACACAAAAACACACACACACACAGCTCACCTACACTCACACACACACACACACACACACACACACAGCCCTGAGGCAGCGGCCCTGTGGCCTTACCACTCGCTGCCCCGACAGAAACACTGAGGACACCGAGAGAGAGCTGGAAACGGGAAGGATAGAGAAAGACGAGAGGAGAGGGAGACGGGGGAAGGACTGTGGGGGAGAGCAGGGAGAGGACAGACTGATAAGGTGGAGGCTGAGAGAGACACGGAAACAGAGGCCGATAATGATAGATGCAGGAAAACAGAAAGAGAATGAGGTGTAAAGGAAAAATAGATGGCAGGCAAGCAAACAAATGGAAAGAAGGGAAGAAAGATGACTGGGGTGTTATAAGTAGGTGTGTTTGTTGTGGTGCAGTGAGGGGTCCAGAGATGTGAAAAGAGGAGGGAGACGGGGAGAAAAGGGTGGAAAATCAGTGGAAAGTGTTTTTGAAAAAGGAAAGGGGGGGGGGGGGGGGGTGACAGAGACAGACAAGGGCTTAAGGGAAAGTGGAAAAAGGATAAGATAACGAAGTGCAGGCAGGGGAAGTGTGTGAGTGCTTGAGAGGCAAAGAGGGTGAGACAAAGGCAGATAACTAATGTGATATACATTAGTGGTTTGAGGACATACAAAGCATCTTTTAATTGAACTGATGGACAGATGAGAGAACGTGTAGGTAAGAGAGGGGAAGAGGTGAAGGCAGGGAATTAGATTATAGGGGAAGTCTGAGGTCAGAAGCCTATTCAAAGGCAAAGGCAGTCAATACGCCATGTTAAACCTGCAATAACTGACCTGAGTACACTGAGTACTATCATCCTTAGAGATATGTCTGAGCTTGTGTCTTGATAATTAGTTTTCTCTTAAAGATAAAAAAATATATTGATGTTTCAAAGAAGCACCAAAGAAATCAGCAAAGAACGAGAAAGGAAGAGATCAAGGTATATAACAGCACCGAGTGTCAAGGGTGGCTTTTGTTCGTGTGTTTGCTCTGACCGCTGTTGCTTTCACTCCTCTGTTCTCCAGCACAGCGAAGAGAGAGCTATACAGCAAGACAGGAGCTGCTGAGAGACAGAGAGAGAGAGAGAGAGAGAGAGAGAGAGAGAGAGACAGAGAGAGAGAGAGACAGAGAGAGAGAGAGACAGAGAGAGAGAGAGAGAGAGACAGAGACAGAGAGAGAGAGAGACAGAGAGACAGAGACAGACAGAGAGAGAGAGAGACAGAGAGAGAGAGAGAGAGAGAGAGAGAGAGAGAGAGAGACAGAGAGAGAGAGACATAGAGAGAGAGAGGAGTATATAGATGAGAGAGAGAGAGGAGAGAGAGAGACAGAGAGAGAGAGAACAATAGAGAGAGAGAGAGAAGAGACAGAGAGAGAGAGGAGAGAGAGAGAGGAGAGAGAGAGAGAGACAGACAGAGAGAGAGGAGAGAGACAGAGACGAGAGAGACCAGATAGAGATATAGAGAGAGAGAGAGATAGAGAGAGAGAGGACCTATAGAGAGAGAGAGACAGAGAGATAGAGAGAACGAGAAGAGAGAGAGATAGAGAGAGAGAGGGTAGATATAAATATATAGTAATATACACAGAGATATAGAGATCGACATATCTAGATATCTCTATTATCAGATCGATATTATACATAGATAATAGAGAGCTAGATAGACCTATCGATCTCTCTATAAGATATATACATCTATATATATATCTCTAGACTCCACTCTCTCTCTCTCTTATATATCCCTCTATCTCATATCTTCTTATCTCTATATCCACTCTCATGAACCCCTATCTCTCTCTCTCCGATATCTCTCTCCACTCTCTCTCTCTTCTCTTCTCTCTCTTCTCCTCTCTCCTTCTCTCCTTTCTAGCTCCTCCCTCTCTCTCTCTTTTCCCCTCGTCTCTATCCCGAGAGAAGAATCTCTCTCTCTCTTCTGTTCTCTTTCTCTCTCTCTCTTTCTCTCCTCTCGAGAAAAGAACGTCTGTGTCGGTGCCAGAGTGAGGTATAGGGTTTCCTGAGACTTGTTTTCCTGACTTAGCCGTTCTGTAAGCCCTCCATCCACTTCCCCTGTTACACACACACACACACACACACACACACACTCACGAACACATACACAATCTTCGCCTCTCCTCACATCGCACTACATATCGCAGGAGATAGAGCCATTTTTGAAAACTGAGCCCAGTTCCCTCGGGCTATTCCCAAACCCGCGCTCCGGTTACACCGACCCGCGTTCCAGAGCGCAATTCCTCAGTGTTGGGGCCGAGTTTACTTAGGCAGATGCCTCTCTCCTCAAATAAGGCTGCACAATCACCCCCCCAGAGCACTTCATCTCTGTTATTGCAACTCCGCTCCTATCAGTCCCCTTCCATCTAAATATTATTGGAGGCAGAGATAATAAAAAGTTGCAATAAATATGTTGAAATAACACAAAGAGTGCACGGCGAGTCCGTTCCCTCAGCCCTTTACATTGAAGTGAACGTGATACTATGTGTGCGTATCGGCTCGGTGGGATTGCTTTATAGATGAGTAGAAGAAAAGTTTGTAGTTTGATGTCGTACTTCAGAGTGAGGACATGTTTCATCTCAAAGCCGTTAAAGATCTGTGGATCCTCTAAGACAAAGTGAAACAGAAATGCAAGCTCAGCACTATACTCGAACAGAAATGCTTAGGATAATTACTTTCAGTCCTCGCCGTCTGTGTATCCGATCTGCTCCGCACGACATGCTGTAGGTAGCGGGAGGCAGACAGGCATCACAGCGCAGAAGCCGCAAGTACAAGTTGGTTTCATACCCCCCCCTCCTACCGCCCCCTTCTCCCCCCTCAAGCAAAACCGCTCTTTCTGATACCTCGGCCTCCGTCCAAATGATTCATTCAACCATCCACCCGCTAAAGAAACACTGAAACAAAGAGCGAACGCAACATAAAACGCTACTTTTCCCGCACGCACACACCCTGAAGGTTCCGTGCACCCGCGTGCAAAACAAAAAACATATTTACTCATCCGGATACACACACACACACACACACACGCACACACACACACACACCATATTCCATCTCCATCTGTCCTTTCCTGCACCGGAGCCCAAAGGCGACACCATTCCTGCCACCGCAGGTCCCGGCCCACTTCCAGCTGCCGACCTGAGATGACATCATTCCTCTATCCAAACCCCCCCCCCCTACCCCTCGGCTCCTTGTCTTTCTCCTTCTGCACCCATCCTTCTCGAACAAAAGGGGGGTCGCGTTCCAACACAAATCATCCAACCCTGTGCTTAATGACAGGGTAGAGCTAAGTGATGCCATGGGGCAGGAGAGCTGGAGGTACTTTGGTCTGGGACGCTGCCTGGTCAGGATTCCTCCCTGAAACATGTGGTTTGTTCTCTCCCTCTCTCTCTCTGAATGGAGCTGCACCAGAGGGATGGATGTGGAGAGCGGGGAGCAGGGGGAAAAAGGGAGACCACAAAGTAAGCTCACAGCCCAAAGGGAGAGATCATTTGGGAGCTCAGGTGGGATATGGTTCTGCTTTCATGTCGGGGGTTGCTTTCTTTTGTGGAAGCCAAATAAAGAGCAGAAGTATACCCTTCGGACAGAATATGAGGACGAGGTTTATGCAATTCATTCATTTTTGCAAATTTCCTACTGACATCAGTGCACATGGGCGCTGTTTAATCCCGTGGTTAGGGTTAGGGTTATGCACACGACATGACCAAGGTTTATTTCTGACCCTCCGTTGCACGTACAGCCGAGGCGAAACAAACGGAGCAAATAATGAAGTTCTTGAGCAGTTGTGGAAAGAAAATCATTTCCAAGACTTGAAAGCTATTCAGAAGGATACAATAATACAATTAGTGTGCTCAGCGGCTTCGCGTTATGAGAATTCAACAAGCAATCAGAGACGTTTTGTGAGTCTTTTGAGGAGGAAAGTCCAAGACGAGTCCAAGTCAAGGGTTACAAGTGGTGATGGACAACGTTTATGTTAAGCCACAAGTAATGTGAGACTCCTTCAAGTCACGTCTCGAGTCTTTAAAGGTTGTTGTTCCAAAATACAAGAGAGTGATTCCTCATGGGTTTTCTTCTGAGGAGTAGTCAAATGCATTAAACAGACACAATAACTTCCCTGGCGAGGTTAGAAATACAGATCACCAGAGTTACTAATCATCTGGACGATCCGAATTGTGTCGGATCTGCTGTAGCGCTCAGAGCTGATCCTGCTCTCTGTTCGATTCTAACCACATGTGATCCCGCCTTCCTGGTGCTGTGCTGTAAACCTGTCATTGTTCTGGGTCAGCTCCCTGAGGATGTCCTTAAGGCCCACCACCACACACACACACACACACACACACACACACACACACACACACACACACAATCTGCAGCAGGATTCCTCCTCCTCCTCCTCCTCCTCCTTGGTGGGGAACGGGCCAACGGCGGACAGCCTGTGTTCCGTCAAGGCGTCCAAAATTCCATGACTTTCCCTGAATTCCCGTCCGGAGCCAAGTCGTATATTCAGTTGTCATCCACAAGGTCCTAATGAAAACGCACGAGGAACACAGAGGCACGGCGTCGTCGCTCACCCGCACGCCGTTTACACTAAAAGATTCAAACGCACACACACACACACACCAAAGAGGACTCGTGACTCACCGCTGTGCATGCTACACATCCATTAAAAGACATACAGCTGCGCCATAGGTTAGACTTATTGAATTAATGTGCTCGGCGTGCAACCCTCTAATAACAGGATGTAGTTCATCTAGCGGCATGAAAGTAGCAGAGCAACTGCGAGTATGTTCAACACTGTGAATCATCCGGCCCACCGAGTACATCGCCTTCCAACCAAAACAAGTCTCAGTGTGTCATATTAGATCATAATAAGACACATTTTTTATCTCTGCTGCATTGTTTCTGCTGTGAAACCGCACACATTCTGTGTTCTTCACTGCAATACCATTTTTTAAATGCCGTCTTGGGGTTGAGCTGTTTATTTTTGATGCAGACTGAGGGGAGTGAAGGGCCGTGCCAGGAAATATGAATGAAAAGTGGCCCACCGAGTGCAAAAAAAGAAAGCTTTCCATGTTATTTTTAATTTCTCCGATAGGCCGCAGGCTTATTTTCACGAATGAACGTGTCAAGCATTAAGGTGCCTTGTAAATCACTCTCTTTTCTTAGTCTTTCCGAGAGGTTTGGAAGAGCAGCGTGATTGCTCGCAGCTCTGGCGCTCTTTGTCAGTAACCTTGCCTAAATCAACAGCATAAGAAATTTTTTTAAAGATTATAATGGGACTATATAACGTGATTGACGGCCGAGGCTCGCACGAGCTCAGACGCTGTAACGCCGTGTGATTAGAGAGAGGGGGGGGGGGGGGGTGACAATACGATTTCAAATCAGTGTGTGCATGCATGCGTGTGTGTGGTTTTACTTGCAGCTCTGTTAATCAAACAGTAATGAGTTTAATGTAATTGCGGTTGAGCTCTTTGGTTGCACAGAATCAGTGGAACACGGGACGACTGTACGATGAGCTCGGTCCATAACAAAAGATTTTCCTCCCCGTTGAAAAAAAAAAAAAAGATGGGGAGGAAATAATTACTTTTTTCCAACCTTAAACTCAAGACTAATTGTTTAAACATTTCCTCCACAGATCCATATGTAGACATTAGCCAAGCGACAGGCTTTTGGCACGCTTCGAGCCACATCTGAGAATTTCCTACCTCATTCAGAGGTGTTGCTTAATCACATCCACTGGCTGCCTTAAGAGCTGTGAAGCGTCGGGTTCAGCCATAAACAAAAGTAGAGAGCACTTGGAAAACAAAGAAATGCTCGTATAAGTGATGAAAAGCGGGGCTGAAAGTCCTGCTTTTGCTGCCGATCTGTCTGTGCGTCAATGATTTTCTGGCATAAAAGGCTAAAAAAATAAGTGTAGACGACAAAATTGTAAAAGAAAATGCATCTTTTCTATTTGTCCCGCTGATTTACGCTCTAATTGCCGAGTGTGAGGATGCATTTTGAGCTAAATGCTAACGTCAGCGTGCACTATGGCAATGCTGACATGGCGATTTCTTTGGGAAAGATCCCCACAAGTCATCCTGAGGGGGACACGAATGAGAGGACCAAAGGGCAACCCATCCGACAATACCTGTCGAGATTACTAGATGACATTGCTGTGCGGCCGAGTAGCTGTGAGTTCCCGCACGAGTGGAAATGACACCAGCCAACAAGGAGAGTGGATCATTGCATCATCTGCCCTTTATCTATTGGCCCTCTCTGCACGCGGCGTCGACGACGAAGAACTGACACACCACAGCAATGAACTGCAATGCCTTCACGACTGGGCAACGGAGCTGCAACCCAAAACAGACCATAATTATCTATTTGTGGTCCTGCTCGGGGCAAATACGAACATAATACAAAAGCACACACACACACACACACACACACACACACAATGTTTGGAGTTCCAGTAAGTTCCACAACCACAGTTTGGTCTCCAGGGTATACTGGGTTCCTCTTTGCTGAACTTCTTCGCTTTCTTTCCTGAATGACACACACGCACTCACACACGTACTAGATGTAACTCTAGCTCGCTCCAGACCACACTGTCACTGGGGCAGTTTGCCTCGCCCGCCCGCTGCGAAGCCTGGCCGGAGCCTTTTTTTCCTAGACATTGCTTCAGACTTATACTATCTGTTTCCACAGCCGTGCGCCTGCTGACCCAAGAATGTGGACAGGCGCTCTCCGGTACATTGTTTTACAAGGCTGAGCAGTGCGCAAATGTGGATTCTTGCTGGCGACATCTTTGGCGTGTTGTAGTCATTGCTTCAGGTGATGTGCACGCAATGGAGTGCATCCATTCTGCGCGGCATTAGGTTTTGAGAGACCCACTCTTAGGCCTTAAAAAGGGGACAGTAGGAAAGTATTTTCTACCGCACAGATCGAGCGAGCACACCTCCTTCTGAGCAGAGCGCCATCTAGTTCCGTTATATTTGAGAGAAGGAGGACATCTCTATCTAAATTTGAGAAATAGCACGACAGGTGAGAGGAAAAATACTGAACTGTCCCTTTAAAACACCAACACCAATTTTCCACATTAAAGTTTAAAGGTCTTACTGTATATTTTAAAAAAAATGACGACCAAATAGCTCTTCCTTTATTTGACAGATGCACATCTGTATTTTTTGTTGTTGTAGAAATATTGCATGATTATAAGCATATGGATAATTGTCTATTTTGTATTTGCTGGTTCTTAAAAGTCCTTTCTAGCTTGGCTTGACTTCTCTCTAAGGACTGTATTTGATGCTTATGTTGACTTTTATTGCTTTCAATCTTCTATGATATACACTATAAAAGTACTGCCTTTTATCTTTAAGAAGGAAATATGTAACAAAAACTAAGAAATAAAACGTCTGCATGCATCAGAGTTATGAATGTGGGGATGTTCCCCCTTTACTCTGATGTTTTACAAGCGAGGATGCACCTCATTAATTCCTTGTGTATTAATAAAAGAAAAGAAAAGAAGTCTTCTCTAACTGTAACCCTTTAAATGTCTTCACTTCAAATAGAAATTAAAACCATAATATCTCTGTCTTCAATTACAAGCGCGTGTCACCGAGCGGCTCTGCTGAGTTCCTGTTTTTGTTCACTTGTTATTTTATGGTTTATTTTCCGCACTTGACTCGAGCGAGGCGTTTGCTCTACATCCCACCCCTTTCCCGAAAGCTCTCTGCTGTTACTCCGACCCCGTGGCCTGTCTGTCAACCCTTGTTCCCATGGCAATTAGTTTGAAAACCGTGGCCAATTATCTGCCTCTCTCGAAAGCACACGGGACAAACTGCTCGGAGCGGCGACATTGTTGAGTTCATCTAGTTTATAGCTCGCTCTGACCCTATTGAATGTTTTATAGTAATGGGTGTCCATCTACATATACAGCTGAATGGGACGAGGGCCACAGAAAGAGGACTCGACAACACGGAACCATAAAAGCCCGGCGCAGACCTGCTTCTGAAAAGACAAGACGTAAGGAGCACGTTTGAGATGAAATGTCACGGTGTCACCCGCGATTCAAACGCTGATTCATGGCCCGAGCAAGACTGCGAAAGCTGAAAGCCATGCTGCACAACCTGTTGCACACTTTGCCAGGCGAAGTAACAGAGATTGAGTGTCTCTCTCTATTCTGTGTGTAGGTGACGCGTCCCCTCAAGAATGTGGTTCTCTTCCTCTCGCCGTTCGCTTCAATTTCCCCTCTGGTTGCTTACTTCACTCACACAGCCGAGAAGCTGTCGCTTGAGGAATCTGGAAAACACCAGCGGGGAATGAGAGGAATTTCTTCTTTTCGTTTTTTCCTTAACCACCCCCTCACCCCTTGCTCTCTTTACTTTGGACGCCTCTGCACAGCCGGGCTCTTGAGTTTTCTCTTGTTTCTGAATGCGGCCCAACAATAACAACCTCTCATAAACAATGGGGCTTGTTGATTGGGGGGTTGAGAAGGAGAGTGGCCGCTGCTGGCCCGTGCAGTAGGTTTTCGCTGGCAGTAGGCCCCACGAACGCTCCTAAATGTCCGAAAGTACAGGCTACATCGGCGACTGTGAAAGATTTTAGGGCAACTTTTTTACAAAAATGCACCATCTCAGAAGAAGCATAAACACATGCTTTGGTTCTTTCTTAATCCATCTTTCCTCCAAAAGGACTTTGATGGACCAAACTCTGAAAGGGGATGCTGGTCAATGTCAGGAAACCACAAAAGTACAGGGGAAAAAAAATTGTAGTTTTGGAATTCTCTGCTTTTTACGGCACCCATGGACTCGTAAAGAGAGTCTGGATCACATCGGGTAGGATTGTGAACAAGACGACCACGAAGCTCTGCCCAGTCTTTTCAGCCCATGGGGCATAACACAGCTAAAGTCACATGCCGTTTAAACAGCGGAGCAACAGTTAAACCCTGTGTCTGTGACAGAGAAATAATAATACAGAGTGATGTGTCCTGGAATAACTCTGTCTCTACTATTTCCATTTTATTTTTATTTTTTTTGAATCAACTAAATCAAAATAAAATGTCAAGAGATTCTTGTGAACAGGATGGGTAAACAAACCACTGTATTTTTTATTATAATTTCCTACAGGCTGCATACCAGGGCAAAGCTTTTGGAAATAGAAAGGTTTTTCCAAAATATCTAAGATGCACAAACAAAACATTAGACAGTCCAGTGCCCTTTGATGCAACAGAAAGAAATGGAGCCCCCCCTTGTGGACAAAAGAGAAATAGCAGCACTTCATTTTTTAGGATATTCTAGATGTTTTTCCTATGCATCATCACATTACCCATTTAAGCAAAAAAAAAAGATATTAAGTCATCCAAAATATATTCTTTTAGTTATAGGAGCTTTAATCTTTATTTATAGGATTTAAGGAATCCCTTAACACACTCTGGAAAACATTCACTCACGCGCACACCAAGCACTCATCAAACAGACGTTCTCTGTTCAAAGTCTTCATCAGCATCCGTATCAGTGGAATTAATGAAGGTTTAGCGGCTTCTGGTCGTCATTTGCCTGCAGGCTTGAATGGATCCGACCATATCTTCACACCTTTAGATAAAAATAAATAAAATACACTGTCAGCAAGTATGTAACTACAACCTTTACATTACTGTTAAGGCACTAACTTAGTCAGAACTCCTCTTTCTAGACTTGTTTCAACAGTATGAGCAATTTAATTCTCATTTACCCAGTATCTAATCTCCATACTTGAAGTACTAGCTGACTATCAACATTGTTGTAAACCCCATGCATCTGGTGCTCCTTCAGTAAAACAGGCAAAACATGAACAAACATAAAAAGGAAACAGAATTGCATTGAGCCAATCAATCCGTGTATGATAGAGATATGCATTTCAAGTGTACATCAGGTATATAATAGACTGAAACGTCGTACATAAATCTACTATGTGCTCTTACCAACGGGTTGAATTTCTGCCTGGTTGACTCCTGTCCGGTTCGTCTTTTGGACAACTTCTAGCAAAGAGAGAAGAGCACATTTCTGTGGTCAAAATCAATGTCATGAACAAGACTTCCAGCTTTATTGTTTTCTTTTGTCTGCACTGTCTGTAACAATGGAAGAAATGTATCCTCAATCTACTGTATGTCCTGACTTTCCATGTGTGCTTGCCAAAACTGGCTCAATATAAAAAGACTGTCCAATAAGTGGAGTGGCAGTACAAAGACATACAGGGGAAACCACAACTACTTAGCTGAATGAATTTTCCTGGCATCATTCTATCTTTGTCTTAGTTGGTTTAATTACATGTTTATTGTTTTGGAAAAGTGGAAAGAAAACCTCTGGGAGTCCAGTTAGAAACTCGTATTGCTTGCTTACAAGTTTGTGGACAACAATTTATGTAAATGTTGTTTTTACAAACGTTTGGTTACATAACAACCCCAAATCATTATGTTAAATTGTTGAGAAAATAATGAGTGTGCCATAAAACAGGTTAGCTAACTAGCTAGCTAACGTAAACAAACGTATTAGCCTCGCGACATAAAGCTACTAGCTTCGTTTAGTTTAGTAACATTTAGCTTAGCTGTGACTGTAAATAATAAGCACAATACTAAAACATACGTTATGACATTAGTAAGCTGTCTAATTGTGTAACTAACTTTAGGAAAAGACACTTACTGTAATCTTTTTCATGCGCGAGCGGGTAGAAAAATATAGGGTAAAACGCGGCGGCAATAGCCGTTACAAAGCCTCCAAATATCAACGCTATTCTCCTATTTTTTGACATTTTAATTTTGCTCTTGGTGATACTCTCACCTCCAAATGCAAGCACTGTTTACAATTATTACTTCCGGTTTAAAGGTTACCAAAAAACACGCGTTAGAAAAAAAAAAAGCGGCGTCAAGCTAGTTTGGTTCTTCTGGGCTTCCGTATCGGAGTCAGAGTCACATGATGCAGCACAACAATAATAAAGAAGTCTGGGTGAAGATTTGAGAAGTTAATTCACGGCTTCGCGTGCTAAAAATATGAGATTTTTAGCCGTTGTTGTGTTTTTTCTTTCTTGCTGTTACACAGCAGGGGAAAACAAGCCAATTCAAACATTTGTAATTCCTCACAGTCACATGGATGTTGGCTGGGTGTACACTATTCAGGTAAGTTTCTGTCACCACACTTCTTTATAAGGTGTTAAACTTGACAAGCATATCGTTTAACTGTGTCACCAAACCACTGTTACCACATATTGTGGAGGAATGTGTGCAATTTTCCATAATATATATTAGTGTGTACTTTACATAGGAGAGTATGCACGCCTATGCAGCCAATGTGTACACCAGTGTGACCGAGGAGCTGTCAAAGGGCTGAAGGTCGGAGGTTCATTGCTGTGGAGCAGGAGTTCTTTCGACTGTGGTGGGATACTGTGGCCACAGACTCTCATAAGAAACAAGTAAGAGCACATGATGGGTTAATACTCTGTACTGACGTTTTTACAGTTGTTGGAGGGACAATTTTAATACAGAGTATAGATTTAACCCATCATGTCGTGGTTTGGATTACTAGGTACGACAGCTTGTAAAGGAGGGTCGATTTGAGTTCATCATCGGGGGCCAAGTGATGCACGACGAGGCTGTAACTGACATAGACGATGAGATACTACAAATGACAGGTAGTGCAACACATTTCCTGCACCTGTAAATGTCAGTTTGAGAGAAGAGATAGTAGTAGACTTTGTTTCTATGGGCTGTTTTCAGAGGGACATGGTTTCCTTTATGAGACGTTCGGGGTGCGCCCTCAGTTTTCCTGGCACGTGGATCCATTTGGAGCCTTCTGCGACCACGCCGGTGCTCTTCGCCCTGGCTGGGTTCAACGCCCACCTCATCTCCCGCGTTGACTATGACCTCAAAGACACTATGCAGAAGAACAAGGTATTAGTTGCTGCTCTAGTCCAAGTACTGCGATCAGTACAGGGAATACAATTTCAGAATTCACAAATTGTAAAAACCACAGATCACTTTGACAACTAAAAGAAAAGCTGCATGTCGTTTATCTATTCTTTTGGTACAGAAACTACAGTTTGTATGGAGAGGTTCTCCGTCTCTTAAAGAGAAGCAGCAGATCTTCACTCACACTATGGACCAGTTTAGCTATTGCACCCCATCCAACCTGCCATTCTCCAACAGGTAGTCCATGTTTAGACGTACCTTGAACTCTTGAACCTACATTTCACCTTAATACTATAATCTATATTTTTAAAATGAGTATTACTGAATAGACAAACTGGAGATACAAAGGAAGCATGCTCTTATGTTTCAGCTCTGGTTTCTACTGGAATGGAGTCGCCTTGTTCCCCGATCCACCTAAAAATGGAGTTTACCCCAACATGAGCCTACCTGTCACCAAGGAGACAGTACAGGCCTACGCCAAGACTATGGTGGAGAACATCAAGCAGAGGGCTGCGTGGTTTAAGACGAACCATGTGCTCTGGCCATGGGTGAGTAAATAGAAGCGTGGGATTTGAAGCATAAGTTTTAGAATAATTTTTCTCTGTGCAGCAACTAAAATCCTTCCTCGTCTTTCAGGGCTGTGACAAACAGTTCTACAACTCATCTGTCCAGTTCAACAACATGGATCCTCTAATGAAGTACATCAACCAGAACAGCAAAGAGTTTGGGGTGACAGTGCAGTATGCCACTCTTAGTGAATACTTCCAGGCCATCTACCAATCAAATCTTGTCTGGGAGCTCCGCGGGAGTGAAGATTTTCTCCCATATTCCACTGGTGAGAATCTGTTTTCACATAAAAGGACGAAACAAAAAGTAATTTTCCTGTTTTTAAATATCATCTCCTGTGGCTGACTTGTTTCCTAGAGCCGCACCAGGCCTGGACGGGGTTTTACGCCTCCAGGAATGTTCTGAAAGGAGTGGCGCGACAGGCCAGCTCGCAGCTGCATGCGGCGGAGACTCTTTTCACCCGATACCGGATCAGCTTCCCTGACGGACCTGTAGCTAAAGACTGGGCCCTGGATAAACTGAGGGCGCTTCGCTGGGCTGTGTCAGAGGTCAAAAAAATATCCGTCTTTTCCTATTTTTGTTTTATTGAGACACCCGTAGCTCATAAATTCCATACGGTGTGTTTATGACCTGCAAGGCGCTACACACCGAACATTATACATGCTCGTCATATGACTGTTTAGGTCCAGCACCATGATGGCATCACTGGCACCGAGTCTCCCAAGGTGGCAGACATGTACGTGCGGCATCTCGTGCAGGGCATGATGGGAGTGGACGAGCTTCTGGCTGCGCTCTACCTGCTGCCCCACAGCCTCGACATACCCAGCATCCTCGGCAGCCGCAACCACCGAAAAGGTGCGCAAAGCCTCCATTAGCATGCTGTCATTTGTGCTTTCAGCTAAATGCTAACGCTAGCTTAAACATGAGTCAACAAGAGATATATGTATATCTATAAACATGTCCTTAATCTCCTCTAACAGGTGTTCATCAGTCTTTGGAGCAACATGTCATCGTTTACAACCCGTTAGCTTGGAACACCACCACCATCATCAACGTCACTGTAACCTTCGCCACTGCGGGCGTCTTCGATGACGATGGACAACCTGTGCCTGCGCAGGTTGTTGTTGTTTTTTAATGAAGTAACAAATGTTTGAAATATTGTCTTTAATAATGGTAAATGGTAAATGATAGTGTAACAGTGGAGAAAAGTACAGAAAGTCTATATAACCTACGACCGCGACATCATCTTCCTCCGTCTGTCACAGATCCAGAGGTCGGCACAGTCCAACGTGACCTACGATCTTTTCATCGTGGTGAAGCTGGGAGGCCTTCAGCACAGGAAATACCTGATTAAGTTTTCTGAGAAGCCATGCTCAAGGAGGTGCAAGTATGACTGGACTTACCAAGCCAAAGGGGTTCAGTTTGAGAGACTCAACATCCGGGACTGGCTGAAAACAGGGAGGAGGCTCCTGCCTGTTCTGAATGAATGTTACAAGCTGATGTTTGACCAGGATACAAATCTGCTGCACAGCATCACTTATCTGTAAGATTATCAATAATGTGTCATCAAGCTTCTCAGATGTCTCTTAGACCGTAGAGTCTGACCTTTGACCTCTGTGTCATCCTCGGCAGTCAGGAAGGAAGGAGAGTGGAGATGACTCAGGATTTCTGGGAATACCACGCGAATGAAGACTTCAATGCAGGGCCCATCTCTGACAACTACATCTTCAGCGCTAACGGTGCAGCTGTGCGGGCCTACAAGGCCGTGGACATGGAGATTATCCCCGGGAAGATAGTGACTGAGATCAGGCAGCACTTCTACAGGTGGGTGAAAACCAAACGGTAAAAATCAACCCTGATGTGGCATTCACTCTTTACGGTTTAAAAACATTGCATCTTCTAGAGAGGAAACCGATAAAGACTACACTTACTCCATCACCACCCGAGTCCCAGAATGCTTTGGGAGCAGGGTGCCGTGTCACCGGCTGGAGCAGATTTACCGGCTGGGCCCCCTCCATCTCAACACAGAGGTGGTCCTCAGAACCAGCTCCTCTCTGAAGAACAACAGGACCCTGTACACGGATGACAATGGATATCAGATGATGAAGAGGACGTACAGGAAGTTCCCGGATAACACTTTAGCAAGAGTAAGTTCTTGGATTTAAAAAGATAGAATATGTCAAATATTCTTTCTATAATGTGCATTTCTGCAGAACTACTTCCCCATGGTCCGGGCAGCCTACATTGAGGATGAGCTCAGCAGACTGGTGCTGGTCAGCGACAGAGCTCACGGTGTGTCCAGCCAAGCCAACGGACAACTAGAGGTAAAAAGAAATTCCCGTGAGATTGAACCACAAATAGTTTTCAATGCGGTCTTGTGATAATTAAATATCAATAACATGATTTAAATATAGTAGATCGCATGCTCAAGTCTAATGCTAACCAACGGTTGGTGCGGTGGGGATGACATTACAGTGGACGCGTGTGTGGTAGTGAAACTTTATACATGGCCCTAACAACAAAAACAACCTCAGGTCATGCTCCATCGCCGTCTTTGGAACAACCTTGCCTGGAACCTCGGCTACAACCTGACCCTCAACGACAGCTCTGTGGCGAGGCCCACCCTGTGGATGATGCTGGGCTCCATCAGTGCCACCTCCAAGCTCTACCAGAGGGAGGCAATAGAGCTGCAGCACAGACCTGTCATCATGCCCATAGACCAACCTCGTGAGGACTTGTCTTTTTATTTAAGGCTGCACGACATCAAAGACTATTCGATTTTATTTTCTTCTCTTGCAAAAATCAGAGAGGCCTTGGAAGGAGAAGAAACCCAGAAGAAGTTCTCCCGTGCGTTCGGTGGTGCTGCCGCCCAACCTCCACCTGCTCAGCCTCAGTATCCCTGGATGGAACTACAGCTCTGATCATGATGTTACACCTCCGCCGCGTAAACTCAGGTCAGCTGGTGTGGGAGGTTTTTTGATACACCCTTTGTGTGTTCTGGGGGATTAATTTCTGAACGATGCACATCTAGGTAAGGACTTGCACTCGGAGCCAGACTACGATCGGGTCCTGTTGAGAATCATGCA